>NC_081134.1:29139821-29461824 GCF_958295425.1 Solea solea | reverse complement strand
CGACAACAGATTAAATGGCCAACCTTTTATCTCTCTCCTTGTCTTACTTTGTTTGCCGTGACCTTGAGTGTTTTTGCCCATTAAACCACCAACACTTTGACAAGTATCCATATCAGCCTCGGGGAGCTGATGCACAAAGATAATGAATCAATTGTTGCCTTTATCCACGATCCAAAGGTATGATAACCTCGCCTGTGAGCCTGTTCGCCTGAGAAACTCTCAACCCTCCGGGGAGGAACTGCAGGCTACAGCAGAAGGGTAAACTGATGTAGAAGGAGGTCACTGCCGGGGGCTTCCCTGTGTAGAATCCTGAAAATATCCACTATTTCTTCTTCTTTGCCAATACCGAGTTGCATTTTCAAGAAATTTCTCCCTGGAATAACTTCTTTTTAGCTCTATTCCAGTATATGTGGACTTTTTAGGACAGTACCCTGACACACAACGGATAATATTTATATTTTTCACAGATGCTTCACAGTGATGCTTGTTTTTGTGTAATAAACAAAAATAAGAAGGATAGAAGTATTGGTATCAGTACTTTGATTGTGTTCATCATTATCAGGATCGGTATAGATACTGCATTCAGTAATATCACTAAACAGTATTGTTACCAGTATCAATAATAGTATAGAGGCTGTATTTAGTGTATCAATAAGTATTGGTATAGAAAAGTTATCAGTGTTGGTATCAATATTGATAATGATTCTGGATCAGATCAGTATCGGTATCAATGCTAATAAAGATGCTGTATTTAATGTAACAATCAGTATTGGTATATAGATAAGCAGTATTATCAGTGTTGGTATCAATACTGATAATGATGCTGGTGTCTGTGTTATCGATAAGTATTGGTATCAGTAAGAGGTATCGTTATCATGATCGTATCGATGCTGATAACGATGTTGCTTTCGGTGTATCAATAAGTATTGATATCAATAAGCAATATTGTTACATTCAAATGCTGCATTTAATGTATCAATAAGTATTGGTAAAGATAGGCAGTATACAGTTTTGGTATCAATTAAAACTAGTGTCTGTGCATTGATTGTATCAATAAGGAGCATTGTTATCAGTTATCATATCTATACAGTTAAAATACTGCATTCAATTTTTAAAAATTTTCAAAGTAATTCGGTAACAATAGTGATAACAATACTGCATTCAGGGTATCGATAAGTATTTATCGATAAGCAGTCGCTGTACTGGTATTGATAATGGTAATGATATTTGTTTCCATGTTTCGATAAGTAACGTATCGATAAGCGGTATCAATATCGATGCTGATAATGATACTGCATTCAGTAAACAGTATTGTTATAAATAAAATCCTAATGATACTCCTTAGTATCAGTAATACCGTCAATCAAAGCCATATCCTTTACTATGACGTTAGCAACATGTGGTTGAACATTGACAGTCATTATTTGATTTGTGGCAGCAGCAGTGGAGAGGACAATAATAATTTGTGGTATTTTAATTGTGACTGCTCTTTATTTAAGCTTATAATATTATGTAGAAAAGGTGTCGCTGCCTCTGTGTGAGAATTAACATTTTTTTAAAAAAACGGTGGATCCGCTCTGCTCACTGCTCCCAACACTTTGCCCAATTAATCACTTGAAACACGGCTACAAATGAAGTGTCCACATTTCTTTTTGTGCATCACTCACTTCTCCTTTAATACATTTTAATTCCGCGTCATTTTAAAAACATTCCATCTACTCCCACTTGTACACATGCAGTATTTAAATGTACAATCCCACTGGTACAAGGCTTCATCATTAAACCAGGAGAATTACCAATTCAACGGTCTTCTGTTCCCCGACACTGGTAAACATTCTCATCCCGACGTGTGAATTTTTACACTCGTGTAACGGATATTAGTGTCTCTCTCTCACTGAAGCCTATAAAAACTGACATTATGGGATGTCGAGGGGGTGCGTGAGGAGAATGCCAATGGTCGTCTTTTTTTTTTTCCCTCAACATATGGTATTTTGTGCGGAAATTGTCTGCAACGTGAACATCTGCACGAGTCGTCAATCAAGTTCAGTCAATTATGAGCGACGCTGGTGATTACGCACGTGTGTGTGTGTGTGCACGTGTGGTTCTCATGCAGAGCGTGACCCAGTGAGTCACTCTGGATCTTTCTCTGTCTGCACTCGAGCTCCAGCTGCTGAGTCAAAAACTTTGGTTCTTGTCAAACTATTACAATGATGACTCGGCAACAAAGCTTAAAAGTTAAGGATTCAAGGTGTTATTCACTAGAGCCATGGTTCTCAAACAGTGGAACGTGTACCGCCTGTGGTACGCAAGCTTCCTCGGCTGTGTAGGGCTGTCCCATCCAGATGGAAACGGCACAAAATCCAAATGTCGCAACTTAGTTTTCTTCAAAAATACGGCTAGCGACAAATCTACCAATCAAACCATCATAAACCTAAATACTTTACGAGAAGGTTCGTTCATTCACAGATGAGCCCCTTTATTTTTAGGGTATGACATGTTAGATCATTGATGAATCAACCACATAGAGCTGTTCAAGTCATCTGGTTAGCATTCTTGTGTTTTTATTTTCTTTTTTAAAATCCCAATGTCAGTTTTTTCCAATATTATGCAGCCCTACTACAGGTAAATTCTGTTTGATACAGTTCAAAAACTACTCTGTTCTACTCGACCTCCTAAACGTGGGTGAGGTTGTCATAGCAATGGCTGTGCAAAACTGCCGTGAAGTTTTATACGTGACGCAAACTATTGACGGTCAAAGCAGTTGTTTTTCAGAATTTCCCTCAAATTGTAAATCCTGACCATGTAGCTCTGTCCTTCAGCGCCATCAACAAGCTAACATTGTTTTGTTTTAAGGGACAACAACAAATTTTAATATTTTATAATTTAAAATATACCCATGTATATACAGTACCTGTGAAAGTACGTCAATGCACGAGTTCTTCTACTTAACCTGAACATACGTGGGTTTTTACATGTCATACAAACACACATGTTATCAAGCTGCTAATCCCCCCGTTAGCATATTTTGTATTCCCACTCAAGCAAGCGTGTGCAAGTATGAAATATGAATTATGCAAAGTCACTTTGGGGAATACACACATTATCTTTTATAAATTATGTACGAACGACCGTGACCTCACAAACACAGGATATACTGTATTCAGTTGCATCACTTCTCAAGGAGGCAGCACGGTTATTATTTAAAAACAGCCTGGTAAACAACAGCCAGGTTAATGGTCTAAATATGTATGTATATCCTTTGAAAATTTATTCTGATTTTGTGAACACAATTCATACTTAATACTTTTACAAAAGCAAAAAGTATTTTTCTATCTACTTTAATTGTTAAAAAAGACCACTATAATAGAGTACTGTGTATATACTAATTTAATGAACATAGTTTACATTATATCCTTTTTATTTTTACACACACACATAAAAACAGGCAAGACAATAGAAAAAGGGAGATTTAAAAATAATAAAAACAAGAAAAAAGCCTGAACAAATTAACCAACACTTCTACAATCTACTAATACACAACATACCTGATGTTCTTTTAATTGTACCCTCATGTGCGGTGTGGAGCAGAGGTGTAAAATCTGTTTTGACAGATATAACAACTAAACTGATTCTAAACTGATTATTTTGTTTGCCACTTAACAATCATTTGCATGAAAAGAATCCAAATTGTGATGATTTTTTTTAACAAATAAAACAAGTAATACATAATGCAGTGTATTTTGATATTGCACTTAGGTTTCACTTTCACTCGTCAGTATTTGCTTGAGTTATCGTTATTCATCTGTTTTCAACGCTTTATCCAAATTTGGAGTGTTTTATTGATCAAAAACAGCCTCTTTACAATCAAAAATATTGGTATTTTTCCTCCCTGATAGCCAGTGTTGTAATGTAACAAAGTACAAATATTTTGTTACTGTGCTTAAGTAGAGTTTTCACATATCTGTACTTAGTTATTTATGTTTCTGACAACTTTTACTTTCACTCTTTACTACGAAATAAAACTTGCATTGGTGATGTAATGCCTGTTTATTGTCGCTAGTTGTTTTTAGCTGCTCAGCTGTTAGCCGCCGAGTGGATTTAAAACACAGCAGCGGCTAGTTGTTTACCGACTCGTTGTCCGACACTGAGGCTCTGGTCTCCGGGTTTCTGGTCTCCTTGTCTCCGTGTTTCTGTTGTACACTCTGGGCGCTGGGTTTCAGCTGTCAGCTGAGCGGCCGACGCGCCAAAGCGAGCGAGCTCACGCAGATAAACCGCATATTTCGTCTCCAAGTTGAATTAAAACGCAGAGTGACGTCTAGAAGCTCCACAGACTCCAAAAGTTTCAAAAATACAAGCAGACACAGGGAAGTTGAGAGAGGGAGAGTTTGTTACCGTTCATGACAGAAGGTTCATGAAGCCACAATAATTGACCGAGTGGAGGTGGTGGGAGAGAGGAGAATGGCTACCAAGCTATCATCTCTTATGGACAATCTCTCCCACCCCCTACAGGACACCAGCACTGGGCAGCTCCTTCAGTAACAGACTGAAACATCCTAAATGTCTGAAGGAGCGTTATTGCAGGTCGTTCCTTCCTGCAGCCGTTAGACTGTACAACAAACACTGCTCGCAGTAGACCACACATAACCAGGCTCTTCATTCCTCCCTTCCACGTGCAATATACTGATACATAATAATACTGTAAATATCAACATTCTACATTCTATTTTTAACAAATTTTTTATAGTCTAAGTGTTAATATCTTCGCATATTGTAATTTTCTTTTATGATAATGCATGTTTATTATTTATCTTTATCTTAACTGTCTTGCTGCTGTAACAATGTAAATGTCCCCACTGCGGGACAAATAAAGGACTATCTTATCTTATCTTAAATGTCATATTCAAAATTGTAATTGCTCACATTGTTTAAATACTTTTACTTTTACTAAGTACATTTTATATCAGAAAATGACTTTCGATACTTAAGTACATTAAATGTCAGTTACTTTAAGACTTTTACTCAAGTAATATTGTAAAAGGTGACTTTAAATTCTACCAAAGTCATTTTCTGGTAAGATACTCAAGTATCACTTTCAAGTACTTCATACAAGACTACTGATAGCATAGCATTTGTGCATTTCTTGCGTCCACACACCACCACACTATTTCTGACACTTTTGAACAGCAGCCCCACACAGACGTCTCGTCAGCGCTGTGTGAGGACAAACAACATTCCAATCAACACCTGTCGACTCTGAATAATTGTCACTGCAAACATCTGCACGCGTTTAACTACAGGAGAGGATCCAGCGCAGTGGACGAGTCAAGAAGAGTTTCAGTTTCTGGATCACCTTGACAGGGGTTTTTTTGCCGGTGGACCATCTGTCGCACCTGAGAAACGGGGACGCTGTAGACGTCGTAAACTCGCGCGACACAAGGTAGCGCCCGCTGACTCGTCGCATCCCGCTGAGTGAACAAAGCTGCTGATCTGTGTGTGTGTGTGTGTGTGTGTGTGTGTGGCGTTTAGCTGCTCGTGTGAAACCAGAACTGTGAAAGTCATACATGTCGGAGATAATCTGCTTCTCACGATGCTATTTGAAGAGACGCACGCACATTTTGGATTCAGAGGAGTGAGTCGGCACTTTCATCCGACAGGCGGCCTCACACGCACACACACACACACACGCCGGGTGTTTTAAACCGAAGCAGTTGTAATTTGCGAGATCAGGGATTTTTCTGTTTCGTTTGTGTGTGATGCTTAAAATGACAAAACTGCCTTTTAAGGGCAAAATAAATCTCTTAAATCCCACCACCAAAGTACATCATGCAAACTGTGTTTCCCTTTGCAAGAGCAATGACAACAGGTTTTAACTAGAAGTAGTCAAATTAATTGATCGTATGGGCCAATGAATCAGGCTAATATCTCCCTTTTGTATACAGCAGTATTACATTAAATATTAAATATCACTACAACTTATACTTTTTTTTCCAGAAGTTAATATTTTTCATTCAATCAACCCAAAAAAATGCATTCATACATTTTTCCAATTGATTGAAACATTGCTAGAGGAGGTTTATTATAATTATGTAATTACTCGTCAATAAAGACAAAGATATGACCTTCTTTAGCTTTAATATCAATCGACAGATCTGTTGTCCAGTGGCGTACTATACTGTATTGGAAAATTATTTAAGCGGAAATGACATGTATGTATATATATATATGTATATATATATATATATATATATATATATAAGAATACACGTTAAGTCAGTGAAAATGCCGATAACAAAACAAAGAATAGATTTTCTGACAGTGATCATCTACAGTCGCTCTCACAGCCATGAACTGATCAATAGCTTGAGTTGAAATCAAATTTCCCTTTACAACAGTTTGGTGCACGAGTAGCCGCGCGTTACCAGATCACAACGGCTGCGCGATAAATGCTTCTCCTCCCTCTGATACGCCGCCTGGATGACACGAATCCAGCAGCAGCACCAACTGGTCTCACCATGAATGTTAATAAATCCAGGTTTTAAAGCAGCCGCCACAGCAGCAACAAGATGAAATCCTCTGGGGACTGGGGGGGGGGAGAGATATGTCAGTGAAAAATAAATGTAAAATGTCAGAAACATGAATCATGATCTTGGAAAAAACCAGAACAGTGAGTGAAGTCTGGAGAGAACGAGCGCAGACAAAGACATCAGTCAATATCAGTCCTCTGTCGTCCCCCATTTACTGCCGCCACCGTGACTCACTTTCCTGCAGGAGCAGGAAGCTGGAGCTCTGTCTCACACTGTGGCGGAACAATAATATGACTGAGAATTTGAAATTTACGCACTAATCGTTAAGATTGACTCATGTAGCGGAGACTCTGTGGATTCATACTGTGTGTTTACGCCACGTAACAGCGAGCGGGATCCTTTTTTGGCGCGTAGTCGCATGTTGTGTCAGTAGCAGGAACTCCAACCTTCAAAATCAGCACCAACATAAGACAATAATCAAGTTTATACAGTATTTTTGCCTCTCAGAGAGATCACTGGTGCAGAAGTTCTGGCTTCTCTAACTTCCTCCCACAATTCAAAAGAACTTCCTTTTACAATTTGGACACAACTTAAGACAGTCGGTTAACTTAAGTCATTTTAGATGAAAGAATTTTAAGTTTGTAAACAAAGTTTTAAAAGTCTGGTTTTAGGCGGAAATAACAATACTTCGGGTTTTTGTTAAACGAATCGAGATGAAACATTTTTTGAGCTTCTTCTTTTATATTACTGTAAAAACAAAGAAAATGATTGACAGACTTAATATATAATCGCCAAAAGCTCATTTAAAACACACAAAAATACCAAATTTCAGTCACATTTACGTAAAACATAAGGTACAATATTCCTAAAATAAAGTAGAAAATTGAAACCAGTAAAACTCAAATGAATTAAGTTAATTCCAGCTAAAGTGAGCAAGTTGTTTTCATGTTACTTGGTAAATTTAGTTTGAATTAACTTAACTTACAAGGCGTTCAGTTTATCTCTACAGCAGGAGTTTCCAAACTCCAGACGTAAATGGACAACATTAAAATAAAAAAAAAATATTCTCTCCCTTTAAGACTTTGGTTATGGTTGCCATTTTAACCGCTCGTAGTCTTAATAGAATGATGGCATATCATCATACTTTCATTAGAACTGTTTAAATCTTTTTAAACATGTTATATGTACATATTTGTTCTCATGAATTCAGTAAATAGTAGAAAACTCGAAAGTCCTGCAATACCTCCAAGAGCCACCAGAAGCACCGCTCTACCGTATACATTCTTTGTTTGTACTATTCCGTAACAGGCTACCGTCGGTGTTGTGCCATAATAAGTGTCCCCATTGAAAGACGGGGGCATTTATAGCATGCAAGGGGGGGGGTTTCCATGCAGGAGCGCTTTTATGATACAACACAACGTGCCTGCTCTCGGCAAAATTACCTTCTTTATCCCTAACCAGCGTCTTGCTATGGATGCATCTTTATGATGACGACACAGCAATAACACCTGGACACATACACGCTGTGAAATATAATTTTTTTCGACGTTCCGGTGCCTTTGATAAACACCTTCTAAGTGAATTGCAGCCAATTATGCTTCTCCAACACGTTGAATTGGGACTAAATTCCAACCTGGCTCAAATTAAAACACCTGTTACCTTCTGCAGTCGCAATAAAACGAAGGATTGGGTCATGATTATTGAAAATATGCTGAGAAATAGCCAGGTTTTTGCATGCGACCGGCGGTAGACAGTCAACAAGCCCGTTGGCCACAGCTGAAGCCTTCATGATCACTGGCTATAAACATCTAATCAGATTTCCATGCCTCTTTGTTTCCCAGCTGATGTAATTACGTCTCCTGGGCAGTTTTACCTGGCAAGTGAAATTCATGAGCTGATTACGGCGAAAATGGAAAGTGTCCCAGTGTCTCTGCTTTGTTTGTGTGAACGTAACAGGTGTATTTATCTGTGTGGAGTTGAAATTTGGTGGAGATCCAGGCTCGGGCACAGCCAGCAGTGTAAAGAAGCCAACTATGAACTTATTTCTTAGGAAACTCAAAAACAGATTTTTTGAGTTTAGAATTAATTTAGAATTTAGTTTTTGTGGAATTCACTGAATTCAACGCGGACGTCTTTTACTTAAAGAAATATCAACAGTGTCGCAGTATTCTTCTGTATTAAGACTTTGAAGATGACTCTTCCATTTCCAAGTCAAGCAATGCTAAGCAACCTGTGGTTGAAAAACCAAGAAGTTTAAAAATTGGATGTCGTTTTCTGTTCTCCTAAGGATAACCAATGTATAAGTCTTTTATGAATGGAAATTCTTACTAGTAAACATCTTCCTGAGGAGTCAATATTATAAATTATGTTCCCATTTAGAGGAAAATAGTACATAAAGTGTGTGGACACGGTAGGAGTCTGGTTGCCATTTTCAGCCAACGTCCACCAAATCTTGATTCTGAAGGCTTCAAATCATGTGTTTGTATAATTTTTTTGTGACGTCATGACCGGTTTACACTACTCAAACGAAGAAAAACGGGGTCTGTCAAGGCCACCGTAGTCGCCCCGTTAAACACTGGACTTTTTTTTTTTTTTCTTTTTTTTCTTAAACAGCGACGTTGCTTTAACCGATCCTCAAAAAGTGTAGATTTAGGCGACAGAAGCGACGAAGCCTCTTTGGGGGTGAGAGGTCAAACATCTTCAAGAGAAGTCAGTCAAGCAAGACCTGGCAGACAGGGAACCTTCACAGATAAGACCTGACTTTCTAAGTCAAAAAAAAGGAAATTACTTCCATCTCAGGGCAAAGTGTCCTCCAAGTGTGTCCTCCGTGCTCCCACACAGAGGTCTTCACTGGAACTGGCTTAAAGACATTTTGAAAAAGGGCAAAGCAGCCACAGACATCGGCGATTCATTCATCTGACGTAACAGTAGTTTTTATTAATACCACTATATGCAAATTACACTTAAAAAAGAAAGGAAAACTTCCCCCCCCCCCCCCCCCACTTCCTGTACTCACTTATTTTGGATATATCTCTCCTCTGTACTCGATAAATCGGGTTTTGTGTGTGTGGACGACAGACGGCGGTGGTTCTTCACAAAAAGTTTTCTCCTATAAATGAGTTTCTCAAGTGTCACGCAGTTCATATTCGAGGCACTTCATTGAGGTTTTTTCTCCCCCAGTCATACATCCTTTAAATAACACACTGTTTTATGCGCCGTGTCAACAAGAGAAATGTCATTGATTACAAAGAAAATCCTTAATGGGGATTGTTTTGTTTTTATAGAGAGTTTACACTGATTTCAGTGAAGGAGACACAACCGGCAGCATCAATCGCTCACTTTTAACAACCTCTTGTTCTTCCCCTCGTTTTTATTGTTGTACCAAAAATAAAATAACCATGACCTGACTGTTGTCATCATGCTGGAAACTCCTGGAGCTGCATTCATTAAATTTCTGTAGGGTTGTTTTTTTTTAGGTCAGTGCAACAAACTGGGAACACAATACTTTCATATTTATATTCATATAATTTCATGCAATGACAGTCTGTTGGCAACATAGATTAGACGCCGTGATGTGGTTTCATACGCGACACAAACAAACACATTCGTGGCGGTTCAAAGCAGTTATTTTGGGTGTAACTGAATCATTAGAATCAGTCGATTTAAAAGATTTGTTCACATAATCGTTCAGTACTTCTGCATGACCGTCTGACACAACTGAAATACAGCTGAACGTTGGGTTGTGATTCAGAAGTGCTGTCCCTAAATACGGCAGATGTTGAGATTTTAGACATTTCCTTTGCTAAATGTTGGAGATTAACACGTTCTCAAGGATTTTTAAGTTTTTTAATCTGATCTGCAGTTTGGCATTGTTGGCTTTAATTCTTGTACTGGTCGTCAGTGACAACACTCTCTGACCAATCAGTGGAATTTGGAATTATAAGTAGATTTATAAGTAGATTTTGGACTTAAGTCTTTTTAATCTGATCTCTTTGAAGTGATCTACAGTTTGGGCATTGTTCGCTTTGATTCTTGTGTCGAACGTCGCAATCATTACTCTTCCAGTGACGACTTATTTCCTAATGGAAAAGTGGAAAAAAAAAGAGTAGAGTTGAGTCGTGCTGGAACTGTGTGGTGGAAAAGCTCCGTTCAAAAGTCCATTCAGAGTGACCTTCCTTGAACAGAGGAGGTGGTTTAAGACACCAATTATCAGCCGCCTACAGTGCTGTCTTGAGGGCCCTCCCCAAACGGCTTCACCCCAATTCACACCTTGACCCCTGTGACCTCTACAACTCACATGATGGTTATGTTAATGTCAAAAACCTGGAGACTCCCACACCAGAATCAGAGGCCAAACGTCTTCAAGAACCTAACACAAGTCCAGTTGCCTTTGTTTAAACAATTCACTCATGTTTCTTGCTCTGTGTCTGTCTCCACCAGCTCCTTTGCTCATCAGCTGCAAGCTATTACACCTCATAAAGCCTTTTTTTTTTTCTAAAACTAGAGCTAAAACACTAAAAAGCTAAAACAACAAAAAAGCAGAACAGCTTTGTAGATTTGGGACATGTTTCTTCACAGGTTTTTCCTCTAAATGTAAATTCTTAAATACAATATCAACAATAATACAATATCAGTGATATCAATTGTTGTATTGATGGATTCTCAGCCCATTTTAGGTTGTTGCAACAATCTGCGACTACAACACTTTCATATTATTCATATTATTTCATATTTTCAACATGGATTAGAGAGAACAACAGAGTAGAGCAGAGCAACAATTCACTCGTGCTTGTAGCTCAGTTTTGGGCTCCACCAGTTCCTGAATGCTCCAATTTGTGGAAAAACTAGAGCAAAATCTGAGAGTTGTGGGAATGTTTCACACCAAAGCAATGAAAAGTAGAAAAGCTGAGCTAAAAGTGGAGAATTAACAAACCAACATATGCAACTACTGTGTGGAATATGTATTGTGTATCTGGCGTGTGATATTTTGCTTTTAAATTTTCTAATTTTTATACAATGTTTAATACTTTTATCGTAATTATGTTGTTTATTTGCCGGATGCACTTTATAATTTAGGTGTTTTTTTTCTTACTTTTAACAGATAAAATAATGCCCAGAGAGAGCATGTTTGCGTTGAAACGATTTCTTGAAAATGGGAGCGATGTCCTTCTACAGTGGTTTGGATCATAACTAACATAAGAGAAATCACTGCTGTTGGATTTGCTTTAAGCTTTTAGAAAAAAACGTTTGGCACAGAAATAATACTCGGTGAATGTGACGCATGGAAGCAGGTGCAGGAGTTAGCTTCGCTTTTCTTCTCCATGACCTTCTCCTCCAGCAGGTGTTTATCAAAAACCTGCTTCTACCTTCACTCTCATATGCATTTTTTCTCTCTCCAACTGTACTGCACCTTTGACTCTTCTCCCGCTTTATGGAGCCCGAGTGTCTGTGTGTGTGTGTGTGTGTGTGTGTGTGTGTGTGAAGCTAATGTGATTTGAATGTGAGGTGATAGCACTTTGTTAGCACGACATCGTACAATCAAGGCATCTATTGGAAAAAGGGAAATAACATCTGTATCTTAAGTCTGGAGAGAATACAGCCATGCAATCAAGTATCCGCTTGTCAACAGCTTCAAAGGTATCAAATAACACACACACACACACACACACACACACACCTGTGTGTCTACCAAACACTTGCATGTTGTTTATCACCGGCAGTGTGTATGTATCTTTTCCTTTCTTTTTTTTGCACGGGGTTGCTAAGCTGTATGCTCAATTGGAAGCAGGTGCAGCGTAAAGACCTAATCACATTTGCGGCTCATTACCCAGTGACTGTGTGCACATATTTGCCTCTCTGTGTCCTTATTAATCAAGCACAGACAACCCTAAGTGCTCCTCTCCACTTTTCCACATGACTTGCTACAAGCAACAGTAGAGCACAACAACCTGATGAGACCACCTGCTGCTGCCTGCCTGCCTGCTTTTCCAACACCTGCAACGCAAGCGCTCATAATTTCTCACTTGACCTCTAACCACTTGCCAATTGAAGGCGCTTCAGATTTATTTATTTATTTATTTGGTGGCTTGTGCTCGATTGTTGTCACGTTTCTTGGGCTCATTTGGGGGAAATTTCCCGTTGCATGAGTTTGTTTTGTATGCAAATGAAAAAATGACACACCCCAAAAATAGTTGCCACTAATAATTGTCTTCAACTCACAATTCAAATTACCTTCTGCCAGCTGTGAGGATTTTGACGTTTCTCCTTCTTCTACTATGTTGAACTGCTTACTCCGACATTTTTTTTTACATGTGTGTTGTCCCTTTTAAATTAACATGAATTAGTTGAGGACATGTGGATTTGCATTTGCATTCGTTGCATTTTTCTGCAACATCAACCACCGGCTTCAAACGCTGTCTCATCAAAGTCTCCGCTGACCATTTGCCGCGCTGTCTACTTTTTTGTTTTTGGGAAATGTGGAAAACTATGATGTCTGAAGCTCTATTCGGACGGGATTAGCTTTACACGGGGAGGTGGAGCAATGTAATTTTACCACAGGACAACAGTGAGATTAAGACCTAGCCTGTTGTCATCTTTGCCTTCTTGTTTGTTTGTTTTTTAAGAGTTTGTTCACAACACACAACCTTTAGCACCACACACAGGCCTGCTCTATACAACGCGATGTGGTGTTTGAAGTCGTTTTGGTGGCGGGATTACGCATGTACGAAGACGTTTCTTGACACAATGTCCCGTTTACAGAAAACAAATACCAAAAAAAAAGAAGGGAAAGTTGTGTTTCCATGTGGATAATGTCTACAATTTCAGGTTATGATGCTTTTAAGAACAAGTTCTTATGTTTTGTTGATGTTAGACCGGTGTTCAATGATATTCACAAACTGCTGAGTTCAATTACACAGACCAACGACGGGCAAATCTATTCAAGTGGTCATGCTGAGACACATCAAAAAAAAAGAAAATATATGACAAACTGTCTCGTGTGATTTATTATAACTGTTTTTTTCTTTTAAGTACACCGAGATGAAAGGCGGAGGAACATTACAACAATGGCAGAGAAAGCATTACCTTGGCGAATTGTAAGAAGAGCAGATAAAAATAGTGTTTAAAGCTGTGAGAATTTTTGGATGAACATCTTTCTACGTAACACGGCGTCGTGTTTGCACGAGGTACAGGCTCAGCGTGAGGAGTCCTGCCGGGCCTCGGTTTCCATTGTTCCTGCGTGTTATCTCCGATGCTCTGCATGTTCTTTTCTCATCTCCAAAGGCCCTCGGTTCTCCTTTCATCGTGGCCCCAGAGACACGTTTACAGCGCCGCCTGAACTAAAGTGGGACACAGAGCCTTCGCGGCCCCAAATAACGGACAGCAGGACAAAAAAAGAAAAAAAAATTCAAAACAATAGAATAATAGGCTTGAACCTCAAGATGAATATTTTATTGTGTGCACTTGTCTCGCAGTGTCCGAGCCAGAAACACCACGGCACACAATTCTCCCCACCCTCCCTGAGGCTTTTCTTTTGTTGTACACCTGCTTTCCTTTTTTTTTCTCCATCACATTTAATTTCCAAAATACTGAACGGTGAATTTAGCTGCTGCTGCTGTTATGAGCAGAAGCAGTCGTGGGAAATGCTTTGTAAACTTAAATCGATGTTTTTGGCCCAGTGTGTGGTCAGATTCTCATTGGGAAAACAAGCCAATCAGTCTGGCACTTGTGACATTTTCACAGTTTTAAACTCCAGTGTCCTGCTGTTAATTCACTGTATCTCGTTGTTGAGCAAACAAATGTAGAAGGAAATCATTTGCGTAGCTTGGTTATGGCGTCTAAATCAGTGACTAAATGTTTTAAACTGTCTGATGACTCATTTTGCTCTCAGAATTCACACCAGCCGTCCTTTCATGACCAAATTTACCAAGCAGCTCGCAGTCTTAAAGGTCCAGTGTGGGCCTGCAGATTGCTGCTTTGTGTAGAGTTTCCGAGTTTGGGAAATTTGGGAAATTCCGAAATCCTACAAATGAAACGCGCCATTCTTCAAAGGCTGTCAAAACCAAAACAATGTTTTATTTTTAAGTGATTATACACGTACACAAACATACCTATGGCTAATATATTCAATTTCTGCCAACAAAATGTCCTAATCATACATTATATATATATATATATATATGTATATATATATATATATATATATATATATATATATATATATAATAATAAGTAATAAAAATAAAGATATCACCTATTTATTGACTCCAAACAAAGACCAAACTGTTAAAATTGTAATTTTAGTGCTTCTGGTTCAAAATCAATATTAATAGTTCAAAAATACATTTAGTTTTAGTTTTAACATCATTCATGGCTAAAGTGTTTCACTGTGCTAAATGGACAGGCCACACCAATATTTTCATATTACAAAAACTGCACAGTGTGAGTCACAAACACGGTAAAATTTAATCCTCGTGAGCAGAAAAAACCCCCAGAGTTATTTCAATAGTTTATTTCAAGCAGCTTCTCCAACACATTTGCCTCAGTTTGAGTGCACCTGAGTAAACTCAATTTCCATGATTGTCTAATTCTCTAATTTTCAGTTTTAAGCAATAATTGAGTATTTGGATGCAGCCGGAGTTTGTGTCTCTGCCTGAAGTGGCAATTAGGAACCTCAGGGAGGCGCTCTTCCACATCGCCAGACCCAGGTTTCTCTATCAAAATTCATTCTTATTCAAATTGTGGCCATGGTAGCTCATAAACACAGCATTAGATTATGGAAATGAGCGGTCTGCATCTATTCCCGTTTAATTCCTTTTGGGAGACATTTAATTTAAACAAATAAAAAAATAACAGCGCTGCATCAGGTGTTCATGAGGGGTATTGTGTAAATTTGGCCAGTCAAACTGAATAATAATCACTCCATTTGACTGTGTGCGTTCAATCACCCATCGCTGAACACTTCATTAAAGCTTTAATAGTCTTTTAAATATGGGACACTTGACTTAAAGGAGACGCCCCGGGGAATTTCCTGCTTGTCATTCACAGTTTTGTGTTTGTGCCTCAGTGAAATGCCCCGTAATCTGCAGCTTCACCGACGCTTAAAAATCTTAAAAAAGGAAGGAGTCACCTGTGACCCTCAAGTGCTCCTCGAGTGCTTGTGATGTAGTGGTTCTTTAAGGAGGTCCTGGTTGTCCTTCAGGAGGTTTTCAAGTGGAGGCTTTAGCCTGGATTTGAATGGTTCTTCAAGTGTTTAAATACCAACGGTGAGAGTTTTGATGAACGTTCCACAGACAAATGATTGAATGTCCTTCAGGAGAACACTGTTAGAGTTCAATGTGCATGAAGAATGGATGGTGAGGAGGTCTCAATCACGATGTTCTGAGCAAGTCTCCAAGGTCACGTTGTTGGACATTGTAGAGTGTGGTAGCACTGTAATTGAGGAAATTGTACTTTTTAAAGTAGTTCAAGTTCTTTGCTACATTTTAAATCACATTATTCCTCTCAAAATGCTTTTGTGTGTCCACATGTTGCTTGTTTTCAACTGCTACTAATACTAGTGCGCCAATAGTTTTACTTGAGCACCAATATGTCAGTATTCTTTCCATCTCTGCTGATTGATATCTACATGTTTTAACCACTTTTAGCCATAAATGTGTGTGATAATGGCCATTTTTCTGGTTACGTGGGGTGGTTAGGTTTCGTCTTCCCTGTATTGCGTCAACATCCTGTTCCTAACAAGACACAGGGATGTCTTTATAGTACGGTCAAATCGATGTAAACACATCATTGTGTCCTCATAACGGGGGACAACCCTTGGCCAATAAGTAGAAAGGGAACATGGCTTATAACCATGTCGCGTAAATATCGGCACACAGTCGTAAAGATATGTTGAATTTGCGGGGGCAGAACTACTTAAATTTTAATTTATTAGGGAAATAAGTGCAAAACGGGACAAACCGAAGGCCTTATCCTCCCCAACCATTTCAAGAAATGCCCTCATACACACGGAAGCCTCCAAAATGACTCTTAACACAAAATACACCTAAAACATGCACCTAATAATAATATTGATAATATAGATCCCTTAGCTTACATATAATTTGCAACTTTAAATATGTGATTTTCATAATTAAGTATCAACACTAGTGCGTAACATCCCAATGTTCTTATTTTCATTATCTCTAAAAGTAGGATTTCTTTCTTCCACCATGTTAGTATTGGTAAATGAAGTGGCATAATTAAAATTAAAATCCACTTAAAAGCCACATTAGCTTTCAAGCACGTTTCCCCCCAAAAAACATGTTATTATCTATGCCACCTTCATATCCAATAATGTGTTCACGTCTGTATCCAAGATGGGGAAATTATCCTTAAAGAAAATGAATTATTATTATTAAAATAAAATTTGCAGCAAATTATGGTTGCATACAGTTCTTCTTCCCCGCGTAATCTCACCGCGGTGTCATGTGACACCGCCACGTACACTTTATCTCTCTGTGATGCAATTACGAGGCTCCTTTTTAATTTCAGTCAGATATAGTGCACGAGCATCACAAATTAAATCACATGCAGCACTAATTCTCATGAATATTCATGATCACACACACGTACACACACAAAAAACACTTGAAGAAATTATATAATTCCTTTCTTTTAATTAAAGAACATCATTAATTAAAAGAATCTGCATCTGCAGCCGTAATCTTAACAGTAGCATAGCAGCATAATTGTTTTTTTAATGGTTTTTAAGGTGAACCGTAAAGTCTGACTGTGTATCTGTATTTACTGCATATACAGTATGTAACTTTTATTGATATTATATTCTAAAACATGTTTATTTCCATTTAATACAGTTGTGTCGCTGTTTAACAGCCTTTTCTGACTGGAAACTGCAGTTTGTTAACCGGAAACTCTCTCGCACCAAACTCCATACAGAAAACGAGCATTTTTAGCTCGCGGGGGATACAGGAGCTGGTGGAGCGCTGCTGCCTCCTGTGGTAAGTTTATGTCACTGAAGTAAATGTGAATGACGGATTTCGAATGCCGAAGTTACACAAATATCACGTTTGAATTTTCTGATGGAGGCAGCAGTGGATCGACAAACTCCTCTGTGCTGTGATGTAGAATTATGTAGAAATGAAGATATTCTCTATGGGCTTTGGTGCAGAGAGTAAGCGGCGGCTCTTGTATTTCTGTTATGTTTCCTGTTATTTTGTACATTTTACTTTCCTTGTGATTTATGCTTCTCCTCTTTGGAGGAGATGTTTTTCCGCTGTGGCTCTTCCTGGGTAATTTTTTTAAGGGTGTTTTGTAGCTTTTTTCCCTTCACTTGATGTGAGGGTCGTAGCAAAGAGGGAGTCACTCATTGCTCAGAATGTAAAGCCCTTCAAGGCAAACTGTGTTGTGATGTTGTAGCATATAAATATATAAAAAGTGACTTCACTTGACTTGTTTTGTACAAAAAAATGTCACGTACATATGTACGACCACTCAAATATGGATGTTTTCAACGTCTGCCAAGTTAACAGAATGAAAAGTATAAGTGTGTATGAATACATTTATATACTTTATTTAATCAATTCTGTAGCTGCTCTCTTATATTTAGTTATATTCATGCATTTGTTTCTGTTCATTTTTAAGATTTTTTTTTTTTTTAAATACTGTTTCCCAACATTTTATGGACCAAAAAAAAAAAAATATTGACATTATCAGGAAATCAATCAACAGCGTTAATACAAACGGTTTAAAGTTTGCGCATCACGGAAAAAACCTGAATACAACATGTATCAACATGTTCTTTTTACACACCGCTGCTGCTGCTACTGCTGCTGCTGATGATGTGACAACACATCACTGTCACATCGTCCACCTGCTGAGACGTCCTCACACCTGGACATGGACGGCCTTTTTTTTTGACACTAATAAGAATCCGAGAGAGGACGAGGAATGAGGACGAGGAAGGTGAGATCCGGCTGAAAGCTCGTCAGTGGCAGACAGCTGAGCTCTGATCTCCTGACTCACTAGAGTCACCAGTTCACGGGTGGATTTATCTTAGACCAGACTCGACAAAAAAAAAAGGCTTATCTGGATGTTGCTAATCTGGACTCAGCGGGGACGGACAGACAGAGAGGAGAACCCTGTCAGGGTTTTTAAAGAACATCAGGGATGTGATGTGAGATACATTTATGGAGTTAGTAGTTCTGTGCTTTTTAAGCAGAACTAAGTAGGATTTTTACCCTATTTTAACAGCTTCGGAGTCATTGTCGTGGTTAACTGTCTCCACTGCTCACCCATTAGACTGTTAGCAGGAAAACCAGCAAGAGCCGTTCCTCAGAATCAGGAGGGTCTTGTCTTATTTTCAGGCGTTCATCACGGTGAAAAAAGAAGCTGAGAACACCGTTATCGGAGGAGGAGGAGGAAGTGACACATGGGTTTTTTTTTTTGAATGGCAAGAATTGAAAAACACAGAAACACAAAAAACAGATGGCGCCTGGCATGGACATGAACATGGCGCCTCCACGGCTTGTGTTCACCGACTCGGTTGAAAACAAATGGTGAGGAGAAAGAAGGTCAGCGGTGAGTGTTTAAGACAGGCGGGATGAAGTAGTCAATGATGGATGGACGGATGCATGTTTACCTCGAAACTGTAGGGGGAGCTCCGTCAAGGAAAAAGGCATAAAGCCACCAGACTTGCATAGATCCAATTTAACGCCTTTCTCGAGTGATCTAATCGTGCAAAGATCGGGTCTTAACCCTCCCAATCTCGCCCTGAATGCGTCAGGATTCACGATGGATTATAGACGTCGTCTAACCTGCAGCAGTGTCGGACTATTTTTACACTAATCTGCGTTCATACGTTGACTTGTTGATTTGAAGCCACTGCCTCAAAATTAAAGCCCTTTCTCTCTTTTATTTTTGACCTGTTGTGTCCAAACTGCAGTACCTGCATGACCCACCCGGGGGTGATGGTTATGTTTTTTAATTTTAATCATGACAGGTGGGTGTTTTTTGGATTCGTTTTATCCTGAAGCACATGATTGATTGACATGTGACCGTAGGACCTGATGGTCCACGTCTTTCCCGCAGTTTGTACACTTTAATTAACCGTTCACGATTTCCCGTCATTATTTCCCACTGATTGAATTCAGCGTCCCTCTGTGTTCAAGTCGGGATTGGGTCTTTTTTTTTTCCCCCTGCATCTCCCGTCTTTGTGTGCATATACCGAAAGAATGCTGAGCTTATTAAAATGCAACATTTCCATCGAACCATTTGCATCTCATTTTTGTACAATTTCATAAAAAAATAAATAAAGATATTCACACAGCGGCACAGTGCGAAGCATCCTATGGCTCCCGGTCTCATTTACATTCCACCGCTGTGCCGACACTAAATGGCCGCGGATTGATAGACTGATTCACAATATAATGTCAATCAAATATTCTGGACACTACCACCAGCAGGCACCAAAGGTATTGGGCCCATGTTTTATTCATGCACCTTTTAAATATTTTCATTTTCTTCCGACTTTTCTGCAAAGTAATAGAGAGCAGGCAACGCCGGGTAAATAAATAACTGGTGGCCACAACAAACCGCGCCGTGTTTATTCAGCCCCTATCAGTATAATTAGCTTCATTAGAATAATTAAGCAATCTGTCGGCTTGAATAGCAAAAGGCTCAACCTCCTCCTCTAAGTGTGAGAATGATTGACTGTTGTCTCAGAGGAATTTTCTGGGGTGAATGTTTGTGTATTAGCGATGTCGTCCTGTGTGTGTGATTTATGGACTCGAGAACATGTCATCACACAAGTAATGAGCCCCCCCCCCCAAAAAAAGGAAAGATGGAAAACATTTCCTGTACCTGAGAACGCAGCAGCATCGGGTTAAGCTTTCACCTTCCTCGTCTGTAAGCGGGCATGGACTAAATGGGGCAACCTGCAGCGACAATAACAATTCCCGGTAATTACACCGTGTAAATCCAAGGCCAAGGACACACGGAGGAGGTAAACTAGTTGTTTAAAATCTGTTTGAAGACAGGGTTTTGGGGACATTATTTGTAGATAAGTGTCGGGGAACTCGTCCAAAAACGACCTCTGCTGACAAATTAAATTTCCATCAACTGCTTTAAAGAGAGTGTTGCGCGTTAGTTCAAACTTGATGACTTAACTCAAATGACCTGGGGACCAATGAGCCTCCAGTCTGATAAGCTGTAGCTTAAAGTGAGCGTTGTCAACTTAGAAGGGTTAGGGTTAGGGTTAGTCTTCCACACTCTAGTCCACCTACACCACTTCTATAAGACTTAATAATGCTGTGGTCCAGTGGGCTTGGTAATCGCACGGTTATTACAGTAAACAAACTGCTTATCTGTGACCAACACGTACACGTTTATGACCCTGCCCCATGTGCAATTTAACAAAATATTGTTCTCATGTTAATAGAAAACTTTAATCCAGCGGCAATGACGTGTCCTCTAAAACCATATTATTCGCTCGGGCTGCGTATTGCAGGAGAATGGAGAAATGTAGTTTGAAGAATGTCATAGTTCGTCCCTGATTGTTTGATTGAGGCAATTTACGCAAACAAGCGTAGGCTTGTTTCCCTCTCGCACTCGCACAGAAAACGTCGTGAAATGGTTAATGGCGCTGAAGAACCAGACCGCCGTCTTATAAAACCGACTGCATGGCAGCCAGGAAAAGGTTTGAACCTGCTTATTTACTTATTTATTTATTTATGGTTTAAGGGCAATCTCCCCTGCTCTCAACCCACAAAGCCGCCTCCGACAGTGTTCACTCACATCCGCCAGAAAAAAAAAACGATAAGCAATGTCTTATTTATGAGTGAAGATGCAAAGGTCAGTGTTTCATTCTTCCTTAATTTCCCGTAAGTAAATATTTCAGTAAAAGGAATCCGATGCTGACAAGTGGACACAGATGCATGGCTGCAACTCAAACTAGTGCTTCAGGAAAACAAAGAATATAGTCAGTGCTGCATTTGCCAGAAATGTTCCACTGAAGAGCTCAGCCAATCAAATACATGCCTGCTTCAGTCTAAAAATACAGCAATATTAAAACACAACAATATTCACCAAAATAAGACATTTACCAAGTATGCATTGAATAAAACACATTGTAAAAGGCCTTATTTTTCAAAATCCATTAAAAAAAACAATTTTCAATCATAATCCTGACAGCAATCCGACAAACTAATCAAACTCTGCCCTCTTTTGTGTCGCTAAACAACTTTAAACGATAGATATTTAGATGATATACGTAAATATTGACATGAACACGCGTCTGTAACAAAGAGTTTGTACTTGGTTACACTGCGATGCGGTCGGCGGTCAGAACTTGAGATATCCTAAACTTGAACACTTGTCGTACACTCGAGTCGCGATGTTTAATCCCAGTCCAGACGATGACGGCGACTCCACATTCGCTGTGTTTTAAGCTCGGCGCTTGGATTAACACGAGATACAGCTACAGCTCTATCAATATAAATGACGATTTAGTTAATATTTTAAAAGAAATGTAAGGTTAAATGTAGTCGAAAATCGCGATGCGAACCGAATCGTGACTTTGGTTATATCCGAACCCATGAAACTAGAAAATGGAGGCTGATTATTCAAAGTATGATAAATATCCACTGCCAACAGGAGCCTTGTTTATATAAATACTCTGTCACCGAGGTTCTTTTTCGCTCTCTCTCTCTCTCAATCTCAGGTTGTGGCACGTGATGTCGACAGAGGCGACAGCACATGATGTATTTGAAATAAATTCCTGTCATGGAAGTAAATTTGACGGACAAGCTGTCAGCTCTGATACATCCTGTGTGGTCTTCTTTTGCGTTACAGCACCTGAGATGTTTTTCGCTGAAAGAAAAACAACTGTGTGGTTTTTGTTTTTTTTGTTGGACTCGTCGCACTCACTCGCTGACAGCAAAGGACTTTAAGGGCATATTGGTTATTATGTGTATGATGATTTTTTTTCTTCTTACATTTCCCTGATGGCTTCTATCAAGCCTTCAAGCACTTTCTCTTTTCCCCCCCCCGCTCTCTCCTCTTTGCTCCCTGTCGTTTCACACTGACATTGATACACATTGTTGACACATTGTCTGGCATGACAATTATTCATCTGAGCTAACAAGAGCAGCAGCAGCAGAAGCAGCAGTGTTTGTATGGAATAAGATTAGTCCTCAGCGCTAGGATCAATACAACATTTCATTTCAAAATGTGCTGATGATTAATAATGAAGATTTTTTTTGGGGGGGGAATATTTGGCTGCGAACAATGCCCTTTCTCCTCGTAGCACAGAAACAGATTGGATGTAATAATGAAATGACAAATGTCAGGTTTTTCGTTGCGTCGGCGTTACCATGTGTTGTGCTATTATTTACAGACAAAACAAACCCGCGCGCACATTTCCCCCAAGTAAATGGAGAAAATAGTCGAGTTGGTTTCTTATAACGTCGTCCTACTTTTGTTGTCTGAAACATGACAGCCACAAAGTACAAGAAGTCAAAACAACAGCACATTCATACAAAGTTGACGTGTAGGAAAACACATTTAAGTAAGTGTGGTAGGCGGCTCTCAATCAAACAAACGACCGAGCAGTGTGGGATCATGGGAACATTTACCAAACCACAACAATATTTACCAAAATAAGACCGAAATACAACATCGTTGACCAAAATCGACCAGAACAAAGCAACATTTACCAAAACACAGCAATATTCACCAAAATACAACAAAATGGCCTCAAATAAGACATCAACCAGAACAAAGCAACATTTACCCATTTAAACCCATTTACCAAAACACAATACAACAGTATTCACCAAAATACATCAAAATGTACCAAAATAAGACATTGACCAGAACATAGCAACATTTGTTAAACCCATTTAACAAAATAGACAAGATTTACCAAATCACAACGGTTTTTACCAAAATAGAACAAAATGTACCAAAGTAGGGCAAAATCAACCAAAACCCAACAAAATAAGACATTTAACACAAATTTACCAAAAACCATTTCACAGCATAAAATTTCATGACCTACATGAAGTGAACAGAACCGTCATTCATGTCATCAGTAACACGTCTTTTTCCTTCTGAAACAAATGTCAAAAAGGCTTCTGCTAACAATCCCCATCTCTATTTTGTGTAGCTGAACAACAGCAACGTTGAACGTCCATTAAAAAATACTTAACAGATATTAAAAACCGTCGAGCATAAAGATGATACAAATGTTGACATGAACACGCGTCTGCTGCTGGAGATTGTTTTGCCACATGTTAAACAGCTGTCGGATTCAGCAGCTGTTGTTACCAAACATGTGGTTTTAATATCAACCTCCCATGTATTCATAGATATGGGGGACGTGTGTGTGTTGTTTGCCAGGTGTGTGTGTGTGTGTGTGTTTCCTCTGTGTCAGTATCACTTCATAAACACACTGGACTGGATACTTGAGGTGTTTTTGTCCATCTGTCAGAGTTTCTCTGTCTTCTGTCTTCTGCCCACTGCCCCGGTGCATGCTGGAAAGGTTCCCAGCTCCTGTGACCCCGCCCATATCCACCAATAACATCAGGCAACACTTTGTGCTCAATCATAACTCTGGTCACTTAAACTCTGTGTGCACACTGTGAGATCACACTCCCACCATTCAATTAGAATCAAACAGAGGAGGTTTTTATTCATGAAGAGAAAGTTTGAGCAAATACATTTATGTAACATTATAATGACGGAGTTATGCAAAATGTGTGTTTGATCATCAGATGCAAAGGTTTTCTGGTGTGTGTGGGGATGGAATTATTATCGTTATTTTATATGCACAGGATGGTTTTATAGTGTGAGCCTGAAGATTTATTCACAATATTATTACCGGAAACACAAAAAATACATTTCACAAAACACGACATCCACCGAAACACAGTTACCAAAACACAACATTTACCAAAACACAACATTTATCGAAACCTTACGACATTTTACCAAAACCTTATGACATTTACCAAAACCTTGTGATATTTTACCAAAACCTTATGACTTTTACCGAAACATGACATTTTTACCAAAACCTTACGACACTTACCTAAACCTTACGACATTTTACCAAAATCTTGTGATATTTTACCTAAACCTTATGACATTTACAGAAACATGACATTTTTACCAAAACCTTATGACATTTACCGAAACCTTATGACATTTACCGAAACATGACATTTTTACCAAAACCTTACAACATTTACTGAAATTTAACGACACTTACCTAAACCTTACGACATTTTACCAAAACCTTGTGATATTTTACCAAAACCTTATGACATTTACCGAAACATGACATTTTTACCAAAACCTAACAACATTTACTGAAATTTTTCGACACTTACCTAAACCTTACAACATTTTACCGAAAACTTTGTGATATTTTACCAAAACCTTATGACATTTACCGAAACATGACATCTTTACCAAAACCTTACAACATTTACCAAAACCTTACGACATTTACTGAAATTTTACGACACTTACCTAAACCTTACGACATTTTACCAAAACCTTGTGATATTTTACCAAAACCTTATGACATTTACCGAAACATGACATTTTTACCAAAACCTTACAACATTTACTGAAATTTTACGACACTTACCTAAACCTTACGACATTTTACCAAAACCTTGTGATATTTTACCAAACCTTATGAAATTTACCGAAACATGACATTTTTACCAAAACCTAACATTTACTGAAATTTTTCGACACTTATGTAAACCTTACGACATTTTACCAAAACCTTGTGATATTTTACCAAAACCTTATGACATTTACCGAAACATGACATTTTTACCAAAACCTTACAACATTTACTGAAATTTTACGACACTTACCTAAACCTTACGACATTTTACCAAAACCTTGTGATATTTTACCAAACCTTATGAAATTTACCGAAACATGACATTTTTACCAAAACCTAACATTTACTGAAATTTTTCGACACTTATGTAAACCTTACGACATTTTACCGAAAACCTTGTGATATTTTACCAAAACCTTATGACATTTACCGAAACATGACATCTTTACCAAAACCTTACAACATTTACCAAAACCTTACGACATTTACTGAAATTTTACGACACTTACCTAAACCTTACGACATTTTACCAAAACCTTGTGATATTTTACCAAAACCTTATGACATTTACCGAAACATGACATTTTTACCAAAACCTAACAACATTTACTGAAATTTTTCGACACTTACCTAAACCTTACGACATTTTACCGAAAACCTTGTGATATTTTACCAAAACCTTATGACATTTACCGAAACATGACATTTTTACCAAAACCTAACATTTACTGAAATTTTTCGACACTTACCTAAACCTTACGACATTTTACCGAAAACCTTGTGATAATTTACCAAAACCTTATGACATTTACCGAAACATGACATCTTTACCAAAACCTTACAACATTTACCAAAACCTTACGACATTTACTGAAATTTTACGACACTTACCTAAACCTTACGACATTTTACCAAAACCTTGTGATATTTTACCAAAACCTTATGACATTTACCGAAACATGACATTTTTACCAAAACCTAACAACATTTACTGAAATTTTTCGACACTTACCTAAACCTTACGACATTTTACCGAAAACCTTGTGATATTTTACCAAAACCTTATGACATTTACCGAAACATGACATCTTTACCAAAACCTTACGACATTTACCAAAACCTTACGACATTTACTGAAATTTTACGACACTTACCTAAACCTTACGACATTTTACCAAAACCTTACAACATTTACCAAAACACAATGTTACGGCCACTGCTGGCTGCCGTTTAGTGTATATTCATTGCGTGTTCCCATGAGAAACACTATCATCAGGCTGGGAAGTCACATGGTAATATTTTGGTGCTG
The DNA here is from genome assembly GCF_958295425.1 of Solea solea. NCBI lineage: Eukaryota > Metazoa > Chordata > Actinopteri > Pleuronectiformes > Soleidae > Solea > Solea solea. The sequence continues at coordinate 29,435,354 of NC_081134.1, read as the reverse complement.
GAGGATTCTATGACATTACTTTCCTTTTTCACTTTAAATAAGTGAAATAAAAAACATAACTCCCAGTAGAATTATTACATTTTCAGGTCATCATTCTTTGATTGAAAGCAACAAGTTTACCTGGCTTCAGTAAAAAAAAAAAAAATCCTCCCGGGAAATGAAGAAAAAGTCACTAATTGAAGCCGACAGAGAGGCAAAGTAGTATCACAGCTTCGCGGGATAATGGTGGGGCTTTTGCAGAATCTGTGAGTGGATTTTCTTTTTTTCCTGTACGCCCACTCTGTCTCCAAAAAAAAGTCAAACAAAACAGAAGGTAAGCCTAAATCAAACACTCAGGAATCCAGGGAACTTGAAATTAATTAGTCCTCTGTTGGGTAGTAACACATGTCTCTAAGCTATTTCAGTTGCAGAGAAGTGAAACTCAAGCTCTCTGAATTAACTGGGATCAGCGAATGAAGAGTGTTTAAGACACTGGTAGAGCCACAAAGGTTACGACAACACAATTATCTGTTTCAGGCATGTACTGAGGAAATAGGTGTAGTATTTTAGTGACAAACATTAAATAATGTAAACGGAGCAAAGGTGATATTTGTTTCCCGTTGGCCTTTGAGATAAAACAGCCACTGGATAATAAGAGGATCTGTGCAGATCCAGAGTTTTCTGAGCGTAGCCTTGACAAACGTACAAACTACGTGGTCACACTTTCTGTGGCAGCTGAAGGACAAACGACAAGAACAAGGTGCTCTGTCACATGAATGTTTATATCTTATTTCCAACCCACTCTCTGGATCATTTTGTCAACATTAGGCATCGGATGAAGTGAAAAATAATACTTTAAAATATACAGAAAATAACCTCATTTTATGTTTTTGGTAGGCGGAGAAAAATGACGATGAGTGAAATCTATTTAAAGTCAATTTAAAGTAGTATGGTAACATTTCAGTTATGAGAACATGATATTATTGTAATACCCTTTTATTTTCATACAACCCTGGTTAAATACTGGTCGTGACAATTGGGTTTAAGTGTTAAAATAGCGTAGAAATAAGGAGATAATAATATCTAATATATAATAATATAATAATAATAATAATAAAATAACGTAAATACAGTTTTAATTGTAATATTACATGAATATGTCCATAGCTAAGTCATAGCTTACAAATATGAGTATCATCATGAGTAAAATAATGCAGTTAAAATCAGGTATTGCTGTTGTTTGATTACGGAGATTATTACTTTTGCAATAACTTGTACTATCTCCTTATCACAATCGTGTTGATACTATTATTACTAAGTTATTACAAATTGCTAAGATTTCCGATTTTCACCCTTCACGATTGTGTTAATAATGTTTTGTTTTGGACAAATTTCACATATATATCCTCATATGTGAGAGTTTGTAATTTTCCAAACCAAAATCACGCTACATACGTACGTAAAACCATGCTTTGAGGAAACGAGGGTGACAATAACCACTTCCGGGTTTACAGAAGAACGCATATAATGTATTTTATTATTATTTTAACTAGCAATATGTTGCTAATATGGAAAATATGTATATTTAATTGCCTGCATTGTTTTCCTCCTTGTTACTACGTCACTTTAGAAACGCTGATGTTACGTGAGAAAACCATTTTTGCGATAACATCACGCTCAAACTTCTTCTGACTTTTGAACTCGACGGACTGGAGAAAGTTTTGGAGCATTTGAGGCTCGGCTGGAATTTTCTGTGCTTTTTACGGAGACGCGGCGCCGCTTCAACCTTTGCTTTAACACCTGAACCCCCCCCCCCCAACAAAAAATGTGCTAAAGCCTTTGTTTTTCTTCTATTTCCACAGGAAAAAACAGCCAACAACAACACACAGGGCGCTGTCTGCAGTTGGAAATTGCCACCTTCTGCTCCTCGGCGTGCAAGAGCCAACAACTATTATTTCTCCTCTTGGAGTTTTATGAAGTTTATATCATCTTAAAAGCTCCACAGGGAACAGAAACGCAGTCGGTGAGTCACATTTTAATCTTCAACATTTAAACAATGTACATTAAGATTATACATTCCACGCTTCTAAATATATCTGTGTTCAACCGCAGTGAAATTGCCTGTGTAATTACTTAATACTTCCCGCTCCTTCTTTATTACTAGCATCAATAATGATTAGCATCATTATTTACGTCTTGTTTTTGTCAAACGGAGGCTAACTGTGATTCACTGATTGCTTTATTGCCAGTCTGCTGAGGTCATTAGGTAATGTATTAAACGGCAGAGACGAAAGTGCCGTCATTTCACAAATACATGACAATTTGACACAAAATCTATCCGTCAGATTTATGTAGTCTTTCGCAACTCACAATTTGTGTGTCCTAAATCCTCATCAAACGTGAGAAAAAAAAACCGACATTTGGCCAGTTATAACAGGGAGATATGAAGGTATGCCACTTTTAACTCGAGGAGGTGATATTTGCTTCAAATGTGAATGAAAAGACATGCCGGGATCACGGATAACTCAGAGTTTCTTGATGTTTCACTAAAAACAAGGGGGGGGGGGGGGGTGCCATCCAATGCCACTACACGATCACATAATGCATCTCTAGCTGTTTTTCTCTGAAGGTCTGGATCATTCTTACCTCGTTTTGTCTGTAGAGAACTGCTTTGTATTTGAACATAAGCCAACATGCTTTCATTACCTCCACCAAGGAGGTTCTGCTTTCATCCTTCTAGTTGCAGCTTCCTGTTTACAGTTTTTGACGGATCAGTCAGAATGTTTTGTGATGGGTACGTGATCAAGTGGCTGAAGTGGGTTTTCTCATAAAGGGTGGCTGGGGTTTCCCTTTGAGATGGGGTGAGAAGCTCAGTCATCCGGGAGAGATTCAGAGAAGATTGTTTTGCAAGGAAAGAAAGCCAGTTGAGGTGGTTCTTACACCTGGTCCACTTCCTGGCATGTCCAACGGGGCGCCTCCCTTGGGAGGTCTTCCTGGCATGTCCACCTGTGGAGAGTTAATACCTCCCTGCTGGCCTGGGAGTGCCTGGAAATCTCCAGTTCGAGCTGGACGGTGTGGCCAGGGAGAGGGAAGTCTGGGGTTCTCTGCCAGAGCAGCTACCTAAGCTAGCTAAAATGCTAATAGCTATAAGCAGGTAAAGACGGTACTTCTGGATCCAGTGGATGAAAATGTAAAAATTTCAGGTACTGCTAGGTAAAACACAGGTGACAAAGTGTTTAATCCTTGGTGGAGGTCTGAGCTCTACGAGGCTCTACGTTAGTCTAGCGTTTCACAAAGGCATACTAGAAGTAGCAATGACTTCTTAGTTTGCCCTCAATCGTGTGTTCTTCTTTTCTTCAAGCACCGAGTGTCGTACATGTCGGATCGCCTTGCCTGACCTCAAACAAGCATCCCTTGTTACTTTTCTTTGACTTATCTTCATTTAACCAGTGAGTGCGCCACCAGCTGGATTGGAAAGTGTTGTGGCATTACTAGTGTCCGCATACAGCTTACGCAGGCCACCACAGAAAATATTTAGATCATGCAAACGCAGCGAGAGTACGATTCGGGTCTCAAATGTATCGCAGATTTCATCCAAATTTTTGCAAATACAAAAAAAAGAATGAAACATGCTTTCATGTGTGTTTGAATCTAGACTATAGTACGTTGAGTTTAGCAATATGCAGTAGGTGCTAATTTGCGTCTTTTGCAAAGTCAGGGAATGTTTTGGTTTCCTCTTCTGTTTCTTCTTCCTTTACATAATTTTTTTTCTACATTTATCTTTTATCAATACGCATTTTTCTCGAGCGTGAAAAATGTGTCATATTTCAAGACTTTCAGGGCTTCTTTATGCATCAATTGAAAATGCGAATGAAAACAGCCGGTGGAAAACCCACATTCTAGAAACTTACTTTACCAAAATGGTAGCATAATGTGATGTTATCCATGATTTTACTGATAAAGTTCAGTTTACCCAGTTATAAACTAATATACAACTGTAGCCGTACAGTATTGTAGACTCGGATAAGCTTGTGAGTTTTTCTCCATTTAAAGCTACTTGTATAATTACATCCTGACCAGTCAGAAGGCGACTTGAGGCAGAAACTGAATGAGCTCCTTGTAATAGTGTTGCACTTTTTGTTTTATTTTATTTCTTTTTCTAGAAATGAAATTATGAGCTAAAAAAAAAAAAAGAAAGAAAGAAAGTTCTGCCTGGAGAAAGATGTTGCAAACCGGAAAAACAAACAATTATTGCTTGCTTTTTGCCCTGTGCCCTACTTTTATAATATTTTGAAACTGAAGGGACACAAAAAAAAAAGAAGACATATTTTACTTCAGTCTACAACTAATCATGTCTTGTCCTTCAGGGAGAAATTAGAGTCATTAATGGCCTTTGAGCATTCAAAATGTGGACCAGTGATTGCGGGGCCCTGTAATTAAGAGCCTGTAATTACTGGTCTATTTTTGTATTGTGCAGGTTCATGTACTGGAAATGTTTTCCATTAAAAACATTTATTCCGTCAAAAAAAAAAGAAAGATTTTATAACCCTTAATTAAAATTCATACCTATTAGACCAATCAGTGTAATTTTCCCCACAACACAATGAAAACACCATTTTTGACAAAGAATCCTGTGTCACATTTCCATGTTTGACAGTCTGCCATAGCTTCATGCTTTAGTGCTCCATTTCATTTAAAAAAAAAAAAAAAAAAAGGTTGTCATGGCGACAAATGCAAGCACATGCCCGGATACTGTAGCTCGCTGCCACGGCTAGCATTTTAAAGTACAGAAGGCAGAAATCAGCGATGAGCTATGTGCTGATTTACACTCTTGGTAAAACACAAACAAACTGTCAGCCTGGGAATGTAGCTGTGATCCTGAGGAAATCTGTCATTGTCAAACGCCGTCACACCGCTCCCTCCCTGCTCCATCTCCCGTTATTTGCCGAACACATAGATCCACAGCTTTATTGAGGAGTGACATTTTTTGACCTGTACATGAAGCAAACTTTTCTCTACTGGGTTTTTGGAGATGGGGCAGAGGAGTTATATTTTGTTTTCAACACATTTGAAAGCTTAAAATTGACAGTGACGGATGTAAGGAAACACTGATTTTAGCTTGTGGGTATGTGGATGATATTGTTTTCTATCTGTTGGACGTTTAAATGACAACCTTTCCCAGTTGTGGTCATTTTTGACCAAACTCTTGACCGAAGACCACAGGCACTGTACAATGAAGTTTTCTTTCATTTTATAAACCTACTCATTCTCTTGCACCAAAGTCCATAGAGAAAATCTGCGATTTAACATCACAACACACAGGAGTCGTGTATCCACTGCTGCCTCCATCACTTACTTCAAATTTGGAATTTTGAGAATTTAATGCTGATTTACATGAGTGGCACAAACTGACCACACAAGGCAGCAGTCGACCAGCAGCTCCTGTTTCCTCCACAAGCTAAAAAAAATGCTGATTTTCTTTATGGATTTTGGTGCAAAAGAGTGTGAGGTTTCCAAACAGTCAAAAAAAGCAGCAGACATTTTCTTATGATCGTATAAACTTGTGTCATTTCTAATAGCTAAGCATTTTGGCTAAAATCATTTTTTCCTCGTGTGCCTGCCATATTTTCACTAAGAGCATTCCTGCCGGTTTTATGCTGGTCCTTGGCATGAGAAGAGTTTATTATTATTTCTTTTAATTCCACGCAGTCAGCTAGAGCACAGTCAAGTGGCTGACAAATGAAGCTGGTAATTACAAACTAATTTCGCTAACTGATGAATGTTTTTAATGATTTTTCGAGCAAAGTTTCGAGTTTAAATCACTCCTCAACTCTGACATTTGAAGTGAGGATTTCTTGCTCTTTTGCTCTTTTTGAGTTTTTTTTATTTTATTTTAATTTAATTTGATGTTTCTCATTGGAAACATTTCAACAGAATAAGAGCAACAACAAAAACAGTTCATATTTAACGTCGGAAAAGGAATCCACTCACTCATTAAACCCTACCGTCATTTCACATGGTTATAAATTTAAATGAAGTGGCGCACATTAATCTCAACGCCAATTTACATATAAAAGAGATCATTTTTATTTTACTAATTACACAAATATAAGTATTTACATATTAATCCCTCTATCAACACCTGACATGTGACTGGGGAAGCTCCTCTTCAAAACATGAGAGTCTCACTCCCACAGATGGAAATTACAAAAAGGCTTTTCACTGCTGTTTGTTCATATTTTGAAATTGATTCCTTAATTGTAGTACATTTGCTTAGAAGCTTTTTTTTAGTGATGGTGGGTTAGTGGTAGAGCGAGTTGTCTTTCAAGGGAAAGTTGACAGTTTGTCTTCCTGGCTCCCGTAGTCCATGTGCCAACCTTGCTCTGGATGATTGCGCCGGTAGCATGTGAATGGTGCATCGTTGTGCTGTATGAATGTGTGAATGAATGTGTAAATGGCAACACAGTTGTGTGGAGCCGCTACGAGTGGTCATCATGTAAAGCACTCTATAAACACAGGCCATTTAAAACCATTTCAAAAAAATCCTTTGTTCCATGGCTGAACAATTAGCAAACTGCAAAGGCTGCAAATGAATCATTCTGTTTTGGATGTCAATCAAAAAAAAAGTTGTAATGAATGCATGTTAGAAAGAGAACGTTCTTGTCCTTCTACTGTGGTTCATGTTTTGATGGTGTCATTTGGTCATGCTCCATCTTGTTTTCTCACTACACCGCAGTAAATATTAGTCGAAGTAGTCAAATGAAGCTCAATATTTAATGTGGAGTTGGTCCCTTTTGCAGCTATAACAGCTTTCACTCTTCTCTTGTCTTTCTATTAGTGGTGGCAATCACAGGGTACCTCATGATACCGATAACATCGCGATACAAGATCAGTGTATTGCAAGACAATCTTATCTTGCTAACTGAAGAAAGCAAATAGTTACCATTAAAAGTGCAGGATTTCTCTATTCACAACATGGAGAATACAGTGCATGAAGTCTATATATTGAACGTGGATGGAGCATCTCTTAACGTAGCTTTCTCCATTATCTTCGGCCAGGTGACTTCCACCCAAGTTTGTGACACCCGGCGAGTGAAACTGGCAGTGACTGTTGATTTTAGAGAGCCTTAATTTGTTCATTAAAATGGCAATATTTACCCAGGCGATTTGTAGTATTGCAGCCCAGCCCTAGTTTCTGTGGGTATCTGTATCCACTAGTGTTGTAGTACTCGAGATTGGTCACTTTTTTGAAGGTCTCGGTCTCGTCTCGGAATCGACTGCATTTTTACCTGGTCTTGTCTCGGTCTCGGACAAAGCGGACTCGGGATTTTATTTCAAGACCGGTCAAGACCACAACTGTGGGGATATCAATAAATTGCCTGTGCATTTTTAGGATTAACTTGTTAATATCATTACTGTGATTTTGCGTAAATCGTATTGCTTCGGGTACAACCAATAACTTGGCTCATTTCTCATTTGAAATTTTTGTCACCGTTAACGGCTGTCACCCCTCCCGCCCCCTTTCATATGCCTTAACCACAAATACTTTTTGTGCATAAATACCTCCAAAGGAAAACACAGCGCAACGTGGAAATTCTGCAAAGTGACGCTAACAGTCTTGGTCTTGTCTCGGTCTTGACCCCTCAAAGTCTTGGTCTTGGCTCGGTCTCGATACACTGTGGTCTTGGTCTCGACTTGGTCTCGGTTTAGGTGGTCTTGACTACAACACTAGTGTCCACTGATGTTGGATAAGAAGGCCTGGCTCACAGTTTCAGTTCCAGTTCATCCCAAAGGTGCTCGATGGGGTTGAGGTCAGGGCTCAGTGCGGGGCCAGTCAAGTTCTTCCACACAAACTCAAAGTTAAACAACTTTGAAATTGTGAAGAACTACCACGAGAGTAGTTATTCTTCTTCTGCGGTTGAATGTACGCAACCGGATGTGCCCGGACTATAGTGCCCGCACCAGGAGGAGCTACGGTGGTGAGAGGAGTGGTGAGGTTTCCTGATGACATCATTAGCAAACGGAAGTGCCTTTCCACTTTGCAGAGCCCAGGAAAACAATAAAACCCTATTTTCTCAGCAGTGGCTGAACTATTTGTTCTGAAACTTTAGGGTTTCATAAACAAGGTAATGACGCAGATACACACACAAAAGCAGCGTTAATTAGAGCTATGTCGCTTTTAATGTTTTGTTTTTTGTTTTGTTTTTTTTACCTCACCTCACCTTTATTTCACTTCAAGGCCATAATTACCTTGGAGCCTGAAGGCATATCTGGCCATTTTCTTTTCCCCCTTCCTGTGCAATTTAAATCCCGAGGAACTCCAGTGAGGTGTAGTTAGAGTAAATGTGCAGGTTGTGCGTCTGGTCAGCTAAAGAAGAAGAAAAAAATGATCACTGATTGTAGCAATCAGGAGTCAGAGCTGGCTCACATAGCGGGAGCCGACTTTCGGAGAAATGGTTTTTATTTACACACAGAAACACACGAGCACTACGTGCCTACGGGGTGTTCACAGCGAGTCGCACAGGGAGGAGTGATGAAAACCGTTGCTTTATCTGGTGCTTTTATGAAGTGAGTGCCTGTGGTCAAACAGCCCCCCTACCCTGACCACCACTTACCTGAAGGAAACAGCTTTAAATCAGCCTCATACACACTCTCCCGCACTTCTTCTCCTTCTGCTGCTGCTGCTGCTGCTGTGTGATTGCTACCTCGCTGACCACAGGAACCTTTCCAGGATCTCAGGAACCTTTTTAGAAAGTCATGCACGTCAACGGATTTTCTATGACAGGAACCTATTTATAGTTTGTTTTTTTTCCTCCTGAATGCCAGTTCCTGCTCTGACCCAGGAAATGTCAAAACAGAGCTTTGTGTTCTCACACAAAAAAAAACTTTGAAAGTAACTCCTTAAATAACCTTGTCTGCTGAAACAATAATATGTTCCCTGCCTTCCTATTATGGTTTCATAGGGAACATATGCCGGAACCACAATTACGTCACTTCTTTTACATGTCTTCATATTAATTTAGTGGTGTTTTAAAGCAGAACTTTGCAAGTCTGTTCACTTTTTTCTCTACAGAGCTCCCCCTACAGTTTTGGAGTATATACTTTTACGACACCATCGTAACTATCCATCCATTTATAGTCGATTGTTTCCTTTTCCTTGCTTCCTCCGACAACGATTTTCTCTGCTTCTGATGAGCGTTTTAACGCTATCACTGCCTTGATCGTATAGCTTATAGATTCGGACACACATCCACTGTCCTCCATTTCCGATGTTCCAATATTAGAAAGATTCTCATTTAGGATTGGCTTTTCACTCAAATATTCATTCAAATATTTAAACTTGAAGTCCTGAAATACCTGTGAACCAAATTCATCTGCCTCTTCATTAGTTACATAGGACCCCCAATAAAGAGTCAGGAGTGGCACAGGCTCATCTACATAATTGTTTGACATCTTCCCAAACCAATTATTAATTGTATTCTTTATTGCTTAGTCGTAGCACATGGATATTTGAGTTGCATTTGCGAGTTACTGTGACCAGTAGGATATTTCCTGCCACTGACCTGGATTTCTCTTTTTTCGGACCATTCTTTGTAAACTCTTGAGATGGCAGATCAGCCAAAACACTTAGACCAACAGCCATCACATTAAATCCCATTTTCGTCCTCAGTCTGCCAGCTCACCTTCACCATGTCTGCACATATAAATGCAGTGTGTTGCTACCGTGTGATTGGCTGAGGAGATATTTGCAGTAACAAGCAGTCGAACAGGTTTCCCTAATAAAGTGGCCGTCAAAAACAAGTGTCCTCTGGGAGAAAGACTTGAGTTATTTCGTTTTTTGGACGTAGATTAAATGTTAACCACTCTTCTTCTGCACCTTTACCGTATACATTTTTACTATAGCTCATCATAATTGATGGACAGGTTTTCTCCACCGTCTTCAGCTGCCATCTCCGCTCCCCATTGTGTTGTTGAAGACGTGACTGAAAGTCTGCTGACGGCTTCCTCTCCTCAGCGTGTCTGTCTGCTGATCTGTGGTTCTGTCAACAGATCATCTCGTCCCCACTGAGAGCGGAATCAAACCCGAGGTGTCTCTCCTCGATATCTACTGTCATTTCTCATTAAAGTGATACGAATCGGTCCTGACACTGTGTAATTGGTAAATGGTAATTTCTGAGAGGGGGAAAGTCTCAGAGTGTGCAGAGAAATCACACTTTGGATTTTGAGAGATGGGGAGGATTATGACACGAGGCAAAAGACTCAGAGCTTAACTGCCTCTTCCTACTGTCTCGTTTTATTGTATCTGATTGCCGAGGATTCCGCTCGCGCAGGAATCACAGGCGCTGGTTATCTCGCCGGTAGCCTCAAATAACGACACCGCCGGGTTTTAATATCACTTCCTATACATCAGCACTGTGTCTTTTAAACTCTGATTTCACAAAGGAAACATTTTTATTCACTTCTTTTTTAAAAGAAAGACCTTTATTCCTCACAGGGGAAAAGAAACACTTGTACAACTGCAATGTTTTTCCTTTACTTATTCAAATCTTTTAACATTTTCACTGGGGTTTGGGAGAGCGTCCCGTGATTTCAGAGTCATTAATTAATCAACTGCACTTCCAGCAAATTAACATTAACATTGCAATATGGAGATTAAAAGAGAGATAAAAAAGACTAAGGCCGCAGCAATTAGGACCTTATTGCTGCACAAAGACCCCCAGAGGGAAGACAGTCGTGCCAGTGAGAAGCTTAATTGGTTTCAGGTTGGTATTCCATTCATTATAATGTACCAGAAAGTAGATGCCAATCTGCTGCCTCTCCTGAAGCATAATCTAGAGTTAATCAGCTCTCTGACACTAACCGCGGAGAAGCATATACATTTTCATTACCTGTGCATATATTTCACATGTTTTTCAATCGCATTAAGAAGCGTGCATCTGCATCACAAATCTCAGTAAATCCCCGGAGAACAGATGGAGTGAAAAGGTTATCTAAATATAAAACACCACAGAGGGGGAAAAAAAAATCGGATTTTGAAATCACATTTGGGAGTTTCTGTTGCCTTTTAAATAAAAGTATTTAATTTATATATACATACAGTATATGTAGTTAATTTAAGCTTATGTCTTTAAATGTAATTTAAAGGTGCTTTTGGCTTGTAACAGAGCACAGATAGTCAATCAAATCAAACTGTTATTGTGAAATGTGTAATAAAAATCTGCTAGCTAACCCTAACCCTAACCCTAGAGACAATAAAAGATTAAAATATAAACATTCGGCTATAACACCAAAGTAAAACAAATATGAATTGCCAATTACAACTTTCAAGACCTTCGATTGCATCTTAGACCCTCAAGCTATCAAACCTATAATTTATTTAAGTGACTGTGATATATTGTAGAAAAAAGAATGATTTACCTGTTGATTATTTGTATAATGTATCACTTACAATTTAAGCTAAAAATGATTACAGTATATTTTATTATATTTAACCAGGAACGTCCATGAGGGAGACCTGGATAAAACAGCTTGCCAATGATGTTTCGGTTAAAGTAATATACACATTAACATGTACAATACATAGCATAAAACAACAGTTAATAGTCAGAAAGGGAACCAGTTAATTTAAAACAGCTGTATTCCACTGTATCTTATATTTTAAATGCCTGAAAACATGCTGCTTTAACGCAAAACTTAATAAGCTTGTCTAAGGCCTATCTGGCCGTATGTTTTTGGATAAAATAATACACAAAACATTTACAATTCATGACATAAAACAGCAGTCGCAATGGAACCAGTTCAATTTAAAACAGCAGTGATTGTTTTTATCCTCACGCTCAGTTCTGCTTTGAACTAGCTACCTCGCTAACTAGCAGCCAGGCAGCTAACACTGACTCATTATGATCTAAGTGCCAGCACACACACACACAATCACATTTATCTGTGACACATGTCTGTTTAGCACAGTTAGCTGTGATGTACAGAACAGAGGATCATCCATTACTGACTTGACAGCTGTGACAGGTTTACATGCTCTAAAAAGATAGGATTTCACATTTCACATTACCATTTGAATATGCTATGTTAGCACAAACAATGCTGTTTTTCTTCTCTTGCCTCCTTGAATGACAAGAAGTAAGTTTGAATAACAAAAGAAAGAAAGAAAAGAAATTATAAAGTAGGAATATACAGTCAGCTATTGTTCATAAGTGCAGTCAGCTGTTAAGAGCAGCTGAGGAGCTACAGCACCTGCTGTTCTCCAGACACAAATAGCTTCAGGAAGTTTTAGCATCAATATCAAAAGTACAGTTTAGAAAACAATGAGTTTCTTATTCTTGTGAGTGCAGCTGCATTTAAGTAAAACTAAGTCCTAGGCTGTTAGATGTAGTCAGTAGGTAATGTTACATATTTATCATGGTTGATTAGTATTATGCCTTTTTTTTATCTGATTACATGCTAATATTTTATTCCTTATTTTGTGTACAGCTCCAGATATGTATTTTTCATACTTTTGTAAGTATTAAATAATTTTATTCTTCTGATTGCATGTATATTTTGCATTCTCTCATATATTGGGATCAATAGCTACCCTATGTAGCTAGCTTGTTATCTGCGTTGAGACGGGAAAAAAAAATCTATGTATTTATATCTAATTGGCTAGCTGAGCTAGTCTATCTAGCTAGCTTGTTATCTACATCAAGAAAGGAATATTTCTGTCTATCTTTCTATCTTCCTAGCTAAGTAGATACCTAGCTATCTGTTTCACTACCTAGCTTATTATCTACACCAAAAAGGGAAAATAACTATCTATTTTTAGCAAGGAATATACCTAGTTATATGGACTAGCCTATCTAGCTAGCTTGTTATCTACATCTAAAATTAAAAATATCGATCCAACTACCTAACGTGGCTACCTAGCTTGGTCTCTACATTGAAAGGGAATAACAGACTATTTTTTGAAGGGAATTGGAATAAATTAAGTTTTTGTTTTACTTAAAACCATCATGTCCTGCTTTACATTGTTTTTGTATTTTTGTGTTTTGTTAATTTTTTGGGATCCCCCATTTGGGCCCTTTATATTGTAAAACCTGACATGATCCTTTTAACTTAATCAAGGATTGTTGTAATTGTAAAACAGAATGCACTTATCGTACGGCGGATTAATGCGATTTCACCAAATCCTTTCAAAACCCACATATTATCATCCACAAGGAAACAAAAGACGAGTCCTATTTAAATCATTCTGTCACAGTCACTTATTGGATCCTCGACAACATGCATCTGAGCAGCAGTCACTTCCTCTTAAAACTGAATCCTCATCACAGTAAAGTTCTTCCTGTGATACTGGCAAAAAAAAGAATTATGGTAATAATAAAAGATAATGAGCTCATCCAATCTAACCCTTGCACAATGGTTCATTGACATGATTAGAAGTAAATAAAGTAATTACCCATCCTGCAGTTTGACAAAGCTCCTGCTGCATATAAATGGGCATCATTATGTGCAACAGTAGAGGAGTTTGTGTCGAGCATTCGTACCTTTGGTGGAAGACGATTTTGATCTAAATTGATTGCTGTGGGATTATCCAGGATTTATTAAATATTAAGGCATTGACTTCCACTAATGTAGATAATTAGGGTTTATTCAAAGTCAAAACGAAAGTGGCATAAAAATGTGCATGGAAAGCGATTCATTAAACCCGGCGACTAGTCAGTTCATCAATTATGATTTTCATTACGTATCATAATTAAGAATGCTCGAGCTGAATTGGTGTGGTGTAGAACTCTCATTACCCTGTGATTTGGATTAACAAATACACTCACAGTTGTGCTGAAACGTTTTGATTCAGGCTGAACAGAGAGTGGTTTGAGCTGTGTCTTGGCAATATGGCAAGATAATTACAAAACAGTGAAACACGAGATCATATTTTACTGTTTCATGTAGTGGAAAATGAGTGATTGATTTATTTATTTTTTTTTCAGGGGCAGATACAAATATTGATCTCAGTTGTTGACACAGGCCAAGACTATCATAACATACACTTTATGACATATACACTATGATTATAATTCTGTTTATGTAGCACTTCAAAAACTAATTTACAAGGCCCTTTGAGCAAAAAATAAGATAATAGGCGGGAAAAACAAGGCAACATGATTATAAATAACAGCAAAACAGAACTGAAAACAGAATAAAACCAATATATGTGATTCCATCCATTTGCTTAGTTGTTTATCCTTTAGAGGTTACTGTCATTTCACAAATAATCCAGAAATTGTCTGATGACAGGCGGGGTATATGAAGACTAGGGTGGCCCTGAGGTTCACAGCAACACATTTCAACAAAACTCTAAACATTACACAAAGAAGTACCCACAAAACACTCCCACCTTACAAAAAACACTTTCATTTTTAGCAAAACATTTCACAAAACACTACGCAATATGCTGAAAGTGTTCAGCATATTATATATTATATAATATTTTACAAATTTCAAGTTGTTTTTTTTTTTTTTTTTAATAAATGCTTAATATTTGCTTCTGGAATGCTGCATGTTGTTGACCTTCAAGGCCACCGTAGAGAACGGACGCAGAACATGGGGAGAAATGTTAGCCTTCAGATTTCTGACCTAAAACTCACAAGAAATTGGAGAATTGGAGGCGGTTAAAGGCCAGAATTCCAACTTAAATCTCAGAATTCCGGAGGTAAAAGTCAAAATTCTGACTATTCTCATAATTCTGGCTTCCTTTTTTAATTACATTTCCGTAACACTTTCACATATTATGGCCCTAATCCTTTTCCATACTAAACAAATGTAGATGTCGGGAGGAAAATATGAGTTGTGCTGTGAATTTCTTGTAAGCTGTTGACACGTTGACAACATGACATGACAGTTTTTAAATGGAAATAATGTACAAGTTGCTTGTACTGTAGCTAACATCCCCTGTAAATAAAGTGACTTTTTTCCATGCTCTTGGCATAAAGCTGCATGTGGTGTGTAGTGTTTTTTATCGTCGCCACAGCAACAGAGGCAAACATTTGTGTCAACACCTTAAGTGCAGCTTTAGAGTGAGATGAGACTGGCGGCACATCACTCACTCACACTGGCAGGGCTGGCAGAGTCTTGAAGTGCCTCGTTCCTGGTTGTGATTGGTGATTAGCGAATGTTTTTGTCCCTGCCACAGATCTGAGTAATGGGAATGAAGACTCCCCCCCCACCTCCCATCCCCATTGGTGCTTGGGAGTTAATCACACAACAATGGGGGGGCGCCGACGAGGGGAAGAAAAGGTAAGGATGAAAGGGGACGGATGGAGACTTCTTGAAGACAAGGCCCCAAAGTTTAATTGCCTTTGGATAATCTCATTGTCTGCTCGTCTGAACGGTTTTTGACTTTCTCCCCAACCGCACAGGTTTAAGAAGTGGAGTTACTTAGTAAAAAAAAAACGGCTGTTTAGTTTGAGCAACTCCGTGACTGTGGGAAGCCTAGACGAAGTACAGGGCCTATGGTAAAGGGTCTGCACCCTGTCATTGTTACTTCATTTCATTTACTTAAAGGAGGACAAAATAATGGTGCTTTTCCATTATACAGTTGTAGCACTACGGAACACGTCTTAGTTTGGTATCAGGCATGTCGTTTTTTCCATTACTCCATATCAACGTATGTTTTCAGGGATTTTTAAGACTGATCTACAGTCGCGCATTGTTCGTGTGATTCTTTAGTCAGACTTCATGCCCATGACTCTTCCAGTGACGGCACTCTATGACCAATTAGTGGCCGGCAAATGTCTGTCGACATCTATAAGTCTTTAATTAAGTCTCCCAGTCGTGGATTCATGGGAATTGTAGTCCTGGCAGAGCTTTAGCGGCCGATCACACAGCTAACGAGGTAACAGGCTAACGAGTTGTACCAAATAAATCCTCTCATGTTTCATCGTAGGTTTGATCCGGAAGTTGGAGAGCTCTCACACACTGTAGTTTACAAATATAGTTGCACAATTGCTATGTGCTTTGAGTTAAGTTTTTTGGCTTGTATTAATGAATTCTTTGTTTGCAATTAAGTACAGCTTTAATTCTTCATGTTGGCTACCGTAAACAGTGTATGTGAGAGTCATGAGTGTGGTTAGAAGTATCTGTATAGGTATAGTTGGCGTAATGGTGCATTCACACCACAGGGGAAGTAAGTTTGCATAGCAAAACCTGCACTCAATTCATTTCTGTTGTAGTCTTTTTGCGATTTTCTTCACCACGGTTACTCAAAATGCTTTGAAAAGCCAATTCAAGGTGTGATTGAATGTATTGAGGCATGATTTCATGGCAAAATGGCACCGTAAGTGTAATAATAAGAAAAACGCACAATTAATATTATGAGTGACTGCTCTGGTCTTGGGTTTTAGCAGGCAGTGATAACCAAAGACAGACGTAGAAATACTAAAATCCCATTTTATGTGTTATCTAATTCTAATATAATCTATGGTACATGCTTTGGATTACCACAGCATGTACCATAGTTTGTAGACCACAGTAACACATGTACACTGAGCCCTGAAGGCATACACTCTTGTATAGACAACATTACCTTTTAATTCTAGCATTTTAACTAATGGCCTGTGATAAAATAGACCCATAATTAATGCACAAGTAGGGATTTCTAGCGCGGTCACTACAGCACAAGGCTATAAAACTGTGACTGCAGTGCATAACAGGTAATAATGATCATTGTCCTCAGGAGAACAGTTTCCAGGTCGCTGTGTTGTTACTTTAGAGTCGGCAGCGTCTTAACGTTAACGCCTCGTCTTCTCCTGTCAGCTGTACCATGTTTGCATTGTCTTTTATTCCTTCTCCATGTGTAACCGATGAGATTTTACACAGACCTGAGTGGATTGAATAGTAAAGCAGCAACTCCAAGGAAAAAAAAAAAACAATATTAAAGAAATGATGTTGATGATCAATGATGACCAAACAAGCCTTAAATAATTTCGGAAAATAAGGCTTTGTTTTGTTGCATTAAGACCTTCTTTGTGACCTCCTTTAACACAGCAATGAGATGTTAACTTAACCGTGTTCTTTTTCCCTCGCATTATTCCATTAAGTGTTGCAATGTAAACAAAGGCAGAGAAAATGTCATTATTTGCAGCCTTGATAATAAACACATCACCTGCTTTTTATATCTATACCATCTATTGTGTATAGTACACCATTTATATCATCATTACAGGTGTGTTTCAGACTCTGTGACATTTATTTTTACTCACGTTACCCACAAGTAATATGTGTGAAACTTGCCTGGGGCTAAGGCTAATGCTAACTATATTCGTAAAATATGTGGTTGAATAAAATTACATTTTCAGAGAAGATGAAAAAAACTAAGGCAAAGTCAATTTTCATATTGTGGTTTTCGTGTGACATTACTTGCGATATTGTGGAGGTAATTTTTTCTTTACCTGTGTTATGACCATGAATATCTCGCGTAAACATAACCCACGACTGCTCACCGGAGGCTAATGCTAGAGCTAACTCCATTCGTTTAACATGTGGCTAACAGCTTGAATAAAACTATTTTTGTTACACAACGTGGGAACTTTACAACACAAACCAAAGCAAAGTAAATTTTCACGTTGTTTGTGTTGCGTTAAAAATACCCCGCGTAAACATAACCCGTCAATTTTCAATCACGTCATGTTTTTTGCGTGTTATTGGCTCAATCATTTGTGTTTACCCGCATTACGGCCATGAATACCCCGTGTAAACATAACCTAACTGAGGATAATGCTAGAGCCAACAACAGCGCAACATCGCAACACGCGAATCAAGTAGGCTAACGTACGCATATATTTTCCGAAGTTAGTCCCAACTTCTAAGCTGACTTTTTGCTCCGTCCTTGCCAAATATGACTTTTTTTTTTTTTAAAGCAATTTGTGTATTGCTAATTTCAATTCATCCCTTAATCTTTTTATTTGCTCTTTGTTGCTTTTGCATAATGTAGTCGGGCATTTTTCTTTTATTTACTTTATTTGTTGTGGTGTGTTTTGTGGCTTCTTGTGTGTCTCTTTGTTTCTGTCCCTAATTATCTCGCTCTTCCTTTTGTCAAAGCACTTTGTAAACTTGTCTTTTTTAAAGGTTCCATTAAAATAATTAGTATCGTATGATGTATTATCAGCTCATTTCTGAGAGGAGGGGGAGGGAAAAAAAGACACGACAGCTGTTTGAATATGATTACAAACTCCTGGTCCAGCTTGGAAAAATAAAAATATGGATTCTGGCAGGTTCTTCTATTTCTCCACATCAAACCCTCAGTGGCTGCCAAATCCAAAATGAGTAAGAAGTCAGTCAGTCGTTGTGTCCATCTACAGCAGCATCCGTGTGCTGATGAATGACCTCCACCTTGTCGGACGTTAAAAACCTCAAACACAGACGAAGAGTCTAAGATAAGCTGAGGGTTTTTGACAAGCTGCAATCAAATGAGGTCCACAGGTGTTTTCCTCCGCCGGCTGTTTATGACCGGCTGTTGTGGCGCTTTGGCCGTGATTCATTGTTTATGCATTGGACCGGCCGTCCCGTTTTGTTGGCTGTGTCGCTACACGTGACGCTCCCTTTGTTGACAAGTAAACATCTGGGATGTTTATTGATGTCATTCAGCAGCGAGGAGAGGAAGAGTGTGTGTGTGTGTGTTTGTGTTTTTTTCCGTTAAAATTTATTACAGATTTCAGTAGAAATCCAGTAGCGTGTGTTCGTTTTTTAATGATAAACGCTGTGCTGCAGCCTTTCACACCGCATCTTGTTGGCGGAATTTATTGTGACATAATGAATAAGTGAAATGTTTGGCCCCAAGTTGCTTCATAATTCTCACCTCAGGAGGATTTTCCCTGTTATTTATTTTCCGATGATTACAGCCTAATAGAGTACAACAATTGATTTCTGTCATTTCCCTTTTCCTGCTAAAAGGTTGGGGAGTATTTCTTTGTATAGATTTTAAAGCCCAAACGAAGCAAACTGGGATTTGTAAATTTGGGCTTCCATACAGGCCACCAGAAAAGGACGTTTTATGAGTTCATTTGCTGGGTTTAAAGGTGCCATATGCAACACTCGGCTTTACAAGTTGATATCAGAGCTTGTGTTTTGGTAGTCAGTCAGTTTGCCTGTTTATATGAGAATAATCTGAACCATAACGCACACAGAAACATTGCAAAAATGTTTGCGAATTATGTTGCGAAAATAATAAAATGACACCCAAATGACCAAGGCAAAGAAAACTGTCACGTCGTGAAGAATGACGTGTCTTTCTGTGGTCGTCGTCGTAATTTTTGATAAAAAGTTGTTCAGCATGTGCTTGGATTTTGGGAAAACTATAGTAGTTCTTACTCCTTGGGCCGTGGGGGAGCATAGGGTTGAGGCAGATTTTAAATTTCCTAATATAACGCCTTAAGAATGTGTGCAGATGGCAGGTCCTTTCTTTATACACGGGTGATATTTCTCATAAAAGCCCAGCTAAGAGCTCCGACAACGAGTTTTAAGTGGGAGCTGCTGGGCCAAGATGGGTAAAAGTCTACAAGTTTTCTGCCTTTTCTGTGCTTAAAAAATACATACTCCTTCAGGTTCCTAGCAACTGCTTTTGCTATAAAGAATTCAAGCTCTAGGTAAGAGGGTGGGGGTGGTGGGGTCTGCCTCCTGCAGACTTTTTGGGAGATGTTATATTTGGTAATGTAAAAATGTGTTCACGTCACATCCAGCCAGGGCTGAGTTGAACATCTCAACAGAATGTCTCCAGAATGCTTCTGCTCCAATCTGTCAAATGGTGCTGCAGTGTGGTCGACCAATTATAGCTGTGAGAGGAGAGCAGCTGTCTCGGGCTCGGCAGACTTTCTGTGCCACCGTGTCTCATCCTGCATTACATAAGTACTCCGATGTAAAAATGTGATGTTGTACAGAGAGAGACACTGGTAAAATACAGCAAGAGCCGGTGAATAATGGGCAGAGCAGCCGGAGGATTTTTTTGTACCCGGCGATCAGAGAGATTCATTATAGCCGCTATTAAAATAATCCCTGGGTTGGTGAAGTGACAGTGTGGTGACTCAGAGGTGATCAGACATCAGAATTCTGAAACAGACACTGCTACAGTGAGTGGATTCCAAGGTGAGTGGCGTTTGAGCCTGGCTTTTTAGTGAGAAAGAGAGGGGGAAAGGAGGGCTGCTTATTAGATTCCTCTGTAAATTTCATCACAGAGAAAGGAGCTTCTTTAAAAATCACAGGTCCTCTACTGCATGTTGGAGGCGACACAGTGGCCTGAATTTAAATGGTCTTTTCACTTTGTTGAATGAAAGATTTGCAGTTCTGGGAAGTCTCTCTAATGTGCCCCATACATATACTGTTGACTGACTGTTGTATATATATCACAACCCATTAGAGTACTCAATGGAATCTTATTCTAAAGCTACAAAAAACAATTAAACACGAATAAAAACTCAATTATGAGTAGTATATTAAATTTCTTGCCTTCTAAATGTTACACACTGGACCCTTGGGTGCCTAATTTTGTTTGGTAAAAACCAAAATCTGAGGAACACGTAGGGATAATTAAATCAGACTTAAATTACCTTTGTTATTAAAAATACACACATTTTACAATTATGTGCACTTGTCAAATGTGAAAAAAAAGCCTAATTGTGACAATTCTAATCAATGACCCGAGTGAAAAAAGTCTAAAGTGTGTAACCCAGAATAAATGTAGTCGAACCATAAACTGTATGTTAAACAAATGGACGTAGAATGGAAGTAGGAGTTATCCACCAGGGGCGACTCCATTTGAATGGGAGTTTATGGAAAAGAAGAAACAATACGCTAGCTAAGAAAGTGAGAGCCTTTATTTACATTTGTGTTTGTAAAATATGTTACTTTGTTTTGTTAAATAATCAATAGAGATGATATTAGTTCAAATACTCGTGTTGGTTTTCTGTTTTCCAGCATTAGCTGTCATCAACAGCTCTGCTGCGTCAACTACTAGCACCCATGTATCGGTTTTAATCACGTTAATGACCTATTGTCGCGTCTCCTCATATGTAGCACATGAAACGTCAGCCTGAAGTGTCTTCTCATTTCATGCTATCCTGCCCTGCGTGAGTGTAATTGGTTAGATCAAGGAAAAATCCTGGATCCCTCGCATCGCCGTTGTGTGTGATTACCAGCAAATCAACATGCTGTGATTACCTTGACTCAACGGTGATTCCTAATTTGTCTACTAATTGCCCTCCGCTTGCTCGCCAAGTCAGGAGCTATAGAGAGTGAACTGTCAGCTGCACAAGCCAAGTCGACATCACTGGCTCAAGATCTGTTTGAGGAACTGACACAACAGAGCAGTTGGTCTAGGAAAACAATGAAGAAAAAAGACGGTAAGAAATAGTATGACAGGTTTCTTTGACTTGTAAAATAAGTTTGTGTTATGTTCAATACGCTGCAGCTAATCTAATGTTTCTCTAATGAGTTGTTGTTACTGATGACACATGCTCTGTTCAGGAATTCATGTGAGATTGATCCACATGTCGCCGTCATCCTGAATGAGAAATTGAAATTGATTTCTGAAGGATGTTATTAAGATCCGGGCCGTGACTTTTGATGCCCTGGGTTTCACGTGCAATTACAAAGAGTGTTAAACAAACAGACAATAAAAAAAAGGACACAAAATATTCCCTCAGGGAGAATTGAACATTTAAATGTTGGTGTTTTGTAGAACAGTGTTTCTACAAAAACACAGTCTGAAAATAGATAAAACTCGCGATACGTAACTCTTAGGTAACTCATGGCCATGTGTTGAAACGCAATACGTAACTGTTGGCCACGCTTTGTAACGTGATACGTAACTGTTGGCCAAGTGTTGGGACGTGACACGTAACTCATGACCACGTGTTGGGATGTGATACGTAACTCATGGCCACGCGTTGGGACGCGATACGTAACTCATGGCCACGTGTTGGAACGCGATACGTAACTCATGACCACGCGTTGGGACGCGATACGTAACTCATGACCACGCATTGGAACGCGATACGTAACTCATGACCACGCGTCACCTGGAAGTGACGTAATAGATAGGCCAGCTCTCAGATACACAGCTCCCCCTCTGGCACGGTGGATGCTCTGCATCTCAGCAGCTACAACGAGAGTAGTTCTTCTTCTGCGGTTGAATGTACGCAACCGGATGTGCCCGCACTAGTGCCCGCACCGGGAGGCGCTACGGTGGTGAGAGGAGTGGTGAGGATTTCTGATGATGACATCAAACTACGGAAGTGCCGATCCGCTTCGCAGAGCCCAGGAAAACAATACAACACTATTTTCTCAGCAGTGGCTGAACTGTTGTTCTGAAACTTTAGGGTTTCATAAACGAGGTAATGACGCAGATACACACACAAACACAGCGTTAATTGGAGCTTCCAGTCTATGTGGCCTTTAAACACTATGTGATCAAAGTGTGTGTATATGCAGAGGATATATATATATATATATGTATATATATCACTATATAGGTGACATTCACCCATCAGCCACTTTATTAGGTACCCATTGAACTGCATGTTAATGCAAATGTATAATCAGCCAATCACATGGCAGCAAGTCAGTGCATTTAGTCATGTAAATTTGATGAACGTGAGACATTGAAGTTCTAACTGAGTGACTTTGAAAGCGGCAGGGTTGTTGCTCTCATTATAACAGAAACAACTGATGGTAGAAAAGTAACAATCTCTGAAATAACCACTTACCAACTCAAGCAGACAAACCATCTCGTCAAACCTTAAAGCAGCCTCTCTTGCTATTATTAGGTGCTTGTGTGTACATAATAAAGCGGCTATTGAGTGTATTGTGGCAATAATACTCTCAGCCTCAATCATACATTACATTTCCTTATGAGCTAACATTAAAAAAAGAAGTCATGCAAATGCAAACTTTGCCATTTTTTGCAGCAGAAACAGCAGGCTCCATGATGTCAAATTCCTCTCAAACTCTTCAAAGATTTATTCTACCTTCTTTCGAATCGTGAACTTTCTTCAGTGCCTCGCTGGGTTAAATATGTACACTCATAAATAATGTGAATACTGTAATCAGTTGAAAATGCCCTAAACACTTAATCAGTCCAGTGTAACAAGCTAACAAGCATTTGTGCGAGCATGTTTTGCCGCCACAGGCTTCACTCTTGTGTTTCAAGCTTCAACCTCTGACTCTTGTTAAAATTCAGTGTTTTGCTGAGTGTCGGAAATGCAATGTTTCCATGAATTATGAATGTTGTAGCTGTTTAGCCGGCCAAGAATAATGTCAGGTTTGCATATGCACCGTGCAAAGGTAGCACGCCGCTAACTGCTGTTTTCAAAGCAAATGTAGCGGTTGTGCTGCTGACAGCTTTGTGAGGGTGAGAAATCTCGCAACCTGCTGTTGGAGGCGGTTTTGATTTGGTTTCACACGGTGCGTCATTCTCGGTGGTGATTATTCTTAGATTAATTATCCCATTATTCACCAGTCAACAATAGTCAACGATAAATGTTTGCTCTCACAGAACTCCGCTGATATTAAATTGTGGACCTTGACCAGGCTGGTCCTCTTTACTCGGAGAAGAGAAACTGTGCTGGCATACAAATGATGGTAATTCAATTTTAGGTTTGTTTTCTTTGTTTTTTTTAACATAACTGGAAGGTTTCCAGAACTAATAGCACAGGAATATATGACATATCAGCTGAAAAATAACAGAAACACTTTTTATATTTCATTCTTTAACATCATGGCTATGTTCACATTACCAAGCCTGAAGTGACTTGAATGTGAATTTCCGCCATCAATGTGACTTTTTCAGGGAAAGTACTATCGTCAATTATCATCACGTAAGAATCCATTGTCGCCATCGATCTGTACCAGCAGCGCGGCAAACCACAGCTGTGTATCAGTGGTAGAGTGGGTTGTCCTTAACCAGAAGGTTAGGATTCAATCCCATGCCACAAATTTACATGCCGATGTGTCCTTAGGCAAAAGATTAACAGTGGACTTCCACTTAGGTGTCACGTTCATGCTCAATAATGGGAACAATAATAATAATAATAATGGGGATAATGGCGTCTGACGCTTTTCCATTATATAGTTCTGACACGACTCCACTCGTTTTATTTGTTGTTCCATTCGTGATAGTTACCTGGTGGGGCTTTTTGGTACCAGCTCTGGCGAGGTTCCAAGCGAGCTGAGCCGATACTGAAATGTGACGTCAACAGACTGCCGGCCATTGGTCAGAGAGTGTCTTCACTGGAAGAGTCACGCGTGCGGCGACGTCCGACGCAAGAATCGAACCGAACAATGCCGAACTGTAGATCAGTTAAAAAGACTTAAAAATCTCTGATAACATGCGTTAATTTCCAACATTTAGCAAAGGAAATGTCTAAAAACTCAATATTTAACAGAGGAGTCTGCTGTATTTAGTGACAGCACTGACGAAAACCAGCGATCGTGAGTTGAATCACAACCGCCTTCAGCTGTATTTCAGTTCAGTGACTGTGCCAGTGAATGATTCAGTTACACTGAAAACAACTAGTTTGTGTGTTTGTGTCGCGTATAAATAACGATGTTTACGTTGAGGTGGTACTTTGAAGTATTGAAAACGACGTGAGTCGAGTCGAGTAGAGCTGGAACTGTATCATGGAAAAGTGCCAATAGTCTCTGTTAATAAACACCGAGCAGAACACACTGCAGCTTGAAATTCTGCTAATTTGTTTGGGTGTGTACAGTTTATGATGTTCATAACTATAGGCCAGAGAAAGACAAAAGAAAACTCACCGCTGCTCTATACGTGAACTCTTTTCATTCTCTTTCTCCTCTCACCTCTTGTGTTTTTTGGACGTTTGTTACATTTGTCTGATTTCTGACCAAACGCCAGCAGAGATGTCTAAGCTCTAGCAGGGGTTTGCCCGAATAACTCGAAACGCCGTATCTCACCTTGAGTTCTGTGCCTTCACTTTTTTTCACTACATTTACCAAAACTTTTCAACACAGTGTTTGCCCTCAGGTTATGACTGAACCCAAGCACTCGCTCAAATATCAATCATCCTAACCTCAGTGGATTAGAGTCGGAGCATTAGGTGTGTTTTCCTTACTTCTCAAACCCGCTGCATCACATCCTCCTCCTCCTCCTCCTCCTCCACATCAGTCTGCTTTTCAGGGATGGATGGATGGTGACGTTGCATTTAGTGGAGGTGCTATTTCGTATCGCATGGAGCTGTTACAGGAACAAATAGCAGCTCTCTCTGTCTTTTGCTGATCACGGCGCTTATGAAACATGAAATCTGTGCCAAGTGTGAGGACGCAGACAAAGCGGGAACGCATAAACACACACACACAGAGAGAGAGAGACAAAAAAAGAGGCCTCTTTTGTTCCTCACTTTTCAACAAGCAATCCATTTCGTGCCACAGTCCGGAATTGCCCTCGTTACATCCACTCATCTGCATAAAGAGCCGGCCATATTGAACATGATCTAAAAGGTAAAAAATGGGCTGATAAAACAGAGGGAAAGGGTCATTAAGCACCAGGTTTGGAGACAGAGAGAGAGACGGCGAGGGAGACACAAGAGTCCCAACTTCATCAAGATTAATCACTGACATCTGGTGCCTTGGAGGACCTAGTTAGTAACCCTCTGTTTTCCCCCTGGTTGGGTGTGAATCATCGATGGCAGGAGGAGACGCAGGAAGCGCCGCTCCGGATGCCTGTTGTATCTTTTGTCACACTGGGTGTCAGGAGTGTTGAAATGAATGATAGCGAGGGCCTGTGTGTGAAGTGTGCACGAAAACACTCAACGCTCAAGATGCTAATGCCGCCATATATTTTCATGAGTAATCTGTTAATGGTATTCAATGCGGTTTTTATGGCACGGCAGACGTTTGCGGCCGCCGTCGCCCCTCCCGCTGCCGACACACAGTTTTTTAGGGCAGATCGATGGAAAGATGGATTTCGTAAAGGTGAGGGTGTTGTTTTTATTTCCGCGGCTAATTGGGGATAATTTGGTGGAAATGGGAAGTCCTTAGAAGATGATTTATGAAAGAGTGATTAGCTGAAAGCAATGTTCCGTCTCGTTGAAATTTACGTACGCCGTGAAATACTTCCAAGGACGATCATAAATCCTGGTTTTACACCATATATATAGAAGTGTGTCCATGCATCAGTTTAATTAGATATACGGTGTCGTTTTCATTATTCAGTGGTAGGTCTTTATAATTGATCGTGATGTAGGGTTTGGTACTGTGGATTTTATCAATTGCGATTCCAAATCTGATACCGCTCATCAGTTCCAGCCATAACTTAAAAAAAGGGTTTCGATTTGAGTCAAATGTGTGGTAACTAAAGGCCTCGTTTTGTCCTTGCAGATTATACAAAGTCTTTAATTGGGAAACAAATGAATTGATAAAATATGTAGGAACCCTTAAGCAGAATTGAAATCCAAAGTTTTCCCCCCCGCTCTACCCGCTTCTTGGCACACTGTATTGGATTCCACTTTGGGTTCCGAGAACATAATTATGACAGTGATCAAATATTGAACTAAATTCTGTTGCATTACAGATTAGATTTCATCGTTCACATTCAAAATTACAAGCCATAACCATAAAAATCCTATAGGAATATTGAAAACAATGGCTCTTTTTATATTATTAGGTTGTTTGCACATTATTAAAGCACTAAAATGTTGATTTTGGTGTCATGGTGACTAGATGTGTGTGGCCGTACATATAAGCTGCTGTTTTTTTAAAAATATTCAGTCTTTACAATTGATTATGGTCATGATTTGACTGTTAACATTCATAACTACAAGCCATAAGTGTAAAATCCAATACAAATATTGAATAAAAATGGCTCTTTTCTTATTATTAGGTTGTTTATCGGCATGTAGATGACATGTAAAGCAACATACATGTTATTAAAGCACTAAAATTTTGGTTTTAGTATGGGCACTTGAAATACCTGGATTGGGCTCGTAGAATTTTGTAAAGGATTATTGGTTATAATGTTTACCCAAACACATGGTTTATGATTTATAGTATAGTGTATGTTCCATCTCATCGAACATGTACATATGTGGTTGAAAAACCTCCAAGGACAATCATAAATCCTGACGTTCATGCATTTGATTACTTGCATATTACTTATGGGTTACATTCTGACACATAACTGGTCATAATCATAAAAATCCACAAGGAATATGGGGGGGGGGGGGGGTATCTTTTTGTTGTTTGCAGGTGACATGATTAAAGCGCTAAAATGTCAATTTTTGATATCATGGACACTACCTGAGTGTGGTCAGTAGAATTCAGAAGATTATGGGGTACAAAGAAAAAAAACGTGATTTATGGCAATGTTCCGTCTCATTGAAATGTGAGTACACAGTGAAATACTCCAAGGACAATCATAAATCTTGGTTTTTACACCACACGTATGTATGTGTGTCTGTGTGTGTCCATGCATCAGTTTAATTAGATATATATGGTGTGCTTTTCATATGGGTCCATATAATCGATTATGATCACAGCTGTAAAGCTCGTAATTTGGTGAAACTTCAATCAGGATGAGATTTCCAGGGCGTCGCACAGGGACTGCCGACATATTGCAGTGATTTAAAAAAAAAAAAAAATAAATAAATGAATAGATAGATAGACGTACGAAGCAGGCGAATCCAATTGACGCCTACTGGCTGATTGAACAGAGGAGTCCTGCTCGCAGATGAAATGGTGGCGAGGAGAGGGGAGACGGAGAAGGTCGCGCAGAGTGGGAGTTCAGAGGGAGAAGGGTGAGGGTTGGGAAGTCAGAGTCCGATCTTATTAACTCTGGGCCCGAAGGAGGCTTCTTCTTCTATTCTTTTCTTTTTTTCCTGTTACCAGGGCGCGCGCCGAATCTGGCTACAATCCATCCCATTATGATGTTGAGTTTGGGCCCTGGGCTCTGGCACGTAAAAGAAAGAGTGTGACCTACATGTGTGCAAGCTACTTCGAGCAATGCTGTTGTTTTATTTGTTAGTCGTGGGCGTGGTTCTCACGCTGTGGTGCGAGTACCGCCAGTGTCACGCGAGCTTCCTCTTTTGGTACTTGGTGGTTCTTTTCAACGCGACTTCTTGACCCAGGATTGTGCGCTCGGTTGCTGCCCGTATCTTCCCGTGAGTCTTCTGGAACTCAGATGATTCTTCTTTGTGTTTCGGCTTCCTCCCTTTAGGCGTCACCACAAAGGATCAATCTGCCTCCGTCTTGTCCTATCCTATCCCTTTTGTCCTCCTCTGTGACACCAACCATGTCCTCCACCACAACGTCCATGAACCTTCTCTGTGGTCTCCTGTCCGCTAAAGCATATCTGAGTTTTTTTTTGGATCTCATTTAAATCTGCTAATAAAACTAAAACATTTATTATTTAATCGTTTTTTTCAGTAGCTTCTGTGTCGCGTAATCTATACTAAACTTGCACGTCATACGAGTGGAACATAATATGATCCACGATGACCGACTGACTTTTAAATTATGATTATAATTTCACCTAACCTTTACTAAGCTTGGTTTGTTTGCCTGAATCTCATTAAATGTCAAATACAAAAGCTAATATGGCTCCATTTTGTCGCGCAAACACACAAGTGACCTTTTTTTTTGTGCCAAATGTCTTATTTTTAATCCTAAAACTCTGAACAATGCTATATCTAGATATAAAACCCTTTTTTGGAAAGACCTGTTCCCCTTTGTAGCATCTCTTTGATAAAGTGCTGGTAAAAAGCAAATGTTAATCTCATTCGGAGACAGACTCTGTTCCTGTGTGGTCCTGACGAATATAATGTCCCACTTGAGTCATCTATCCTGGATTTCCAAGGGCGTCATCTCATTATTGATTGGTGGAAAGTGAAAGAGATGTGGATATTACTATAGGCTGAAGGCCGCAAAAGGTAGTGAAGGTGATTCATGGGAGGGTCTTCCCCATAATTCAGATCCTGGACAAATACTTCATTTTCCAAGCGTGTTGGCATTTGAAGAAATCAAATCCTTGAGGTGAATTTAAAGCAGGCAGGGCCCAGAGGCGCCACTCGTCCCCGCGTTTGTGCCTCTACCTGCGTGTCAGACTCCTGTGAGGGTCTTCATGGTTATCTTTCAATTACCAACACAATATACTTTCCCTCACACACACATAAACACTCGCCACCACTAATCCACTGTCAGCAGCCGCCTCTGACAGGTTTTTATACGCATTTCTGTTTTGTCTTTTCAAGCAACACATTTAGCAAGAGAGAAGAATCACCGGCAGATTATCATTCCGCAGATAAAGATGAAAGAGTCCTTCTCGCAGTGTGTTTTCTTACCGCAGGGACTCGCCATTATCATTTCCCTGACCGTGCCCTTTCTGATAATTCCCCTCCACATCGCCTGAACCTTTCTTATGGCTGTCACTTGTAGGAAACCCAATTAACATATTGTGTCCGAGGGAGTCATTCTTTCCCCGACGCTCCTCAGATTCTCCCCCCCTCTGTTTTTGTCACGCTGCTGTAGCTGGTGGGCAGAGGCACAAATTAGCGGTGTGGGCTGGAAGGCTCAATTACCTTTTTAAGGACTTTAGAGGTACAGTCTGTGTCCGTGTCAGCCTCCGTCTCAGAGCTTCCTCCAACCCGCCTCAGTGGGGGCATTAAAATGAGGAGGAGGGGGGGAGGTGGAGTAGAAGGAGAAGAGCAATTGCTTGAGCTCCGTTTTGAATTTCCAAATGATCTAATTCCTGTGTCCGCAGAGAATCTCACTGTTGACATCCCTGCTTCCCCTGGAGACGGTGCCAACTCTCTTCTCCTCATCAGTCCATGCTCCTCGCACTCACCTCAGCAGCGAGCAAACCTCCTCCTCCCTCCCTCCCTCCCTCCCTCCTTCCTTCCTTCCTTCATTCCTCCCACATCTCATCCCATCTTCTATTTCTGTTTTTAAATTGTAAAATATCCTGTTTAACATTCACCAAAGTGCATCTTGAAGGCACATTATGTAAAAAACTAAATTGTATTAAGTCTTAAAATGACCCTTCACTCTCTACGGTCACTTTAGAGAGACCATATTGACCTTACACATGGGGAGAACATGCAAACTGCATAGAGAAAGGCCCTCAATGAAACCCAGATTTGAACCAGTGACCTTCTTGCCGGGAGGCAACATTGCTCGCCACTGCAAACTCTGTTTACAGTTTGTACTTTGGTCGTCAACTCGTAGCGCTACGACACAGCGAGGTGCAGCTATGGATCCGAAATGGTGATCGTTACTAAATTGAAAAGTCCTCTGCACCGCTCTCAAAAATGTCTCAACCAGAGGTACATTAAAAGATGTAGACATTTGAAAGCGGAAAGGTTAGCTAGTGCTCTGTTTTTGGTGGATATTTACTGTAAACCATGGTTTATTGCTGCCGTTTGTCGTCTCGTCTCATCTGTGACATACTTTCACTTTCAATCTTTGCCTTTGGCAGACACGCATACTAAATTAACAAAAGTAATTATAAATTATAAAAATTAAAAAGTCAATGGGACAGGTATGTACATGTTATTGCGTGGACCCAGTTTCCTCCTTGTTTCTGTGTTCCGCACACTTTAGGCAACCATGCTCTCAAATGATTTTAAGTTGGGAATGCGGTACCATTTTAATCGTTAATGGCAGCTGTTGTACGTATTTCACATAGATCCCATTCAGGAAAAATGCGCAGAAAAACAATAATATGCTGGTTTTACACTTGTTTTTATGAATAAACACATTTTGTGTGTTGTTGTTTGTTTAAGTTCCCAATTCTTTTAAAAAACACAAGAGTCTCTCATTGAACTTGTTGCTGTTTAACATGCAGTCCACTGCAGATTAATTTAATATAAAGTTTTCTGTTGAGTGCCACAGTGAGTGGGAGTGGGAGAGAGGGACAACAGCCAGCAGTGACGGCCATTTGAATACGATGGCAGGAGTGTGTGTGTATTCTCCGGGGAGCAGCGGCACCACCGTAGCTCTGTGAGCTGTGCCAGGCCTGGCCTTGTTATCCATCTGTGACCACATAATGGAGATGGATACTGTACAGTGCTGGCAGGCTCAAATAGAGGAGCTGCACGGGCCAGTAGATATCAAGCATCTCAAAGCGTGGAAAAAAACCGCTGCGGGCGCTGAAAATGTAAAGCATCAGGCGTCAGTAGTGTTGTTGTTGTTGTGGACTGTGAGATTCTGGTGCTGCTGATGCTGTTTACCACATTCTTGATGCTCATCGTGACCTCTATGAGAATTCTGGTCGACTGGATCTTCATTCATTTTAGCCTTTTAGTGCGACTGGTCAAATAATTTGCAGGAAAACCCATCATGATTCAAAGAGTCAGGAGACATACAGAGCTTCAATGTAAGGTTTATGCCACAGCTGCCCTAAATTCACAGCATTGGTAATTATAAAAATATTTTTTTTATGTTTCTGTAATGGTTAATACACCAGTATGTAGAAGCTCTTTAACTGGAAGTGATATTTTTAAAGCTAATATATAAGTATTTTTGTTATCCATGAATTTTCAAATTTACCAAAAAATCAAATTGGCCCTTAATATCAAAGTATTTTTAGTTATACCTGTATTTTTCTTAAAGTCACATCCGTGACTTGAGGCGCTGTGTAAAAGTTCTTCTTTTCTTACTTAACAAGTTTAGAACTTCAGCTCAAAGTTCTAAACAATACATATAAATTAAAGACAAAAATGAGAGAGTCCAGACAAAGTGATTTTTAAAACACCCAAGGTTTTTCAGTTGTGTTTTAAAGAAAAATATTGACAGAATTTGAGCTGAACAGGATGTCCCATACTTTTATTGATTAAGTTTTATAAAAATAAAATAAAAAATGCATCGCGAAAAATACTTTCTCAATTGAGTTTCTGGGCTAATATTTAATATAACACTTCAATAAAACTGAATTGCTGAAACATTCACTTTATTATTTTGGGGAAAGTGCTTCAGTCAAATCATTTAGACCTGAACAGTAGCTAAATAGAGAAGCTAGCTGCTTGTTGCTAAAACATAAGCTGCTAATTGCTATGAAATTACCTGACTGAGAGGCTAGCTGCTAGTTCCTGAGAAGCTAGTCGTTATAGTTCCTGGGAAGCTAGCTGTATAGTTGCTGAGAAGCTAGCAGCTCTT
Source organism: Solea solea (assembly GCF_958295425.1). Taxonomy (NCBI): domain Eukaryota; kingdom Metazoa; phylum Chordata; class Actinopteri; order Pleuronectiformes; family Soleidae; genus Solea; species Solea solea. The sequence goes on along the minus strand of NC_081134.1, from coordinate 29,403,227 downwards.
TGTTAAGCGGCTCTTTGCTGAGAAGAAGTTGCTAGTGCAACTTTCCCTATGCTAACAAGCAAATTGAGACCAATGAGAGTCTTTATCAAGAGTTTTAGGACGTGGTGAGGAAATAACAACATAAAAACTTCCTAAATCAACATTAAAAGTTACTTCATAACGTATTTACATTGTTACAGTTGTTCACATATCAATTATTATTGTCTTTTATTTTGAAACAATGACAGATGTATATCTCTAGATATTGACTTTGTATACAGTATGTTTTTATAATAAAAGCTCCTTTTTTTTAAGAAACGTGCATGTCTTGGCGTCTAAGTGTTAGCCGCACACAGAGCCTAGCTCCACTCTGTGGGACCATTTCTCAGCCGCGTGTCACTTCCTGCCTCAGGTGCCTTCTGATAAAATATACTTTTTGTTTTGCTCAAGCCAAACCAGGGAAGTCAGAGTCAGCAGTTAAATTCACACATTACAGAGGACGGCGGGTTATGCTTTTATTTATTGATATTGCTTGATATATTTCTAAGTTGGGAGGTGGGGGGGGCTCATGCATTTTACATGTGGTCTTAAGGTCCGTATAAATCTCCACACAACTGTGGTGAGCGTCGAGATGAAAGAAATGCAGACCCACGAACGGGAAGATGCCGCCGTGATCAGTGCGAGCGTGTTAATACAGACGCGACAAATCAAAACAAGGACGCAGGAGAGGGGGAAATATGTGGTTATTTGTGAGGTAATTCAAGTCCAGTTTATTGTTGAATGGAGTGCGGCGATGTCTCTCACACACACACACACATAAATAACACACACATAATGTAACAGAGACGAAGTTCAAAGAATCGGGGCAGTTAATCGCTTTACTGCCTTTTGTCAGAGTCATATCTGCACAAGGGAAAGAACACTTCTGTGGGAGGAAGAACACGGAAAAACAAGGACGTACAGTGTTTAAAATCCCCCTGTTTGTTACGCATGTTAAATGAGTAGAAAGGCACATTTAAAAAGACAGAATGAAAGAAAGACTCATCATTGTCTTCTGTTGTTTTTCTCTGAAACAAACATGCAGAGTCTGAAGTGAGTGGGTGAATTGTTACCTTTGTTGTCAGGGAACTTTGATGTTCCACCAGGGGTCACTGTTGTGCAGGGAGATTGATCTCAGCGAACCTGCTCCTGAGGAGATCAATGAGTCCAAGTCTTTATGGTAACCACCCTCATCTTCCTCGTCGTCTCCTCTTCATTTTCTGTGCATCTCAGTGTCTCACTGTGTGTGTGTGTGTGTGTGTGTGTGTGTGTGTGTGTGTGTGTGTGTGTGTGTGTGGGAGAGACACAGAGAGTCCCTGCCTTGTGTAGATAAGTGTGAGTGCATGTGTGTTGTATATACAGTATGTGTGTGTTTGTGTGTGTGTGTGTACCATTTTCTCTCATAAACACTGACCTTGTCAGGACCAGTAGTCCTCCTTCTCATGGAGACCAAAACCTGGTCCTAATGAGGCAGAACCTCATTTCTGAGTAACTGGTTAGGTCCAGGACTGAGATTTGTTGAATTGTGGTTCGGTTAGGTATTAACTGGTTATGGTTACAGGGTCTTAAGAAGAATAGCAGCTGTGTCTTATATATATACATATATATATATATATATATATATATATATATATATATATATATGTGTGTGTAGATGTATTTATGTCTTTGTGAGGTCCAGAAAAAAAACATAAACCTATCTTTGTGGGGATTTTATGTAGGGCCTTTTCAGGGTTTAGACCTGGTTTAGAACTTAGGCACTTTGTTGTGATGGTTAAGGTTAAGGTTAGGACTGTAGTAGTTATGGTTAAGGTTAGCCTAAGTGTTCAGGAAATGAATGGAAATCAATGTGATGTCCTCTGAAGTCATGGAAATCAGATACTGTGTATGTTAGGCACTTGGCTGTAACGTTTACGGTTAGAGTAAGGGGCTAAAAACACATGATGCTCGACTTGTCTTCTTTATGGGCCACAGAAAGCAAGTCCTCTTAAGGTGAAGGCTTAGGCCGGTATTAGTTATGGTTAAGGTTAGACTAAGTCTCACAACATTTTGACCTTGTGGGGACATTTTGTCTTAGCCCCACAACTTTAAAGGGGCTTTTTCAGGATTAAGACCTGGATTTATTGTAAGGGTTAAGGTTAGGCACTTAGTTGTGATGGTTACGGTTAGAGTTAGTTCTCTGAAGTCATGGAAACCAGACTGTGTGTGTGTGTGTGTCATCACTGAATTTTCAATTTCACACAAATCAAGTCTCTCATATTGGACCAAACACTGACATCAGTAGTATTTGGTATTTTGATTGACGCTGAGTATCGTATCGCGTCTTCTCTACTCTTAAGTACACAAGAGTTTATTAAAAAACACAAACGTCTCAGTTTGCTGTCTATTCTGTTGCTGTGTTTGAGAGAAAAAAACTTTGATATAGCGGCAGCAGCAGCAGCAGAAGCAGAAGAAGAAGCAAAGTGAGTTGAATATGAAAGTGGTCCTTGTGCCATGGCCTTGTGTAGGTGCAGGTGCCAGGATGAACCTGGTAGTGGCTCTCGAATGTGAATTCTGTTTGTTTGTTTTTATTCCCGCCTCTCACTCGGTGCACATTTACATGTTGGCAACAAGGTGAACAAGTCAGAAGGTGTCAGCGCTGTGACGTCTCACAAGTCAACTTCTCTCTGTTTGCGTTTGTTTGTTGTTTTTTTCTGACTCCATGAAGACAGGGATAGCTTAGGAAATATATTAAAACACCTGTAAAACACATAAATATGCTGTATATTTGGCTTCTTTAATGTATCATCACTGTGTCGTAGCTATTTGTAGTGATTCACACACGTTCCACCATGTGTGATGTGTGGATTTAATGTTTTTTTTCATTCAATTAGTTACTTTAATTGCTCACACAAAGAATGAGAAAAGGAAATGCAAATAATGATCATACTTTTATTTATGTGACACCTTTTATACTGCAAATGCTATGGAAGAGGATTTGAGTTTGGAAACAAAATAAAATTCTTGAAAAAAGGTCAGAAGTCTGAGAAAAAAGTCAGAAATCTGAGAAAAAAGTCAGAAATCTGAGAAAAAAGTCATAATTTTGCCATTAAAGACATCATTTTGAGGTTAAACCCATAATAAATTCTGAGAAAAAAGCCAGAATCCTGAGATTTAAGTCAGAATTCAAAACAATTATGCAAAAAAAAAATCCTTGCAAAAATAATTCTTAATAAAAGAAAATCTTATAACAAAAAGTTTTTCTTGAGAACAAAAAAAGATGAAGAATTATTGACTGACCTTGTTTCATAAAAATGTGATGCAGAACAACAAGGTCACGCTATTCTCAAAGGACAAAAACTCTGATTAACGTATCAGGGTTGTTATTGTAATTCATGCAAAGTGAAAAAAGAAGACTAACCCACTAATATGTTCAAACATTACCATAAAATACCACTTTGTTAAAGAAGCAGTGACTTTATGACTAAAATCACAGAAAACACTGAGGTAAATGTTAATAATATATATATATATATACAGTATATGTACTGTATGTGTGTGTAGTTTCCTTAAACGTAGTAAAAACCATCTGCTGCGACAGCCTGAAGCCTCCCTCCTCCTCTAATTGTCCCGTCTGTGGTGTTTGATGTGCATAATTAGACTTTTAATAATATTTGCTATGCAGGTTATATTTGCCATGAAGTGACAGTGATTTTTTTTCCCCTCCACCTCTCTCTCTCTCTCTCTCTCTCTTAGTCGTAATAGATATTGTGATTCTCCCCATTTCTTGCGTCACTTGTTCTGTCACTGATACACTTTTGCTACTTTGAACGTGTTCTGTACACTTTTATTCGCATTGAGCCTTTACTTGGACACGGTGTAATGGTTTTAAATGAGGTCCTTACTGTTTCTGTTCAAGAAATTAAGGAAATAATCTGACAAAACCATTTAGGAGGACACTTTTTGCCATTTTTTAATCATTACATTTTGAATTTGTTTGATTGTTTTTGGATTAATGACTAAATGAATGCAACAGTGGATGCACTGATTGCTCATTTATTAACCTTTTCTTATTCAAAAATCTATCTGACAAAGTTTAGTTTTTGATTTACTTCCGGACTTTAACTGTGAAAATCTGAATTCTGAAATTAAAGTAATAATCGCACTTTTAACTGAGATTAAAGTCAGGATTCTGAGACTAGCACATTGTGTTAAATGTGCATTTTAAATTAATTGGATTGAATTTAAGCGGCGGGCCACGTTAATTCTTTATTTGTCACATAAAATTAGAAATTGTTGGGGTTTTGCAAGCTTTGCTATGAGCTTGTTATGGTGCGTCGTTAGCATAGATGCTAATAAATCCTACAGACTGGTGCTTTAAGCAACAGCGAGTCCAAATAACATCTGCTTGAATCTGAAAGAGTCACTTTTCATGATCCAGCTTCAAACTGACTTCACAGTCGAGCACTGTTTGGTTTGAATCATCACATTTGTTTTGATCGCGAATGACGTACAGTTCTCAATAAACAAACACATTTATGATGGGAAAAAGGAATCTATGAATATTGAAAAGAAACTTTTTTAAAGTGGCGGGCCGCATGGAACCCAGTTGGGGGGCCACACGTGGCCCGCGGACCACAAGTTTGACACCTCAAAATTCAACATTTCATCTCTTAGACACAATGCAGTCATATGGAAAGTCATATTTCTCTATAATTTATCATCTTAACGTGCTGTTATTGTGTATTGTTTGCTAAGTGTTTCTCATATTTACTCTCTTGGACAAAACACAGTTATATAAAAACTAATTAAATCATCTTAGAGGAGATATTTTATGATTTTACTGTGTTTAAATGGTGTATTTATGTTGTTGTTTTTGTGATATTGTACTATATTATGTTATTATATCTTTCAGAGAACCATGTATTAAGAGTGCAAGTGTTAAGACGGAAGAGGCTTGAAATGCGTTTTCACGACTGACTCTGGACATACCGCTCTCTCCGCTGCGTCTCACGTTACTTAAACAACTTAACGACTTAAACAGAGCGAGGCGTTAAAATGGAAGCGTTGAAGTGTGATCGCCTGGCATCTTGTCTTTGTTTGCTCCGTCTCTGTGACTTTTATAGGGCGCGTGGCTCCAGCACAATGGCGGTGTTTGTGGCATCGCTGCTGCTCTTGCTGCTGCTGCTCTCGCTGCTGCTGCTGCTGCTGCTGCTGATGCCCCTGTGAAAGCCCACAGTGGCAGCGGAGGTTTAAAAGAGAGCACTCAAAGGACTCGCTGATCAAAGGGAGCGTTTCATCTGTGAATTCTGCTGCTGCTTCGTCGAATGCCAGAGACGCCAGAGTTTGTATGAGCGAGATCTGATGCCGAGAGACTGACAGCAAAATCTCTGGTGACCCCAGACTCCCCCCCTCCCCTCCTTTCTCTGCACAGCAACACAGAGAATAAACAGGACAATAAAAGGAAGGTAACAAATACAGTGCATCCATAATGAGGTTTATAATTATGGTAAAAAAAAAACTCAGAACACAGATTACTGTATTAGGCTGCTTTTATATACTGAGGCTATATCAGGGGTCTGCAACCTGCGGCTCTGGAAAAAATTATGTTTATCTTTTATTTCTTTCAAAGTGAGCGCTTGTTTTTTTAAGGGGGTCAAGGCAATAAATGAGAGTGTTTAATATTTTTTTTAACAGTTATTCAACTGTTTAGGAATTACGGTACGGAGAAGCTGATGTCACAAACCTCGTCTGTGATCGGACGCTCATTCTGTGGAAGTCGTAATGACAAGTACATCCGGTATCCATCCATCCATCCACTCCATAGTTTTTGAATGTTCTCGTTTTCACAAATGGTCTATAGCAGTTGTTCTCAATTATTTTCTGCGACGCCCCCCTAGAGGACAGAAATGTTTTCACGACCCCCCTGAATTAATATACTATTGAGAACCTAATAATATTTATGTATTTATCTGTATAAACTATTGTATGAGTTGTCCTGCCCTGCCTCTCATGCCCCCCCCAACACCTCACTGCGCCCCACCAGGGGGCCCGCCCCACTATTTGAGAAGTACTGGTCTATAGGCAGTTAAAGGCAAAGACGCTGCTGCTTTAGGCATAAAATAAAGTGGCTTCAGAGAGAAAGTTCCTTGAAACACAGAGTCAGACGGAGTAAGAAATTAAAAAAGTCAGTTCTCTCGGGTGAATTCTGTTTGCTTTGATTATCCTTGAGACGTGTCTGGAGCTTGATTGGAGTCCTCCTGTGGCTGATTTTTAATTGATTGTACATATTTCAGACAGGTTCACATCAGGGTTTTCTTAAAACATTGGGGTGCATACAAGGTCCCACGACTCGTGCTGCCTGTCGGAACAAAAAAAAACAAAAACACAAGCTGTGATGTCCAGAGGAAGAAAAAAAAGGTTCTCTGTGATAAACATGTGGTGAGGAGCTGATCAATGCACGTGTGTGGAAAACATTTCTGAAGCTTTGATGATTCCCAGGAGCTCGGAAGCCTCAGAGCTGAACACCCGCCTGACGGCTGTGATATTACAAGCCCGGCTGTCAAAGTTAACACGTTAATAATAATAATAATAATAATAACGCATTAGCACAGTTTTCCCAAATTCTTTATGATTTCTCTGCGATTATGACTTCATCCTCACATAAAAAAAAAACAAACAGTGCTCGACTGTGGAGTTAGTTTGAAGCTGGATCATGGACGTTTTAAATTAAATTCAAGCGACAACAAACTCCGGCAAATGAAAGTGAGGGAGAATAATGCATTGGATGCATTAACTGTCCCTCGTAAAATCCTAATTGTGCGTGGTTCACAGTTCAAGGACCCTCGTGTATTTCATCTTCAGCGAGATTTCACAGCATACTTAGCTAAGAGGAGCAGCTTCGAGATGCGTTCAATGACACTCGAAAAATGTTAATTTATTGCTGATGGTTATAGCATTTTTCTCTGAAATGAGTCGCTGCCAAATGCATTCAATGACCCTTGTCAACTTCTGCGAGGTCCACAGCATATTGAGCTTACAGGAGCAGCTGGAAGGTGCGTTCAATGATCCTCGTACATTTCAACTTCTGCAGGTTTTACAGCATTTTGAGCTTACAGGAGCAGCTACGAGATGCGTTCACCGACCCTTGTAAATATCATCTTTAGCAAGGTTTCATAGCATATTCAGCTATGACATGACATGTTAAATTGTGCGGGGTTCACAGCATGTTAAGCTTAGTAGAGCTGCTACAAGATGCATTTAATGACCCTTTCTGTGGGACCCACAGCATATGGAGCTGAGAGGATCAGTTGTCAGATGCTTTCAAGGACCCTTGTGGTAATAGAGGCTCTATTATGAAGTAATTAGGTAATAAGTAATTGTTTTTTGCTTCAAATTATTGTTAGAATACCAGCTTATTTATTTCACTATTTACAAAATGGCAAAGATAATAAAACATATTCTCATGAAGCAAGCGCATTTGTGCACTCCCAAAAATCAAGAAACAACCATTTAATCATTGTAAGCCCTTTAGATAAAACTGAAAAGACAGTGTAATAGCATGTTTACTAATTATATAAGTTGCTGTTGCTCATTAGATATGTGTATGTTAGAGCAGTTGAACAGGTGCCACTTCTGTTCAATTAGGGGTTCTCTGTACCTAATAAAGTGGCCAGTGATTGGATGCTCATATTTTTTGACTGTCATAGTTACATGTCAATCAACAATCCATAAATAAAGCATAATATTAAAATCACCTGAATTATGTACAATATGTACATTTATTTCTTATTAAACGCCACGTTCCAGTGCTGAAAACAAACAAAAGACTGTGGACATCATTGACCCCGAGCTGAAAAGGTATCGAGGTCAACCACAGTTAACCTTATTGGCTTTAATTGTTCCCAGGTGCAATCAATCACACTCGGGTTCCCCGAGGGCAACAGGCGACGCATTGCTGAGGTCAAAACACGCCTCCTTCACTTCCTGCCTCGCTGCATTATGGACGAGATCTTGTCACCGCCGAGGTGCAAAGTCGATTGCAGAGTGTCGGCCGAGGTTAGAACTTCTCCCGAGAAGCATTTGTCCTCATCAGTTACGTAAACACGGCTGTGTGAGCGAAAACTCCACGCCATTTGTCAAGAGTTCAAGTGCGTCATCGGCTTTGATTGAGTTTAATGATGGAATTCAATACACCATTCGTTTTTTTTTTTGCATAAAAATAGTTTTTCTCCCCCCCAAGTGATTTGTACTTTAAAGGAATTGTTTTTTTTCTCTGTATGGTTCTGGTATGTGAGCAGTGGAGATTCAAGGAAAAACATTTTTGCCACCTAACCAAAAGAAATCAACACTGATGTTATAAGAATATGAAAACAACTTTTTCTTGCAGTTACGTGACCTTTTCTGACGGGAAAACAAAGGTTCACCACCCTGCACCAAACCCCATTGAGAAAAACAGCAATTTTACATCACTGCACACAGGGGTTTTTGATCCACTGCTGCCTCCACTGCTGAAGTTTAGATGCGTTATTGTGTGACTTCGGTGTCTGAAATCCTTCATTAAAATGTACCTCAGGGACACACACTTACCAAACAAGGCAGCAGTAGAACAGCAGCTCCCGTGTCCCTGTGATCTAAAAACGTCAAATTTCTCTATGGAGTTTAGTGTGGGAGAGTGACAGGGTTCACAAACATAAGGTTCCAGCCAGAAAGGGCTGTTAAAAGGTCAAAAATACAACGGACAAACATTATCCTTAAGGTTTCGTAGAAGCATGTAATGATGATTTTATCAGGTATTTCTAGAATTCTCTTAAAGCTTTTGTATCAGAGAAAATAGTTCAAACTTCTGTTTTGCTTTTGTATAAATATGAAATCCACTTGCATCACATGTTTCTAATCCCACAACTTTTCCATCACTCTAATTTTATCTGTCAGTTTTTGTTACACACACACAGTGAGAGAGTGTGGGGTAGATGTTGTTGTAATGTATAATAAATAGAGTTTTCAAGCTTTCATGAATGCATTTCTGATTTTGGCAGCTCTGACAGACTTCATAAATCACAAAAACAAACCCGCTTAATAAATCAACAGTGGCTTATTTCACCTGTGTCACACCGTACTTTTTCCTGTTCCAAAACACACACACACATACTGTAAGTGTGTTCACGAGCACCGGAGCGCGTCACGTGGCGGTGTTTGAGTGTTTTTTTAAACTTAACGGCCCATGAAACGGTATTGTTAATCTTTGGCCACTCTTAATGGCCGTATCTTTTTTTTTTGCTCCAGATCAGCGGACGCTGAAAAACAAATCATCACAGCCCAACTACGTTTATTCCGTTCAGTCCAACCTCGGGGGAAACAAACCAAAAATAAATAAATACACCACATTCGGTGTATTCTATCACAGAAATGGTAGTATCAGCTTAAGGGCCTGAGATATTTGCTGAAATATTCCACAGGGGACAACACGGCTTCTCTAACAATTCCCATATAACATCATACATACTGTCGCAATATACCAAGTCAGCATTTTATTACAGTCCATTAAGGCCTGTGCACGATGTACAGCAGGCAGCAGCACAGCAGGCAACGTTACGCGACACGGTACACCTTCATGGGAGCGGAAAGCCGTCAGTCAATCTGCCGTGTTGAGTCCATTATGGGATAAAAGTGTTGTAATATACCTGTTTGGGCTTCTGCCTTCTGTCAGTCAGTCTCTTCTCCTTCCACTGCAGTTAGTGACAGATGGGGGGGACCTCAGTGGGTGCTTCTAAAAATATAGAGTAAAAATCCAACATTGGTGTTTATTTAAATGGTTAGTTAAAGCTGCAGTGCATAACGTCTGGTTATCTTTGTTGTTTCTGTTGTGATTCAGCCTCTGTTTGGTTTTTATACAGAAACAATACTGTCAGACAGACATAAATGAGGGAGCATTTGCGTGTGTCCAGCAGTTTTTAACCCTTAGGGATGTTGTGCGCATTTTACAAGCTTTTCTTTCTCTGTTCATGTGTTCATATGTGGCATGTATTTTGGCAAGATTGGGCATTTTTATTTGATCTCTTTATTTCCAGAGTCAGGCTAAAATACACTGTATGCAAACAAGTGTTACACTCATACCATTAAGCGCAAAAAATGTCCCCATTGAGAAACCTCTAACTGGCCATACTCAAAGGAAAAAAAAATCACTTTAGAATCAAGATTCTAAAAACTGAGTTGGTTTATTGGTTGGTTGTTTTATTTGTCTGTAGCGTGTAACTTTTAAATGTAAAGAAATGTCCATCGCATTCAAATTAGTTCATACAATGTTGATTTAGTCTGTCAGCTAGCTCCATACGAAAACAAGTGAGGTCATGAGATACTGAAACGAACTGGAATGGTTGAATAAAAGTTAAAGTTTTACTGTCTCACCTGAGGCAGGTGGTAATTCTGGTTGGGTTAGCGACATTAGCAGAGTTGTGGGGACAGAAGTTACTCACTAGAGCTTTAAAGTGAAACAAAATCACAAGATGTTTTGAATCGCTAACCCATGATATCGCTCTGCTTATTTGAACTTTATCTATAGCTGTTTGTCTCAGTTATATTTATAGACAGAGTCTTAGCAGCACTTGTAGAAGCAACATAAACCCTTTGTGTGACACATCTCTTTACCCCATGACTTCTTATCGTCTACAAACACGGGTGTAAAGGTCGTGTTGTTCAGTCACAACAGTTGTGTGGCCGGAAACATTAATGACACTGTGAGTTTCCCATGTGAGCACAATCCATCTTTCTTATTTCCTCTCACACTTTTCCAAAAAATGAATTTCCTCCTGCCAATAAAAAACACTCTTGAGTGATGTATTCGTTCTCTCATCTCGTCCTGTCTTGACTTTAGCAGGAGCTAATTTATGTGCCTCGGCAGCAGTTCCTCATCGCACTTAATGTTGGTTCAAAATCTGACCGAGCCAAAGCACTGACGGCGACTTGCCACAGAGCACACATTACTCCCACTGGCTCCCAATTAAACACAGAATCAAATTTAGGATTCTCCTCATTACCTTCAAAGTGGAGTGCTTTATCGGGTCAGGTAGTTCCAATAAAATAAAATAAAATAAAAATCCCTTTCAGAGAGATTAAAAATGCGTCGTAAATTTGCACAATTTAAATATCATGGAAGATAAATCAAGACAAACCTGTTATAGTTTAAATTACAGACTCAATTTAGCAAACTCCTGGATGATTGGCATGTTCCTCCATCACGTATCAAAGAAAACATGACTCAGAGCTGTGAGGGCCCCTTAAAACCACTTAAAACGTTGATTTTCTCAATGGACTTTGGTGCAGCTGAGTTAGCCGTTCAGTCGGAAAAAATGGCGGTCTAACGGCAAGATTAAGTGTCAGTGTGAAGAGATTTTTGAGTAGTAACTCAAACACGCTTGAGGCTGTTTGAAATATGGCTTTAAAGGTTAAATATCTGAGCGGATATCATTGGGCCACACCAAACTCCATAGTGAAAATCAACGGTTTTAGCTCGCAGGGATACAAGAGCAGCTGATCTCCTGCTACCTTATTAACTAACTTCAAAGTCACTTAGGCAAATCTAAATTAAGAAATTTAAACACTGACGTCACAAGATAAAAAATTTTTAACTTACTGTTATTATTGTCAATTTTCTCAGTGGACTTTGGTGTGGTGAGAGTGAACGGTTTATTAAGTGACACGAACTTCATTTTCCAGTGAGAAAAGATTGTCAGACAGTGAGATAAAGCAGCAAACTTCAGATATCATAGATTTTGTTAATGACAGCAATGATTCACCTTAAGTTTCTATTTCATACAATGAAGAAAATGATATGTTGGAAAAACCTGAATTATCCGTCTAAATACACACTGGCATAGTTTGGATTTAACTCAACAGGCGCCGATGCCGATGTGGGAACAGTCCACTTGTGCAGTAAAAAAACTGTCACGGTGACGGATACCAGCTTATTTTCCACACCGATGTGATGAATGAGCTCACTGTGCCAAAGTAAGGAATGTGGTCAGGACTCTGCTGCAAAAACACTCACAGGCCTGGTTTTTATTCTGCGACACAGGCTCATTGATGATTGATCTGCCCACCATTCTCAGGTCCATTGACCAAGATCTTCTCCCATGGTATTGAAACAACATCTAAAGGTGACCTTTCAGTTAATTTGACCAGCCTGTCTCTGTATTTCCTGTTCCTCGAAACACTTGCTTTGTTGGAAGTTGTTTGGTTTACTTTGTGTGATTAGTCTTCTCCGTCCTTCAGCCTCCCCCTTTAGAGATCGCCACAGCTGATCATCTGCAACCATCTCACACTATCTTATCTAGTAGTCTTAAGTATTTAATGAAATATCAAAGTAAACATCACACCTCCCCATGTATGTTGGGCTGTGGCGCGACCGATAAAAAAGAATAGAGAACAAACGTACTTCTGGTCACTACCATGGTTTTTGTCGATGGCAAGGTCCTCAGAAGAGCAAAGACTGCCTCATACCACGAGAGGGTCAAAGTCCCACGACACAATATGAGCAAGGGTTTTTATTTTAGAGACAGTACAATTTGTTTGCGTCCTTGAAACATAAAAACATGTCTTCAGGCGTCAAAAATAAAAAAAAAAGAACTCACTTGTGTTTATCACAGTCACAAGTCCTCGATTATCTGTTTGAGGGAGGGAAAATACTCGATGAACTTTGAACAGAAACCTTCATTGTTCCAGATCTGCTGACTCACCGTTTAAAATGTGTTGTTTTGAGTGAAACGGCTGACGCATGACTCACTCTCAAGCTTCCGTTCAGGGTGAAATGAAGTATCCTCGATCACTGATTTCTCCCGTGGCTCTATCATCTGATCAGAACTGTCATTACAGAGCAAGAAATCTCCATCAGCTGCATCATGTGTTCATGGAGATGTCAGGGGGAAACTAATGGCCTGACTTACTTTGTGTCCACACTCTGCTCACAGGGCCTTGATAATTTTTTTTGTTTTGAGATACATTGTTGTTGTTGAAATGCTATTTTTTTAGTTTTAAAAATTGCACAAAGGTGTCACTTCACATTACAGTACAGTTGTTGTATGGTTAGTATCATGTTTTTCCTAATGCTATTCCCATTTTAGTAAGAAATGTTAGTTAGGACAATTATAATACAGTTACACCATGTTATTACCAAAGTAATGTGCAGGTAAGTCCTTGGTAGTTCCATTTATGTTGACATGATATGACACAAAAGTTGAATTATTGGGTTAGTCCAATTAAAACAATAACACTACGACTTTTAAAATATATACGCTCAGATTCATTTGACTGAAATTTGGTAAAAGTCAGAATAACGCAGCCAGATAATGTGGTTCGGTAGTTGGATTACAACTACCCAATAAATGGAAGTGGATTAGACACTCTGTATAACCTATAACCCAGAAATAATAGACAACAGCAAGAAAAAACCCAGACCGGAGCAATTTTATACGAGAACACAGAGACTGAATTGATGTTTTTGTCATGTTAAAGAATAAGATATTTAAAAATAAGTAGTTTGAAGGAACCAGCTAGCCGCCAGCTAAGGTAGTTTTGGTCTGTGATGTAATAATATCACCTGTAAAACACTACAAAGCCACACAAAAAAAGGAGGGGCCAAAACGCCACCTAGCGCAACATATTTCGGACAAACCGCTAGCACTTGTGTACTTCTTACCATTATCTACCTCTCTATCAACTAGCTAGCTGGGTAACTAGCATGCAACTGGGTAGCTAGCATGAAACTGTGTACGTTAGTTTTAATATCGCAATGAGATGTCGTCCAGAAAGTCTGTTTCAGCTCTAAACTTCATTTATATAGCACTTTCCTGAACAACGTAGCATAACAGGGTAGCATAACAGTCTAAATAAAAATATAATCTTGCAGATGTATTCAAATACTAGTAGTAGTAAAGTCACCAAAAACAAAACGGCTGTGTTACCATAGTAACTGTATTTTCTGCGTTCATTGTCCATTTATTCAGTTTGTCAGAATTCCCAGGATTTTATTCCAACTCTCGTTTAGCAAACTGTCAGTGAGGAGATTGTCGGTCTAATCCGGGACGCGGGGGTCGGAGCGATAGCTGTTTTTTTTTTAAAGCGTACTGTGTGTAGTAGTGAGTGATTAATATTCAGCCGGAATGACAAGGGTAAACAGAACATGAACTTGTGTGTGTGTGTGTGACTGTCAGACATGGATACAGCCGCGCCAACAAAATACCCCCCCTAATCCTCATCCCCTTCAGATTATACGGAAACAATGCTTACAACAGGAAAGGGCGAAACTGCTGACCTGACAGAGAGCAGACGAGGAAAATTGCTTCTCGGATTACGGTAGTTACGTAAAAAAAAAAATACACATTCACATGAGCTCACGTCGTAGCTCCAGCTTTAATTTTTTCTTCTTGAATCCAACATTGGAAAAGGAGGGATCGCATTAATGTAAATGTATGTTTTGTTTATCCAGATGACATTTTCACAAAGTCTTCTGGCCTGTGTATGGAATGGTTCGTACGTCTGGTTGTGTTGCTCAAGGCCAAAGTTAGAATTAAAAATAATATTACTAAAAGTCTGGCAGTTTCACAGAGCAGAGCTTTTTAAAGTGCCAATAATGTACCAATAAAAGAAACATTGTACAATTATCAACAATAAAGGAGATTAAATTTGGTTAACATTCTGAGTCAATGACGAATAGTAATCATTTTAATTTAAAACATCTTGAATATTTAATAAAATAGTTAATTTAGGTCCTAACAAAGGCCTCACCTAATAAAATCTATGCCTCCTTAAGTCTAAAATGTATTTTTCTCACTGTTTTTGACTAGAAAATGAAGTTTCTGTAACTTCGTAAAAACGCTCACGCTTCCACACCAAACTCTATAGAGAAAATCAGCGTTTTTACCTCTCGAGGACACAGAGGACACATGAGCTGCTGGTCTTCTGCTGCCTCATTCACTACATTCATATATGCTATTTTGTTTGTCCGGTGTTCATCAAAAGTGCTTCATTTGGGTTTTGCTCGGTGACACAAACTTACCAAAAGAGGCAACAGTACACCAGCAGCTCCTGTGTCCTTGAGAGCTTAAAAACACTGATTTTCTCTATGGGCTTTGGTGCAGGAGAACCAACTTACAATTTTCACTTAGAAAAGACTATTTAACGTTGAGATAAGGTGATGAACACCATTATTCCACCACATTTTTCAGCACTTAATAGAGAAAAAAAAAAAAGAGAGAAATTGAAATATGAGATAATAATTTTCTTTTTGTATAAATGTTAAAAAGCTCAGTTTGTTCTCTTTTTTTATTTTTTAGATTAGTTTCAGGGACTCATCGCCACATCCATTTTCATGATTGTAAGTAAGTCAAGGTACAACATTCACCTTCCTCCATTCTCATCCTCCACACTTTGATGTGTATGAATTGCTTTCACCTTTTATGAGCGAGAGCATAACAACTGACTCATAAACAGCGGATGACTGTTGTGTTGTGGTGTGCAAAGAAAAAAAAGAAAAAAGAAGAGGACAGGCCCACATGGAGAGTTAAGGGCACATAAAAGAACATTAGCACCCATGAGCGTAGTTCATTGTGATGCTAAGTAGGATGCAGGAGTGATTCTGCCTGTGTTTGTCTGCCAGGCAAAAGTTATCACACCCAGTTACTTCAGCTTAGAGCCGTTCAGAGTCGTGCATTTCCGAGTGCCAGCGATCCAGCGTCACGCCAAAGGTTACACAGATCAGTGAGACCTGCTTGTAAAATGCAAATGCTGAATAAGAAGTCAGGAAGGAGACTGCGGCGGACAGATAAGGTCCCGGCCGTCCTATTTTGCACATTCACATGGAATTCGTGTCGGGACTTTGTATTGCGACATTATAAGGTCTTTATGTGTGTAACGCCGGGGCTTGAAGGACTCTTCAGTCAAAGCACAAACCTCCCACCACAATAAGCAATTTGATGCACTTGTTCCAGCCAATTTTGCCAACTGCAGAGCTACCACAGCGGGAAACTTCTTCTTTTTTTATGGGGGCACTGCCAAGAATTAGCACCAGGAAAGCACTCTTCACTCTCACAGATAACATGCCTGCCAGATTTTAGCCACTTCACAAAAGGCTCAACCTACAGACCCATCTACCGACCTACATACACACCTTTCCTAAACTATGTACTTACTTTTCTGAAATTTACCTAATGGCAATATTCTATCTTTTAGTAAATTGCTCTGTAAAACTCTGTAATCCAGCAATTATAGCTGTTGGAAGTTGGAAACTCGATATAAAAATTATTTAGCTAATGCCAAAAGACATTTAATTATAACAGACAGAAATAAGATATTCCACAGATTTCATACAGCGTGGCACAAGCTGCCTTCTTAAGTCTAAAATATCTTTTTCTCGCTGTTTCTCACACAGGAGCTGCTGGTCTGCTGCTGCATCATTGACTGCATTCATATGTGTTATTTTGTTAGTTCGGTGATTGAAATCCTTCATTTGGATTTAGCTCAGTGACACAAAATTACTGAATGACCGGCAGCTCCTATGTCCTCGAGAGCTAAAAACACAGATTTTCACGATGGGAGAACAAACGTGGTGAGACAAGGTGGTGAACACATTGTTCCACCATTGTACAATTGCTAAACTCAAGTATAGCTTTGGTTGCATGCTCGCTAAAAAATTATTTGGCTAATGCAAAAAGACCTTTAATTATAACAGACAGACATAAAATGTTCCATAGATTTCATACAGCGCGCGGCACAAGCTCGGCGTCCAGGACTCATTAGTCTGATTCTAAAGAAAGGGAATACGAGCGTCGAAATGAATGACAAATGATATTCGGAAAAACTGTCCATCAATGGCTGCGACAACAAAGGTAGTCCCCGCTCTGTCCAATAATAAATAGACTGCCACTCTAATCAAGCAAATACCCCGCTGCACACTCCTCACGATGCCCCATTGCATTAGGATATTTCATTTAATTAGGCCAGATCCCTTTCATGTCTGCCACAACTGTGCGGCAATGTCTCTGGGACCAGCATGGACACGAGGTTTGAGTCATTAGGAAAAATCAGGTCAGCCTTTGCATCTGCTGAAGAAATCCAAGGCAAAAAAAAAAAAAAAAATGTAATTGCACACATGCGCGCGCGCTTTCACGGCCACATTGTTTTTAACGAGCTGCTTCGAGGGCCTCGGATTCTCACCTCGGAGCTCGTGTGCGCCGCGGCGGCTGAAATATGTGAAGATGTGGAGGTAGTGGAGAGTCGCCGCATGTCAAGAGTGTCATTCATTATTTAAATGTGGCGGAATGTATATAAGAAAATAAGTGCATTAAAGGATGCAAGAGGAATCCCCTGAATAAATAAACGAGCACTAGTCCGAGCCAGATGTTGACGATTCGGAAACAGAGGGGAAGGAATCCATCTTTTAAAGCCTTGCAACAGTATTGTCTGGAGAGCCCGAGGCTCCGGCTTACAGTATTATTCTCAACAGCTGCAGGAGGTGTGATGTGACCCCTGTTGTGAACTCTGTTAAGTGCCATTGTGTTGACATGAGAAGGGATCTCTGAAGTCGTTTTCTTTTTTAAGTCCTCTTGTCGTGGCTTGTCGGAACTCCCATGTGCACTAATGGCTGTGTTTGCAGAGCATCAAAACAACATTAACACATCCTGCCTGGTGGAATCGCGCCAACGACACTTTCTTCTCTCTGAGACGTATGATGACATTTCCCACACCGGGCCTTTTTTTTTTTCGTCTTTTGGTCAATTTGAGTTCACACAAACCGAGTGTAACTGAGAAGGTGAGCGAACAAAGGGGAAAAGGAGTCGCAGAGAGTCTTTCTTTTATTGGATTCACTAGTTCTTGCCGTTACAAGAAGCTGGATAGAAAACAATGGCATTTCATGTAAATTCAAGATAATAATGATGGAAACAATTATTGTTATCAATGCAATTTTGTAATTCATTAAAATAGATACTTTTAATTTTGAGCAACAGTTCTAGCTTTGGATAGTATTGGGTTTTACGTTTCCAATCAAGTCATTTTGAACGAGTATCGCGTGAGCTCATTCCCACTGGTCAAAAAACAGTTTTAACACTAATTTAAACAGTTTTTTGAATGTGTTTACTCAGCATTTAAAGCTGAGGTCAAAGGACTGTACAATGCTATATTGGTCAGTCTTTCAGTTAATTCAATTCAATTCAATTTTTATTTGTATAGCGCTGCATCACAACATACAGTATGTCAAGCCACTGCACGTAGATTATATAGACATTATAGAGAGCAGAGAAACCCAACAATTCACTCTTCACACAATGAGCAAGCACTATGCATCAGAGGAGAGGAAAAAACACGACTTTGAACAGGAAAAAATCTCTGACAGAACCAGACTCAAAGATGTGCGGCTATCTGCCTAGACAGGTTGGGGTGAAAGGAAAAATGGGGGAGGGACAGGAGCAGAAATACAACTGTATGTTAATCTTTTGATTGATCCGAGGGTACGACGAGACACCAAATATTGAGGGGATGTCCCACATTCATGGCTATTTTTTATGCTAATGAATGTAAGGTGAATGTGTGTCATAGCCGGAAAAGACACAGGACTTTCCCTCATCCAAATTGAAGTTTCTGTTTTGGATTATCCTCTTTCTTTTGTGCCTTTTATTTCTTCTCTTTATTATATTCATTTATTGTGTTTCTCTGGGCGTTAAGTTCCAAATTCCATGCTTTCATGTCTGCATGTTGGAATGACAATAAAGCACCTTGGATCCTTAAATCCACCGCTGCCAGAAATGACGCAACCATAAGAAGAAATGAAGATGTTCTCGTATTAAACACATTAGTCACAAAACTATTTAAATCAGGTTTAAACGGTCTTTTGGGAGTGAGATAAATCCGCTTGTATAAATTATTTTACTCCGATTTGAAATCAAAACCTTCATTCTTGTCACACATGCTGTGTTTCTTTGGGCTCGAATTGCATGCATATTTTTCCCCAAAAAACATCTCTGCACCTCTGTGCAAAGAAGAATATGCGAAACCACGGGTCACGGGAGCCACTCTCCTGAGGGAGTCAGCGCGCTGAATACAAAAAATTTTGTGGTTCAAGTTTTATTTTCTTTTTGTGGGAGTGTAAATTTGAAGGGACTATTATACTACTTTTGGGAGGCAGGTTCATTAAAAGAAAGAGAACAATGCTCGATATTATACCCTGAAAGATGTAAAACTTAATGATTTGGCCACGTGAGTGATGTGGTTTTATATTTTCAGCCGTTGTGGTGCAGGTGTAGTGAGGAATATGTTGTCCCTCAGTATGTCCTAAGAATGTAGATGACATTGTACGGCACCTGTTACAGTAAGCGGTTAAAATGTGTCCCTCACTGAGAGGATTAAAATATTGTTTGTGTCTTCCACTCAGGAAACTTAGACAAAGTCGTTATCTTAATTGCGATCTCAGTCTTTAATTAGCGACTCGCAAACCGAGTCACTCAGGTGTGATCAATGCCCTCCATTAAAAAAAAAAAAGTATCGGAAAGAAAATGAAATCAGTGTTTTGCTATCTTTAATTGGAACGTTAATGTCAGAATTAATAACAATCGAGTCAATTAGCAGTTGGGTCGCCGGTTGATGTGCGCACAGATTCCACACTTTCATTTTTTTTTTGGTGACTGTGATTCCAGGTTAATTGTCATCATTACGCGAGGATTCAGCCGAGCGTCACGGAAATTAATGGAGTGAGCCGAGCACACGGAAGGGACTGGAAAAGGCAAAGATGGAAGGGAGGGGAAAAAAAATAAAGAGGGGGCACGGGAGGGAAGATTCAGCAGAGGAGTAACCATCTCACCTCAGCATGATCTCCGATTTAACTACATCTGAATAAGATCTATTTTCTCCCAGAAATGTAAAACCCACGCCTTTTCGGTGGAACCCATCTCGTCCACGAAATTACTTTCCCTATTGAGAGGAGGATGTATTATTTCAGTTTCTATCAGACCCCCTACCCAACTCGCGATACGCATTTCATGGCAGCCTAATCCACATACCCTTTGTTCAACTCTGCAAGACAAAGGCCCCGTAATATACAGCATTCCTCCCCTTTTTCTCTGGCCTGTAATTTCCCGACTTTGAGACGATGTCCCACTTTACTGAGGGAATGGACTGGAGACAAGGTCATATGGAAATACTTAAAGAAGGATGAAACGCTGGCTTTCTGCGCTCCCTTGTTAGCGGAGGACACACAAAAACAAGACCTTGGAGAATGTTTCCAAGCAAATACAGTCACAACGTTTACATGCTACAGAATTATTAAATTAGTCTGAGGAAAACTGGACTTTTAAAATATATGTTAACATTAGTTAGTTTGACTTTTTTGTACCAAATAAATAATAAAGAATAAAGAGATAGTAGTGACAGATTGAGACAAATGTTCTACAGTTTCCACCCCTGGCCTTTAACATGAAACTAACAGATAAAGCAGGTAAAGTGAAGAAAAACACTGGTAAAAATCCAAATTGATGCAGTTTAAGACAGAGGAGGAGACTGAATTTATACTCTGTCACCCAAAGAATTAAATATTTTAACTTTTATGAAGAGTAGAAAGACAAACAGTGCTGCTTGACATGCGAACAACAAGCTATTTGCTAAAGTTGTTGTTGTTTCTGACGTAAATTAGCCAGTCTTATGTGATTATTTCCCCTAAATTGTATAAAGTGTATTTAGGGACAAATTGTTTAATTTAGCAGGGGCCGCACTCTGGTGTTTTCCCCTCATTTTAGGCCGTGTTGAATACCTACAGGCTAACGTCTACTGAAACAACTACTAGAAGACAATGTAAGACAACGTTTTTGGTAGGTTTTAATCGCTAACGTTACCTTACAGTGCCCACGACAACAGGACAGTTAAGGAGCTGGCTTGTATTTATTTTAGCTAGAACTTGTAAATGACATATCGCACACACTGCTGTAGATTTAGTCGGCTACAACTTATCTCAGATGACTAAAATAAAGTTGTATTTTAGTCATAAAAACTAAAACTCAATCAAAATTTACACAGCTGCATGGTAACATACTTTGTGTGAGGTTGCTAGCTAGCTAGCTAGCTGCTAGCTTGTCAGTCTTTCTCTCTCACACTGGTTTCAGGAAAAGAAAAACTCCACTTTAGCTGGAGTAAAATTGCAGGATCATCAATTAGGGATTTACTGGGCTGAGGTTTTCTCGCCCCGGAGCCTAGTTTTCTCCTCTGCAGTGAATAAATTTGTATAGGAAGGCTGATAATGAGGTCTTAATAACGGCGTTAGCCATGGGCTGCTGCTGCTGCTGCTGCTGCTGTTGCTGCTGCTGTTGCTGCTGCTGTTGCTGCGGCGGCAGCGGCCGATGGACCGGTTTCCTATTTAAGAGTCACACGAGCTGCCCTTTGGGAGGAGATGACCTATGCGAGAGTGCAGGGTTGTTAGAGTGTTTACCTTTGCATCCCTTTGTAAATATTAGACTGTAATTATAGAAAGTGGATGTTAATTTATGTATCTGCACCTTTTGGCTTTTTCACTGCTGTAATTAAAAGGGAAGACGGGATCTCTGTGGTTCACCCAGGTTCATTCATTTAAGTTATTACAATATACTTTAAGTACATTAGAGCTGGGCAATCGATCTATATCATATCAATATTAACATGTTCACGGTTTTTAATGAATTAGCTCAGTGAAAAAAATCAATTTAAAACTATAAAACAAAACTCAGTTGATAATTCCTCTTCGAAAGCTATAATTGTGGTTACATTTATAAATAAATAACTCAAGTAAAACCCCAGATGTCCTGGTATCTTCTGTATTTTAAGTTTGTAACACAGCTACAATAGAAAGACGAGCACAAAACTCGAGAAAAGAAAACTTTTGACGAGTTAACAGACACAAACTGTGTCCAGATATATTGCACATTGGGACATAGCCTAAAAGTGTTGAAATATTATTTATAGGCCATATGTCCCAGCTCCACAGTACATATATTTTATGAAAGGCTTAAAGGTATAGTTCAGGTAAAGTAGCACTGACAATATATGTGTCTGTGGTACAGTGGGTGCAGGGGAAGAAGCAGAAAGACAGTATTTCCAGGATTATGGTGGACAGGACAAGATGTAATGGGAAAATGGAAGGACAAATGTCTATAAATAATGTATTTTTAATCTTCACAACAACAATTTTACCCAGTGTCATTGGGTCAACAGGTGTGCCATGTGTGCAGAGTGGGAGCGAGAGATTATAGAGCTTCTTTTTTTTATCCATTAATCCCAAATCAAATCAATTCATCCTAATAGTTGCAGTAACTGGTGAGATCAGCCATGTTGTCCTTATCCCTGTTTGTGGAGCAAGAACAGGAAAAACAGGGGGAACCTCTTAATAATAGATGAGCCTATTTGGGACAGTGTCCAGCTCAGCCTCAGGGGTTTGTGTCCTAATATTTCAGCAGTGTCTGACTGTCACCACTTCTGATTCAACCTCTAACTCTCTGCTCTGTCTTTCCTCTCATGTGCACAAAAGCACACCCATTACAGGTTAGCCGTGTCAGAAGAAAGGGGGGAAAAAGAAATCACTGACATTAAATGATGAAAAGTTCCAGCGTCAAAACTCGTGGAGGCTGAAATAGAAACAAAGGACTTGGAGGTGTTTATAGTCCCAGTTCTTGGAGGTTGATTGAATGCTCGGAAGATAAGCTTGGTGACATTAGATATCTCAGTGGGTAGAGGATGGGAGGTTAATCTCATTCTCCACAGTGATGTATCCGAAATGGCCTTTTTCCTTTTTACCTGTGGTATCGTCTCGGAACACTCCTTGAGTTCCAAGGGCAAGGAAAGTGTCCATCGGAGCTGGTGCATCGATTGCCACAAGATTTGATTAAAGTGTCGGCTGTACTCCAAAAACGTAAGACAATAGCATTGAGATAATCTCACCTTCTCTCCTCGGGTCAGACGTAATGTGGTTTAACGATATGGCTGTGCAGTGCTCTGACGTAACACCTCGCCTTCCGGACATTTCTTGTTAGCTGCTGGCTTTGTTGAACTGTGTCATGGTATAAACTAAAGATGTAGACGTACAGATTTTCTCCCTTTTTTCAGCCAAGGACTCTTTACAAACAAACAAAATCCTCATTTATTTCCTTGGAGTAATTTGACGCTACATTATTCAATTTATTGTCCATCTATGCCTCATGTCTTTTTATTTCCAGCCAGTCTGCACCTGCTTAAGTCTACAATATCTTAAGAATATGTGAACTTATTTACCTTGCTGTTAGACAGCCTTTTCCAACTGGACACTGAAGTATACCACGTACTCTCCCGCACCAAACTCCATAGAGAAAAGGACCCTTTTTAGCTCACATGGATACAGGAGCTCGTCGTCTACTGCTGCCTCATTTTGTTTAATTTGTGTCAAACAATGCATTTCAAACACCAAAGACACAAAATAACACATTTGAACTTTACCAATGGAAGCAGCAGCAGTGAATCAACAACTCCTGTGTGCCTTGATGTAAAGTCACTGGTTTACATCAACTTATATATAGATATCATTGACTTAAATAGGCATGTATTTAGGTTGTTATTTATATAGGTCAATAGGCAGGTAGATACTGTATGTACGTACAGAGGTACAAAACAAAGTAGATAGGTACTCAGGTATGTATGAAGGTAGGTAGGTAGGTAGGTAGATGGATACATAACAATGTTATGTACATAGGTAGGATGGTGTGTACGTCATTACATTACATGTCATTTAGCAGACGCTTGTATCCAAAGCGACAAGGGAATTGAGTGCAATCAGCCAGGGGGGGAGTTGAACTTGCGACCATGATGTCTTTGCTCACAGGGTACCGGTCTTAACCACTGAGCCACTCCCCCCCAGTGTCTATGTCAGTAGACACAAAGGTACTTCGGTAGGTAGGTACATATGTTGGTAGGCAGCCACGTAGGTAGATAGGTAGGTTCATAAGATTGTAGATGGGTAGATACAGTCGGTAGATAGGTGGGTATGTTGGTTGGCATATATTGGTGGGTAGATAGGTTAGAAGGTACATACTGTAGGTAGGTAGATTGATAGTTATTTAAGTAGGCAGGTAGGTAAGTACATATGTAGGCAGATACACAGGTAGTTATGTAGGTAGGTAGGTAGGTAGGTAGGTAAGTGCATATGTACGTAGGTGGATTGATAGGTATTTCAGTAGTCAGGTAGGTACGTACATATGTAGGCAGATACACAGATAGGTAGGTAGGAAGGTAGGTAGGTAGGTACATAACAAGGCAGACATGTAGGAAGGTAGGTACTTACAATAGGTGGGTACTTAGGTATGTAGCTTTATTGGTTGGCAGGTAAAGAGGTCAGTCTATCAAGACAATGGGGGGTAGGTAGTTAAATGACTGGTCAGTCAATCAATTTATAGATAGACGGATAAGAACAGATGTATGGGGTTAAATGATTGTTTTGGTTAATGCTTTGCTTATGCTCTACGTATCTTCCCTCCATATTTGATTCATTCTGATTCATAATAGAAGGGAGACAAATAAATCTTAGTTTCTACCTCGAGGCTTAGCGTGATGAAAATGCATACTACCAGTGTGAACCACTTTGGTGTAATTTATAACCCAATCTGTGACATTTTATTCACCATGACAACTAAGAGACGCTAAAAGTACCTTAAATAGAAATTGCATGGGATGAAAACAGGAGATGAGAAAGAATAGAAAAGGTGAATTAACGAAACTAATTTTAGAAGAAGGAAGTGGAGAAAAAACACTTCTGATTAATAATTGATTTCTTTTTTTTCATTCTTGTAAATAAGCAGGGAGAAGAAAAGTGGATTCCACTTTGTTTCCTGTGGCATAATTCGAACATTTTGAGCACATTTATACATCTTTTGCATTCATAAACATGTGGCTAGAAAAAAAACAGAGTGGAAAGGTATAAAAAAGCCATTTGCCCTTAGCCCTTCTTTTTAAATCCAACACAATCTATCTCTGTCAGAGGTGTAGTGGAGTGATTATGGTGATTTCATGGTTAGAAGACTCTGGTTTACAAACTGATTGCACTTTTACTGGATTTATTAAAAATACATTCGCCCACATAACACAGATACAGCGTGTGTTCATGCTTGTATTTGTTGCCTCTTAAGGACCGTGCATACACACTCACCTTGTCAGGACCAGTAGTCTTCTTCTTCTTCTACTGCGAATAATAATGTCCGACAGGCTGTATAGTGAGAGCTGTAATACTGCCCTTCACAGTTTGAAGTTCTTCATAATAATTTCTAATAATTCTAATAATTTCCGGCAGGCTGCACAGTGAGAGGTGCAACGCTGCCTCCCCACAGGTCAAGTGCTTATCTCAAAGTTCTCTCAACACAGTCCAAAGTTCTGGAGGCCAAAACCTGATCCTAATGAGGCAGAACCTCATCATTTCTGAGGAACTGGTTAAGTTTAGGGCTAAGATTTGAATTGTGTTTAGGGTTAGCCATTAGCTCGTTATAGTTTTGAGATAATGCTTTGTTTCAGGCTGTCCCGAATAGATGTGCAAACATAAAGTGGTTTATTGTACTCTACTATAGGCTGTGTTGGCATTTACAAGACAAAGGAAAATTAAAATAATTACAAAAAGAAGATTATCCTTTGAAGCAAGACAACTTGTCCACTTGAATGAAGAAAACGATTCCTCATGGGTCTTACATTGCCTTCGATCTGGTGTGGTATTCCTCATATTTTATCATTTAATCATATTTTTCCCCCCTCCACAAGCTTTCAAAAATGCTTCTAAATAGAGTAAAAATAATCATCACAGCTCTGTAGTGTGGGGAAAAAAGAAGTGGTAATTAGCATCACTGAATTAATCATAGATGGGGGGGAATTGCAATTATACATACTTTTATTAAGTTTCATTATTTTCTGGACCACAGTGAGATTGCTATTATTCTTTTTAATTCTGGTG
Organism: Solea solea; assembly: GCF_958295425.1. Lineage (NCBI taxonomy): Eukaryota > Metazoa > Chordata > Actinopteri > Pleuronectiformes > Soleidae > Solea > Solea solea. Next base: position 29,377,264 of record NC_081134.1, on the reverse strand, counting down.
CTGAATTACCTTGTATGATTCATTAATAAAAAATGAGTGTGTTCTCATAAACTTTAAAAGCAGCGGATTACAATTAATCCTTTCAATGCAAGGCCAACGCCAACGCAACATCTGTGCCGCATAAGGGAGAGCGTTTGGCAACAAGGAGCCATTTTAGAAGATGGAAACAGGACAAGTCAGAACCAGGTGTCCTCACAGAAGAAAAAAAGTATTCACAATTCTTGAACAAATAAAGGCATATTCAGAAGCCAAGGCTAGAATTCAACATGGCGTTTACTTTTCCGGGTTTTTCAGACGTTATAGCAAAGATTTCTGCACTCTAAAGTCAGACAACTCGAGCGGTGGTAATGAGGAGCATCAGCAACCTCTTGTCACCTGATTTCATCCCAATTAATTCTATTTTAAGACGAGGATGAAAGGTCCAGCTCTTTGTCTTAATGTCAGAAACTCCATCGCTGACCATGACACATTTTACACGACTATTTCTGCGCCGGGCAGTAACAAGGCTCGGCCAATAAAACTGTGAGAGAACTGTCGAAGAACAGTGATATCATTGAAAAACGTGCAGTATATAATGATATAACAAACAGAAATCGTTCTTTTAGAGACACTTTTTCCATGTTTTTATTTAAAAAGCTTTTACTTGATGACTTTTGGACATTTAACTGTAACCTACTGTTTTTACATGCCTGATACTTTAGAACTGGGGTAGACAACGTATATTTGTCCTTTTTGATCAATAATTACATTATCTCAGCATAACTACACTTTTACGTGTTAAAGTAAGAGATTTAATTTCACACCATTTCAAATTTGGACCAAATGCATGAGGGAATAGTGTTTAATTTTAACTATTTTAGTATAAAAGTAGCACTAAAAGGGTGAAATACATTTTAGAAATGGACTATTTTTGCATTTAATTTATATCAAAATTGTTTAATATGGTCCTAATTGGAATTGGGTGTTTTTAAAGCAGTAAGGTGTATTCAAACACCTGAAGACGAGGTTCAGTGATCTACTATTTCTCTCGACGACAGCGTTTAATGCACAAAGTTACAAATCTAGTTACAACCCTGGACCGTGAAGCGTGATGACCTATTGCTGACACGGGGCGGGTAAGTTATGTACACATCGCTCAGCGTGTGTCAGGCTCCAAACACGGCTCTCCAGCTCGGCTCATACGTCTATAATTAGTTTCATAGTGAGAGGAAATTCATTATCACATGCCTAACAGCCTCCAACTGTCACACACTGCCAATGGATATGGATGGACCTTCGTCCGCTAATTACCCAAAAGCAAATTTGCCTTTTTTTCTTTTCTCTTTCCCCCCACTTACAATAATAGAAGTAGAACCTTTGAACGAGTTTTCTGTCTGATGTTCTCCATAACCAATGGAAACTACATTTGTTGTCATAAAATGGCTCTTGAAAGTCAAGGGTTTAAAATATCTTCATTTATATCTAAGGGGAAAGACACTTGGACCATTATTTTAATTAAATTAGTCTCTAATGTTTTACACTTAAGAAAGAAGTCGGTACATGTTTCATCCGGAAATCATTTTTGATGGTCAAAAGGAAAAAAAATAATCCGTACACGTCTGCCCGCACGTGAACGTACAAATAAAAATTTGGGAGTTTTGACTTCAGCTGCGCAGGGTTGAGTTATCAGTTTTATTCTATATAATGTATGATAATGCAAAGGAACACTGTCACCGTGTAGTGTCACTGTAATTGGAATGGCATGGACGCCGCCGCCGCTGCACACCGCGATGACAGCCCTCGTTTAAAGAGATAAATAAAAAGTTACTGTGGTTATTCACAACTCTCGGTGTCCGCACAGTAAATGTTCACAACATATTGGCACAAAGAAAAAAACAAACAAACCTGGTGCAGCTGATGGGCTCATTTTCTGTGAAGTGTGTTTACTGTCGATGCTGCAGTAACGCACTCCAACGTCCCGGCTCTAAAGATAACAAGTTCCCCTGATGGAAATGACAAAGCTTGTTGTTTATGAACCTTTTTCCTGCTCAAATGTACCCATGAACTATGGAGCAGCCAAACACTGTGGGTGGATTTAGGGAAAGTTTTCTCCTTGGATTCAAAAATATTCTCTATAAATGTTTTTTATTTTTGCCGGGTTTATTGGTAGAAATTCACCATACTGTATGTAATTTCATCAAAGTGAAAAAGATTTTGTAAAATTAAGTATTTCATATTTACTTATATTTACAGTGGCGGTCATCTTGTGTCGATATGTTTCTACGGCAGCCTGAATGTGACAAAGTTTTGAAAAGATATCCTGATATATAGGATATATATGCAGATAAAAATGCAGATATGTCTGCATTTTGTACTCACCACTAGATGTCACTACTTCTTACACATTGGACCTTTAAAGTGTTCAGTTTTGATGTCTTGTGACTCGACTCACGTAGGACTAAGGCTAGAGCTAACTACGTTCATAGCACATTTGTGAGAAGAAAACTATTTTCAGAAGTTACTGAGTAGTACGTCTTCCTCATTTTCGGCCACACCCACTGTCACTTGCTGTCTTGGCGTGCACATATACATCATCCCTCCAACGGAAGCCAGCCGCTGCTATGGCGACCCCGCCCGAAAACGACGTGACTGATAACAGACCGAGTAGAGCCAAGTGGGTGTGTCAGGGGCGTGTACATACGCCTGTTTTGTAGAAAAACTACAAACAAAAAAAGGACTCTATCAACCTGCCTGTGATTAGTCAGTCTCCTGTTACTGGGCAGATTCTCCCAGGGCTTAAAACAGAGCAGACGTCAATTTCTCTCTGAGATCACTTGATTCCGACGATACTGAAAAATGATCATGGAATTATTATGAATCAGTATCCACAGAGACATGTTGCCTACTACAGCTTTAATGGAGCATGGCCTCATTGTGTTCAATAAGAAACAGGTTCAAGCCACTCTAAACTGTTCCAAGCATACATGTGCTGTATGTAATCTATGTAATAACATGCATCATGCGTCTTTGCTCTTGGAATAATTATTGTGGCCTCATTCTTCTCGACAGTCTCTCTTTTTCAAGATCTCCTCGACTGTCGCTGAAAGCCTCGGCCTTTAATGGCCTCCAGCAGTTTCACTTCTCACCGTGCTGTAATGATGGAGGAGTGCACTCCACACTCAGGGTCGCCACTTTTTTGACACCGGCGTTGCTTTGATGCAACAGATTTGAACCTTCCCGATAAAGGAAAGGGCAGGTAAACGTCGATTTTTAGCCATAATAACCGCCCTGTGAGGACATCCGGAAAAAACACCACATGATGGTGGCAGTTATTTTTTTTGGAAGGACAAACAAGTTTTTGGGCCTTACTTTTTAACTTTCTACTGAGTGTTCTCTTTATTCAATAATGTCAAGGACAACCTCATCCTCTTCTTGTTTTACTTCTTATTTACTTACCACCTGGTGAAGTGCAAATGCCAAGGCAGAGACAGACAGTGAAGAATCCACAGCTGTCACTTGGCTTTGGTTTGACTGCGACACACGAGGCTCCTGGGTGAGGGCCATCAACTGGGCCTCTTCCCTCCTGGTCCCCGTTATGGGAGAGAAACTGGCACGTGCCCGCCGCCATGGCCCCTGATGGCGGTGCACAGACTCAAGACTGTGATTCTGTGGCTAACGCTCATGGGATACGTTTTTTTCTTTTTCTTTTGTTCTTGTTAAATTCTAAAAAATAATAGTAAAAATAGTAAAAACACATTCTCATTTAAATGAATCTTGGCCAATCTGAAGAGAACTGGAATCAGCCAAGAAACGTTGCCATACACATGATGTGACGATAAAGAGTCTTAAACTGACCATTTACTGGTAGAAGGTCATGTAGACTCTCATAAACACCCTTGTTATGATAGCTTTCATTAGTCTTTGGTTGTTTTGAGTGAATCTGCTGCCTAAATTGATGTTTGGTCACCTTATTATTATTTGTAACGTGCATTCAATGCTCTAAATTAAAAACATGTGTACGCTAATCTCTCTATAAAGGGACCAAGGCACAAAACAGTGTGTTTATTTAAAGCTACTGTCAGTGACGCCATCAACATTCAGCTGAAAATATAGAATAATGTATTGTACGTACGATTTTACGATTGTGATTTTTCATTTAATGTGTTTTAATTTGTAATTTTTGCCAAAAAGCAAAAAAAAATTACCACATAAAATGGCAATTTAAGAAATATTATCACCCATAATCACCAAAATAAGAGAGCCAGTTAGCTTAGCTTAGTGTAGATCTTGAAAAGCCATGGTAAAAGAAGAAGCATAACTAGCTACCTAGCAGAATCTAAGTCCACTTAGGGATTTCATCTTTTTTGCTAACATTTAGCAAAAAAAAAAAAAACACAAATATAATGTGGTCAACTTTGAAATTCTCATCTGAAAACTTCAACATAATTTGTAATTTGACCAAAAAGCTACCACTTAAATTGTAGGCTATGTTTAAGTTTTTAGTTCGTATAACTTAGCATAACGTTTGGATGAAACAGCTAGCTTACTGGCTACCTAACAGAACTAATTGAGCTCAATTGTTTTGGCTAGCGTTTTGGTAACTTCCTGTTGGTCTTTGCGTTAAAGAAAGGACGACTTTATTCTTCGTTCACGTGCTAAGCCTCTGCTTCAAAACACAAATCGCTTACTCTGACTTTTTTGTCCACTCGGGCTGCCGTAGAAACAAAGACCATGATAGCAGCGTTCATAAAGATAGACCAAATAAAAGGCTACAAAAACCTAAGTTTGAGTCATTATACATTTAAACAAGCGCTTATTTTGTACTAATAAACTAAACTAAGTGTTCCATACTGGACCTTCAAAGTTAAATTTCCTGTCACCATGTCACAAATAACACAAGTAAATCTCCCTCCTCAAAGGAGCCCGGAGGCAAAGACGAGCTAATTCATGATGAATAACCCAAGTGTTGACACAATAACCAAACAAGTTGTTCGCTGACGTCCATTATGTCCGCATTAAGTCACCCGAAAGCCCTCTATATCACTGTGGCAGCTGTAAAAGTTGTGGCAGCTGTGGCTGTCACCTTATGGATGGATTAATGTCTAGTAATCATACTTAATTATTATCCCCCACCTGCCTGTGCTCTGCCTGAGACTGTGGGACCTTGTAAAAACGCAGAGCCGGGAGCCAAGCGAGCGTCTCTGGGGAGCAGCTTGAATGTCACCAGGCGAGCCGGGCCACAGCCAAGGAACATTCAAGGCTGTCAGGTTGGCCCAGTGGTTTTTGGAGACCATATAAAAACAAAAAGGTCACCAGTTCAGTGCCAGCAGCCGCCAACGTGCCCATCGTCGCTGCCGTGTTCGGCCCAGATGTCCTTCAGTGTGTTCGTTTTTCGTAAGTTTCACCGAGCCAGCCTTCAAGGAGCTACATCTGTTTGACACATGAGGAAATGTTCAGTTCTGCTCTTCCAGATACACTTAGTTTTTCCCGTATACACACACTGAGGGTGAAGGGGCTCGACAAAACCCCCACAGTTCTTTGTGGACTGCAGTTTGTGGTTCACCCATTTCACACCAGTTTGTTTAATCTCATTAACAAATCACATTAAAACAATAAAATCACCTTAAATACAGGTCATTTCCTTTCCAAAATAAAAGCCAGCAATCGCAAAAAACAATCCTTTTTTTTTGGAATTTTACATTATGACACAAAGTGCAACATTAGTTCTGTTCTATGTTACATACATTTTCTGTTGTCAGGTTAAGTCAACACTCTTCTACAGCAGAGGCAACATGCAGCCCTCCACTCTATTTCATGCGGTCCGCCACTTAATATCAACGTATAACAAGTTATTTCTGTGTGTTTTTAGAGATTTAAGTTAATAGAGTCATTTAACAGTATATATATATATGTCAATATGGTGAACTGGTCATTGTTAAATAATCAAAGACACTTTTGCTTTTGAAATAGCATCTTAAATATCATTATTTTGATATTTGATAACTTTTACTTCACTAAACTAAACACTCATTAATCGCAGATCTGCTATAGTAACAAAAATGCGATATTATCATAGTGCTCAAACCTGTGTGTGGCACCAGGGCTCTATAGCGCCCTCCTAAGGTGAAATGTGGTTGGAGCGAGCCAAAATTAAGTTGCACCGAATTTCACGAAAGTTGGTGGAAACTTGTTATCGCCCAAGACGAACAAAAAAGTCCATTGGGACCGTGGCCTCAACTCAACATGAAGTCTGCCATTTTGAATAGGGCATCCTAGTTTATCTTTGTTTTCATTGATTTCTGTGTCTGTTAATATTAAGAGTTTGTTCACCGAGATAAGCAGAGGGTAGCTGTTGATACATGGTGGTGTTACACTGCTGGTTCCCTCTATTATAATTGCTGTTAGAGTTGCTTTTTGCACTAATATGAGGAAAGTCGTAGTTCAGTCCTCATAAACGTCCTCTTCTTCGTCTCTGTCGCCATTTGCATGTGGTTTCTTAATGTCATTCTTTATTCGCTGAACCTTTTCCACCTCCTTCAGGTGTGGGTGGCATGATAACACGTTTTCCATTGTCCAATATCAATATCAAAGTATAGTACGTACCGTTACTGATACATTTCAGTCATTTCAGACCTTTTAAAACTATGGAGATGGACACATTTGTGCCAAGCTATTTCAAAAACTTATCCAGTTGATTTTGACCAATATCACACCAATACTCATCCCTTCCCTCAAGCGTAAACACTTTTATGAGATATTTTTAAAGCTTTTTCAACTTGTGTGAGTTTGCTACTTTTATAATGGGCAAATTGAAAATGCGCATAGAAACAATGGATGGAAACCCACCTACTTACCTACCAGAGTAGTCATGCCAAAACAAAAAGCAAGAACATTGGTTAACTTTACATTTAGCTATTTGTGCTTTCAAATGCATACAGTGCTCACAGCGAGGCCCAAATACCCGCTCAGAAATGAGCTGGAGAAGAGAGAATAAACTTTCATTCCTCTGTCGTTATGGAAAATGTAAAGTCTCTGGAGAATATAAATGTATGAGCTCTGTGCACTGACTAAAGACCCATCGGGAATATGGAGGAATAAGCATTTACGGGGCTTTATTGAGACATGGCTGCACGGACGTATTCCACACTTCCAACTTGACCTTTATCCGCTGTTAGAGTGTACCGGCCAACAGAGACTGCAGGCAGAGCAATAAGAAGAGAAATGATGACACGTCACCAGGTGTCTCTGTAGTCCAGACGTGTCGGGCGGTGAGTCTATAAACATATTATCTGTGAGAGATTTGCTCTCACGTGTGCTGTTGGAGGTTCATATCCCACGCAGAGCTGCTGCTGACGTAGTTTGAGATGTCATTAAATCCAGCAGATCAACTTTGTGCTCTCTGTTAATTGATCCTGGGACTGTGATATCTCAAGAATGTCTTCAGGGAATACTCTCACATTTAACACAAGAATCAAAGCCAACAATCTTCAACTGTAGATCAGTTAAAAAAGACTTAAAAATCCCACTTATAATTCCAAAATCTACATATACAGTAGTTCCAAAATCTACTTATAGTTCTAAATTCTACTTAAAATTCCAAAATCTACTTATAGTTTTAAAATCTACTCATAATTCTAAAATCTACTTAAAATTCCAAAATCTACTTAGAATTTCAAATGATTTTGGTGGTAAATATTTGGGACTTAACAAAGCTTTGTTTTGCTTCATATAATTGTTTCTTTTCACATTTGACAAAAAAGAAATGAACTTAGACCTCAGGATAAATTGAGATGTTATTGGTCAAAAAGGTCAATGTTGCTCATGAATTTGACTCAAATGTTCACTTGTCATGGTCAAACGTCAAGGTTACCGTAACCTCAGATATCACCGTTTTTGTAGATTCTGATTGCAGTATCTCAGGAATGACCTGCGGCAATCCTTTTTGTCAAATGTTGCCCAAACATCTACTGGGACTCCAAAGAGGAGCTGATTCCATTTTGGTTTCATGTCAGGTCACTTGACAAAGGTTTTTTTTCTTTTGCCTTGTATATTTGGTTTCTCGCAAGCTACTTGAGAAAACCTTTTCACATTTGGCACAAAACTTCACTTGGACTTGAGGATAAATTGAGATTTAAGTGGTCAAAAGTCAAGGTCTTGAGAGAATCCTTTCAAATGTCACCCAAACATTCACTTTCAGGATTAACTCATTTAATTTTGGTCCTCAAAATCCAAGGGCGTTGTTGCCTCATGAATACTTATTATTTTTTGCCTTGAATTCAGTATATGAGGAAGGTTGTTGCATAAATGTTCACTCGGACTTAAAGGATGAACTGATTAGATTTAGGTGGTTGCTGTTATGTCAAGGTTACTTTGACCTGATATGTCATGAACATACTGTAGTTACTCAATCTCTTTAGATAAAGATGAATTGATTGGATTTTGGTGGTCAAAGTTCAAGGTCACTGTGACCTCAAATATCAATTGTTTTGGCTACGTAAACAGAATATCAGAAGGAGCACCTCCATGGAATCATTTCAAATCTGGAACACATGTTCAGTCGGACTCACAGAGATGCAAATTACTTACATTTTAATTCCTTATTAGCCAGTGGGTTTGTTACATGAGCATTGGCATTCAACCATTGGGCATTTGTTCTTGCAACATTTTATTTGATTTGTGGAAATAGATTTGTGACCCTCAGCTCAGATTCTCGTGACCCCTAGTTTGGCAACCGTTGGCTTGGACATCATAGAGGACATCTGCTCGACCACCTGCTGGTCAGACAACACAGTCCTCTCCGTTTGGAATGTCTCTCTTCAGTTCAGGAAGTCATTCATGCCAGCTGCCGTCATGTACAATCATTTTCCTCTGGATATTTCATCAGTCTGTCTTCTATCAATCCGAAAAACCGTTGATAGTATTACATCTACCTTCTGTAGTGTTAAATCTGCCTTTTTCCCCCAAAGCATCTGCGCCGAAACAACGTTGTAACCTTGACTCTGCTTTAAAATAAACTGAGCTGTTGACTCATACTCACTATTAATTGAGTCAACACTACTCTGTTCATCTAAGTGGAACCTAATGTGTCACGTCAATCGTCACATCACCTTGTTATTGAATTCTTAGGTTTGTCTTTCTGACTGTAGACGGAACGGGAAAGCCGGCAGTTTTCATCCTCTTAACTGAACAGATGGTCAGTTCACTCTTGATCTTAACTTTGCTTTTTCAGCATTCGGCAGCTTCTCTTTCCTGCTTTTAAGTGAATTTGCTCTTAACATTGTTATAGTTTGACATAATAGAGAACGTGCCTGTCAGTGCTTTTGGTGAAAGTCAGATGGAGAGGTGAGCTGAAGTGGTTTGTTTAGGTGGGTAGGTAGGTGGGTAGTTAGTTAGTTAGGAAGGTAGGTAGAGTTAGGTAGGTGGATGGATAGATAGATAGATAGATAGATAGATAGATAGATAGATAGATAGATAGATAGATAGATAGATAGATAGATAGATAGATAGATAGATAGATAGATAGATAGATAGATAGATAGACAGACACCATGTTATGCTAAGGTAATTAAGCTAAATCATTAGAATGGAACAATACTGAACTTTTATTATAGATCATTTGTCGTGAAGATTTTGCTTCATACGTACCGTGAATTAGTGAACCAATAACCACGGTTTTCTATTCTTATGGCGTTGCTGAGTAAAGAAAACCCCACTTTACTTAACTTCAATTAACTTCTATTTATCTTAGTATTAAGATAAAGTTAGTACTGCATTAATCAAAACATGTTTGTCCTTTTTGATCAAAATATCCATTTCCATCTACTATCCATGATGTGTGTTTGTAAAAGTATGTAACGGCTTTTGAATGGAAATCATTTGGTTTTGGTTATTTGTATTTTACGCGAGGCCCTTGCTTCATGGAGGCCACCTTCTTGTGTTGCCCCGCCATGTTTCCATAGCATGTCAAAGAGACGTGTCTTCGGCAACATAAACCCAACGTATGATTGAATGAATAACATTAAGCAAGTGAAAGAGTGGTCCTGGAAAGAGTTGTTTTTGCATCCTTTCTGATATATAAAGGCCACCGTACTGGACATTTACGTGATACATTATCTTTTTTTTTTTATTTATAGGCAACGGAGACTCAAATTCAACAATATTGTCCTCTGTCGTATGTATTTAATGATAATGCTGCCAGTACATACATATAATTATGTACAATTTCCCTGTAAACTGGACTTTAATGGGGGATCTTTACACTCGAATAATCATTGGACACTTGATTTCTATAGCTTCCCTCCGTTGAGCGATAGATATAATGACTGGATCAGACGGTCACTGAGCAGAAATAATTAGCTTTACTGGAAATCACTGCACACGTGTACAGATGTAGAAAAAGATAATTTTTTTTCAGTCAGTTCCATGCGATCAAAGATATGTATGTGTTCTTTTGGTCTGTTTGCCTCCCATATGAATCCATGTGGTGTCTCATTATCACACGTTGTTTTGTCTATTCCGTTATCTCCCGGCACCTTAATTGCCGCCTGTGGAACGAGATACTGCCACACCTTTTCTTAGTTATGAAAGGGTTTTCTCCTGCAGGATTCAAGAGTCCCCGCACCGCTTCCTTTAGATTAGCAACAATAAAACTGTGGGGAAAAATAAAAAATGTAAATAGCAGCATCTATGTTTAGTTTTTTTCCGCTTGGTCAACATTTGAACATTCTGGGAAAATATGAATTTTTCTTCTTTTCTTTCTTCCCTTTCATGTTTTTTTTTTCCAAAGACAGCTGCCTCATTTCATCTATTCACTGTGGGAGATGAAGAATGTTTGAGGAGACAATCCTTTTGTTTTAATACTGAGAGTGTGTTAAAAGCAAATCTATGATAACGGCTTATTTGTTGGACTTAATGCTGTTTTGTTTCGCAGAGTTTTACGGTGGTGGACAGATAATGTTCTTCAGTAGGGACGTTTTCTCAAATTATAATTAGTGTTCGAGCACAAGGTGCATAGAACCCTATTGAAACCCAAGGAGTTGTTCTTCTTCTTATTATTATTTTTCCTCGAAATGAATCGCATTTTTGAGGGCCTGAACATACCCCAAAACTCACGTATTTCAGGTATAACATGTACATCTGAAAGTGATTCAGGGAATGTGCGTCAAAAATTGGAAGTGGGCGGGGTTCAAAACTGCTGCAAAAAAAACCTCTATTAGGTCATCTGCTGTTGGGTTTAACGTACATGAACGCAACTTGGTACACGCGTTCATTAGGTTAGAACAGTCAACTTTCCATTGAATCCTACAGGAAGGTCGCCATCTTGGATTGAATGTCAAAATCGGAGGGGATTTTGGCCATTTCGCACCAATGGTATTTGAACTAACTTGTCCTAGTTAATATTATTACTATTATTTTCTATCCATCGCCGTCTCCAGAAGGAGTAATAAAGTGTGTCCAAGGTTACGTCTACTGCGTATCTCGGGAGTCCTCTGCAGCACATTACAGGACTGATGGCTGTGTGATATTTGATTTGACTTCCAGAGTGATTTAGGTTTTAATGAACACTTTTACCAGGGGAGAATGAAGTGAATGAATGAAGCTGATCACCGCAGCTCAGCATTTCCCACTCCACCTGCATTTAACTCTACTTTTCTTAAACATTTTTCTTTTTTCTTTTTACATGTTTAATACCTCTATTGCTTTCCATATGTAGTCTTTATTTACTTATCTTCACTTCTTTGAACAATTTTAACGATCTTAAAGTTTATATTTTTTGTTGACTTCTCATCTAATTTTCAAGAAATCACGTTTGCTTACAACGGGCAGAACTTAGACAGAATGTCAGAACTCGGATTTCGGATTTGGGCGATATTTGGTACGTGTATGCAGGATTAGACGCTCTACCGTCAGACTAACTTTCATTGGGAGCCAGATCACGTTGTATGAAATGCCGGCAATTGAGATTTAATGTGATTACATAAAATGGTAATAACTATAAGCAGGTGCACAGTTTTCTCTTTATTTCTTATTTGAATTCTTCTTTTGCCTTTTAAAAACATTAATCTTTTTTGATTTATTTTTCACTCCTTTACAGTTTGTTGTAGATTATAATCTTCTTAATCTTAAAAAAGTTGTATTGGTTTCTTATAGTTCTTGATGTAGAACCAACATTTTCAACAGTTTTTTCTATTTTTTTTATATCTTCATCCAAATGTGTGTTTTCTTGCTCTGAAATTTCACGAAAATGTCAAATTTATCTGATGAAACTTTAAAAGTTTCACTTGTTTCACTCTGAGATATTTAGTTCATATGTATTGAAAAATATCAATATTTTGATCAACACTCGCCGGATGTCACTACTTCGTGTCTCCTCACGGTCGCACTGCTCAAATGAATGAGATGAAACTTGGGCGGGAGTTACCTGGCTGAAGAAGAGGGAGTTTACAGTGGGATAATGGTGGAGAAAACTACGTTAAGAGGACGTTTTGTTTTCTTCACTTTGACAGATATCTCGATGTATCGCTCTGTGATTGTCTTGCGAGTATCACAGAATCGTTGTATCGTGATATTATTCAAAAACCGAGTAATAACAAAGTACGTCTTATCTAATTCAAATCATTTGCGGACAAATTCCAGGTCACTTTAGGACAAACTGTGTGTGTTTGAATCCACATTTTACTTTGAGGAGTCCACCTCCAACGAGCTGTTACGATCTCTCGCCTAATGAGAGGGAGAGAGAGTTTGGCGTCTGAGCCAAAACCCATTTATTACCAGTGTTTTAATGTGTACGGCCGCAGACTAGATGCATTATTAAAAACCATAAATAAATAAATAAATAGAAAAGGTTTTTTTTAATGTCTTCTTATTAGATGAAAAAATGAAAAAGAAAAAAAAAGAATGTCACTTCTTAATGGATTACCAATATTTTAAAATGACAGTGTTATGAATAAGAAGAGGGATTTTTTTAATTAGAACCTGGCAACAGAATCTTTTTATTTATTATGTCCTGCCATCTTTGCAAGATGTTGGTAAACCATCAATAAGTTTATTACGTGTAACTTTAAAAGTATTTTATACGTACAACGGTGGAGTGGTGGTTGAGCGAGATGTCTTTCAACTGGAAGGTCATTTGTGTGCAAACACTGGGGTTCGGGGCCAACAGAAACAACCTTTTAGTCAATATTTATGCGTTAAAATTATTGATTTATGACTCAGGGTTGTGGGTTTGATTCCCGGCCTCGCTAGTCTGCATGCGAATGTGTCCTTGAGCAAGACATTTGCACTGTATAAAGGTGTGTGTGTGTGGGGGGTGTCACCATTAATGCAAATCCGGCAAATGGGAATCACGCAAATAATCTTAAATATTTGGACCTAGTTAAAATTTCACAATACAGCAAAGCCCAGTATGGACTGTATGCATACTGTGATATAATATAGCATGTATTATATCATATATCTATATCAGAAATTGGATTTCAGATTTGAATGAAATTTGATATGCATATGCAGGATCAGACGCTCTACCGTCTATGCTTATAATAGGTGGTAATAACTATAGTTAGGTACTTCTGGTTCCAGTGCATCAAAATGTTAAAAAAAATCAGGTGCCACCAGACAGTTTGAGCTTTATTTTGGCGGGGCATGGGTGTTGCTGCAGCAGTTAAGGTTGTAATCTGTTACTTTTACTGTACTTGTACATTGACATAGAACATAATGTGGGTCATTGGTGTTGTCAGTGCCAATGTCTGTTAAATTACAGTATTTCCACTTCCTGTGCTGGTTTCCTGTCATAACAAGTCATCAGTGTTCACCTTTTTTTTTTATCAGTTCGACACGGATAAACCCCTCTTACCCTTATCACTTACTGTGCAGCGATAAAAAAAGAAAGATTAATCTGCTCGTCCGCAGAAGTGACTGCTGTAGATACGACTGCATTTTGAATTTACCTCAGGACGGGAGCTCAAGTCTGCGGGCAATTCAAGTCACTAACGTCAATTCTTTACAGATTTTATTTTTAAGACTTGACATCTTAATAATTATTACAATGCTGACAACTTAGTTAAGTGAGACAGAAAACGGCCTTATCTTGATTGGAAAAAGTGTGGTCTCTTGGCATAAATGCAGTATTTCCCCCAAATCCCTATACACTACATTAATTTGCCACTTTATTAGGTGCATATGACACTTAATTAAGTCTAAATGAGGTGTTCTTCATACCTTGGTCTTTATCAATAGTTATTTGACTCACAGTTCGCTTTATATTCTTTCAAACTAGTCTGAAAAGTTTTTTTATTTGCTCAAAAATTACTTGAAAATGAAAATCACATATAATAGAAATTCACATAATCACTCTACGCATTGGCTTCAATTCAGAGGTCTAATACTTTCTCCAAAAACACTTGATTTACACTAACGTGAAAAGTTATTGTGCAATTGTTGATCATAAATGACAAAAACATGCTGCTTTACCTACCTTTAACTCTAATTATTTTAATTGAAGTGAATGAATCCACTGAAATATCTCAATATCTGCTGGGCAGATTTGGCGGCAGCACATTTGGTGCAGACTCAAAAAAGAATTATTATTACCTTAAGTCTAGTGTCGGAATCTGGTAAATTTAAAGAATCTGCAAACGGTTTGTGTCCTATCGTCTTATAATCCATATGGAATTAGCATTTTGGGAGCGCTATAACACTATTTTTTGGAAATTCCACCCTTGGAGAAACCATATTCTTGTGTTGGGAGTCTGTACACGGTGCGCAATTCTCTATACACATACTGGCCTGTCATAATAACCACAGCTTTTAAAGTAATTTTGAGGGGCATGAAGTAGATTAAAAAAAGCAGATCATGTCCTTATATGTAGTTCCCGGTGCTTAAAGGGCGCTCTTTTTCCAAAAAACATAATATCCCATTTGTCAATGAGCTAATGAACTACCAGGCTTAAAAGAGAAATCTCACAGTTACATTTGCACAGGTCAGCTTTAAATCTGTTGGAAATGTTCCATGAAGTGGTGGTAGTGGTAGTTGGTGGAAGCGGCTCTCGGCTGTGGAACATTAAATGTGAACAAGCTCCTCAGAGAGCTTGTAAAGTCAGCCCCCCTTTCAAATTAGACAATACTTACCTGGGGTCTGTTTGTAATTAATTAGCTGTCTAAGTAGGAGACAGTGTCGGTCCATAAAACGCTCTCCTTTGATACCGAAGCTGCACGGAACGTGGGAAACAGGAATCCATTTGCAATTATGTTGTTGTTCAAAAAAAAAAAAAAAGGTTCACTGACCTTTTCAGACGTGTGAGGACCTCGAATCGTCGTGACCCACTTACCATTTTACATCTCACCTACCTGCAGCTCTTCTGCTTCCATCCCTGGTATAAATTTGAATTGAAATGGTCTCCTGTGCTGCTGCTGCTGCTGCCGAGCGCCTGACGACTGCATCTCACATGCTTCAGAGGTTTTATTTTTCATTTGTGTGAGCTATCTAACCCTGTGACAATCACACGTCCACCCATGTGTGTAACAGTTGTTGGGATATCATTTCAGAAAATGGGAGCTAACATTTGCCAAATATCTCACTGTGTTGCTGATAAAAGGTTGCACTTATCAAAAAAATAATAATAATGGTATATATATGTACACAAAGAATATCACCATTGTGGCAGGTTTTATTCTTATTCTATCTATTATAGGTTGACATTACTGTGTTAAATGTTTACACAGTTTACAGAAAACATATATATATAAAAAAAAATCCAGATTAAATTTACAAGCACGTTATGAAAAGCAAGGGTGTGTTGTGGAGTCGTCCTCAAGAACTCTCAGTTTGGATTTGGCGTCACATTTCTGGTCGTTTTCGCACCTAATATTCTCCGCTAGACGATGCAGCTCTACGTTTTGCTCTGAGTTGTCCTGCATTAACCAAGAGACGAGCCAGTTTTCTTGTTCATTGTTTGTCTTGTCTTCTCCTTCAGTAATTCTTGACACAGCGCCGCCTCAGGTGAGGAGGGGAATATGTTATTCAAAATGTGAAAAGTGTGAAAGCAAACTCGGACCGGCTGAATGTTGAAATGCAACCCCTCAATTGAACCGAGTCCCCAATCATACAGTCTAGCAGAGACGATCATTTGTGAAAACGACCTTAGTATCTGCTCAGATGGTTTGAAACCTTGTCAGAGCACGTACCAAAAAAGCGCCGGGTACCAGGTACTGATCCAAAGCAAAAGAAAACGAGTCGAGTCGAGCAGAGTAGAGTTGAGCCTTGCTAAAACTGTATCACGGAAATGCGCCATAAGATACTGACTCTGTGTACGCTGGCATGTTATGTGTGTCCTTAACTCAGCTCTGCAATATGTTGGGATGATTTGAGGGCAGAAGGCACCGGCGTACAATATAAATTTAGCTGGTGTCTCGGCCTTTCCTCTCCACCGTGTTTCCCTCCCTCCCGGTCGACCAAGGCCAGTTCCCTGCTGATGGAGAGAGAGAGAGAGAGAGGGAGAGAGAGAGGGAGAGAGAGAGAGAGAGAAGGGGTCAACTCTGGCAACGGGAACAAAGTGGACTTGACAAGTGTGAAAGATTTAGTGCTGGGCATTTAGAGTGATCATCTTTTCCCCTTTGTCAGCAGGTGGAGAAATTTCTCCGCCCTTTCTCCGTCCTTGATTCAAGTTTGATGGCGTGGGGGGGGGAATCCTGCCGAGGTGCACGTCGTCTCCTTTTCTCTCTTGTCCGCTCGGCTGTGATGGGATCTGATGTGCGTGCCCAGTTGAGTACATTGCCCTCTTAATGACTGTTATTGAGCAGCATAGTTATTATTGTTATTATTATTATTATTATTATTAGTACTTGACTTCCTGTCTGTCTGAACTGCATATTACTGATTTATACATCATGGAGAAATAGGAAGTATTATAGGCTCCATAGGGGATTTGAGAGACTGTAATCTGCACATGGTTATCAATCTAAAAACTATTACTGTCCTCCAGATAGGAATTTCCATGCTTTTGTTGTCACGTTATATTTTAACCCCCCTTTTTCCGTCTTCTTCTTCCACTTTTCTTTTTATTTCATTTCCTCCCGCTTTCCACCTCTCTGTACCCCCGTGGCTTAATTTTCCTGAAGAGCAGCAAATGTTTCACTTGAGTGGAATTCTAGATAGTGACTGCGCCTCATAGGTTTCGGTAAACTATTAAATGTGGGACCTCATTTGTGTGTGTGTATGGATTTAAAATATATCCCTATTACTCTGGCGAATGAATAATAATAATATTAAAAAAGAAAAAAAAGAAAGTAAGATTAACTTTTAAATGATGGTGAGAATCCTCCAGTGCCAACGCTTCATAATTAGGTCATTAGTGCGACTGTGATGTGTCATAATCCCTCCCAGCGGTGAGTATGATACCACAGATCCATATCACTGCTGTAAACCTCACCCCCAGTTTCTTTGGGATCTGTCCCAGACGGTGAGAGTAAACAATAATAAGCTACAAAGTAAATCCACCTCTCTTATGTGCCAAGCGATTTGATGTGATGGGTTTATATGAGGCCGGTGCAGGTGAGTGTTGCTAATGTTTGCCATGGGTTGGGTGATTCTACGTCGGACACAGTGGCATCGTCCATGTCCCATATAAATTGCGACAAGAGCAAATTTGTGCATCATGTAGAGCCCATAATACCATTTTGAATTGGTGAACAAATGGTCTGTATTTATGTGGCACTTTTAGTCACTTCTAGTCTTGATGACCACTCAAAGCTGCTTTACTCTATCACTCATCTTTCATACCCATTCACAGTAACGTGGGGTTTGGTGCCTTGCCCAAGGATGTAAAAGAGCAGAGGCGGGTATTGAACCCACAACCACCAATATTTTTATGGATTTTTTATTACATTACATGTCATTTAGCAGACGCTTTTATCCAAAGCGACTTACAATGGAATTGAGTACAACCAGCCAGGGGTGGAGTCGAACTTGCGACCATTGCAACCATGATGTCTTTCGCGCACAGTGTCTAAAGCACATAAATATTGACTAAAAGGTTGTTTGGGGACCCGAAAAAAATCCCCTGTGACACATTTGTGGGGCCCTGACCCAGTGTTTGGGAAGCACTAGTCGACATTAAATACAGGTAGCCTACAGTATATACACATTATACCCACTGAAAGTACCAGGATTTCCATATAACCATTTAAAAATACGCAAGGATATGTATATGCAGTGTTTATTGAAAGAACTTAACATCATAATTGACAATTTCAGTCATTTTCATGAGAAAACTAGTTATAGTTATATAATAATGTCTGTTCTGATTTTGTGGGTAATTTACGCTGGTGGTCTGGCAACCCATGCTGTTGTAATTTTTTGTAGTACTTGAATAGCACTACACGATAATGCATCACAGTTATAAACATAGCCTAGTATATATATATAACATAACGTAGAAATGAAAAGCAAGATAGTGACACTTTTTGATTGTTTTCAACAGCCTGGCCTTCAATCGACAGCCACTTCAGAGGACAGTGAGTCAGCAGTTGTTAGCCTGATGCTAACATTACTCCCACTGGTAACTGAAAGCTTCAGGTGAGTAAGCAGATATTACTCAACAACAACTTGTGCTTATGTGTATTGAATATATTTAATTTTCATAATAGGGGATGTTGTACTTAATGTCTGTTTGTTGCTTATGTCACAATGCTTAATATCTCATTTTAGCAAACCAAGTAGCCAAGCTAGCAAGCTAATGCTAGCTTTGTTAAGTTTGGTCGCTAGCATTAGCTTGCTAGCACCTACTATATTGTGATTAAATCCCTCCCTGTTGATAATTATCTCTACATTTTGTTAATTCTTTTTCTTACTTTATTTGTTTGTTATTCATTGATTTAATACAACATTACATAGTGGTTACTGAGAAAATAAAATAAGTTATGTGAGGAAGTAAAAAGAATTAACCAGTGAGTCACATTAGCATCACCTAAACACATTTTGCTGGGTTTTGTCTGGCGTGTTACTATATTTGTGAAATAGTTTGGCCATTTATACCTGTAGAGTACCTTGTAAAGCGATACATTATAAGAAACCCGTTCTTGCTTTAATTATTATTGTGATGTTAAGGTGCAATATTCAGCTTTATGAGTACCAATGCGATGTTTTGTTGTCAAGCCTGTACTCAACAGAATCACTGGACCCTGTATATATGCAGTATATGCAGTATATGCAGGATATATAATACATATATGCTCCAATATGTACATATATATAATATATACTGCATTGCTGCTAACACGGTGGGGTTTTGACAGACAGACACTTGTTTCAAAATCTTTCAAATTAAATGTGTAGCAGGAAAGAAATTATTCCCATCAATTTCGATTTATCCCTTTCCATGTTAAAATATCTGAAATGTTATTTCTCAGTAATGTAGATCCCAACAATGTGGGAATTTGGCTGGATACCAATGCTATTCATGACGATATTTCACATAATTTCAAAGTAAAAGTGTTTGTTATGACACAGAATGATATAGTTGACAACAAAAAACATTTCCGATGCAAAATGTCGGAAAAAAATAAAACGTGGACAATTGTTAAAAAAAACACTAAACAAGTATATATATATATATATACACATATATATATACACACAGTACTAACCCTTTCGTGGAAGCATGTGGTTCTTCACTGGTAGTTTAGTTTTATCATATTTTATTTACTCTAGTCCAGTTTTATTCTGCTTGCAGTTGAATATTTTGTTGGATTTCCATCACTAGACCTCTCACCCCGAAGCTGACACAGGGCGTCATCACCTCTCCTCCCCTGTTTTCTATATTTCATGCTGGGCAGAGGGTCTTTTTTGGTGGCCGACTCTCTGCCTCCAGCTGATGAGCCTCATTGCTTGTCCAAACACTGCCAGGACTGCAGGAGTCCAGCAAATCAAGTCCTCTCTCTCTCTCTCTCACAGGTTCAATTACTGAG
The DNA here is from genome assembly GCF_958295425.1 of Solea solea. Taxonomy (NCBI): domain Eukaryota; kingdom Metazoa; phylum Chordata; class Actinopteri; order Pleuronectiformes; family Soleidae; genus Solea; species Solea solea. The sequence goes on along the minus strand of NC_081134.1, from coordinate 29,357,323 downwards.
TGTTGAGTGCAGACCTGAGGACACCCAAACACATCCATCAGGTAAACCACAATAAACAGGAAGGGTTTGGACAGAGGAAATGCTGCACAAATCTCCTCAGTGGTGATGTAAGAGTAGCAGGTGTAAAATAAAAGTGAATGACGACGGGAGCTTCCCTCGCCCGCCAGCGTTCAGGGATACAATGTCATTTTTTAACATCTCCCCACAAATGAACTCTCATAGCACATCACAACCTAATGTAGAGATGACGTACGGCGCAGCCTCCCATCTCTCCTCTCTCTCTCTCTCTCTCAGTATTCACACATCTAACTGCTTGATCTGCGTGAACTTTACTATTCACTGGCATTAAAGACGACGTTCAAGTCCTCGTAGCTGCTGCGAGGAAAGGCCGTCTCAACTGATGTCGACCTTTGAACTGGCCGTACGCGCGATACAGGTTTTTTGCCTTGACCTTTACCAAGCGTGGCCTTAAAAGCAGACGGCCTCCAATTTCACGACAAGAGGATTTTGATGATGCATAATGCTTGATAGTAAAGAGTGTTGTTCTCTCTCTATGGCAGAAGCCATGGCACCGGTGGAACAATCTATCAGATAATAAATATGCTTTATATTTTCAAGGATGATTCCGGAACTTTGCATATTTTGACCATTGTTATAACTTTTAACGTTTTAACCCTTTAATTATTGTTGTTTCTACTGTTTACTATATGCAGCCGTGGAAAGTAATGAATTACATTTACTAAATTTTTCTTGTACTTATTCTTATATTATTTATTATACTAAATGTATTTATTTTTTTTTACTAAATTTTACATAAGTATGTTTTTTTGGAATACTGTACTTGGCATTAAATCACATTCATTAGTGAGTAAAAAAAATGTTGGCCTCAATTTAATAATATAATTTAATAAATAAAATAAATTAAACAGTTCACGCACCAGAGGTAGAGCTGAAATAATTATTCGATTTATGTTTTTTTCATGATTAAAACAAGATTTATGATTGTTTCGGCTTCTTAAATGCGAATACTTTCTTCATTGCTTTGCTCCGCATAACAAAGAAATCATTAAAAGTTTTTTTAATAATCGTTAATTGCAGCTCTAGACAGAGGACAGGTGAATCGGCTAATTAAAACAAGCTATTTTTTACTTGAGTCCAGTACTTTTCCTGAAGTAAAATTTTATCAAAACAGTGGTACTTTTACTTGAGTAGAATATGTCAGTAGTCTTTCCACCTCATATGTACCACTGCAAAATTACATACACTGTGACTATAAAGGAATTTATAATACCACTGCATTTCACACTATGTCTCAAAACTCTTTGTTTGTATTCAAAGGTTGATGAACTTCCCTCTTTGTACCAGCCTGTACCCTGACACTGTTTCCCAGAATACACCTCACCTCTCTGCTCACCTTCTCAGGACAAAGGTATTCTACTTTATTTTTTCTGTCTTTTTGGATCTTGATGAATGTAAAAATGCATAATTTCCAGTCAAGTGGACGGAATAGCATGAGTTGCATTTCAACACTATGGGATAAATAGAGTTTCAGTTAAATGGCAACAAAGGCCACATTTCATTCACTATGTGCACAAGGCAATAACAAAAGGGTACATGTGCAGATATGATACATCTTGCCATCAAAATGGTAAAAAAAAAGCCAAGGTATATGATTTGTTCATGGTGAATATTGAGCAGGGATATCTGCATCGCATGCAGTGTGTTTTCCTGGCATGATACGAGCCGTGCATTGTAATCATACAAAAGCATCCTGGCGTCATTTGTATAAAGGTTTTCAGTTCACGCGACGTCCTGAGAAATGGGCTGAATAATGCAGTGTCCTGTAAAAGTGCTTTCAGGCCCTTTCAGCGAAAGACATGCACTCGTAATGTTTATGAGTATGTAGCTGCAAGAAGTCGATAAAGGGACGTTTTGATGTATTGTTTTGCTGTCAGTTTTTTTGGAGAAGGTAAAGATTTATAGTATCTGTGTAATATAATCACAAGAAAGCAGTGTTTTTTAAAAAAAAAAGAAAAAAGAAAAGAAACATGGAGGAAAATCATATTTGCCTAGATAGATGAAGATGAGAGAGTCTCCCGTAATGACCTCCTTCCAGCTCTTGGGGTTGAACCAAGAGAATATTAGACGCAAGCTGTTTCTGTGTTTCTGTTCATGTTCATGTCGCTGTTCAAAGAAACATGCCCGGCTTCAAGGAAAATATTTTAAAGTAAATGAAAGCAGCGCAGCTTAATGTTATAAACTGTTTGTGCTTGTTCGGGCTCATTGTTAGCTCTCAGAAAACATTAGCGCAAAAGTTTCCTCTCTCCCAGATTTGACTCGACAATCACAAGTTTTCAACCATTGTTTTTACGTATAGAGAGAAACCGTGAAGTATCAACGACTTCAAACTGCATTTGAAATAAGAGTTTAAAACAGGAAGAAAATGCTCATTATAAATGTGAGGAAATTCTATAAACCGTGCTCAAAAGGAATTTTTATGAGTCTGGGACGTGCTTTAGGAATCAGTTTGAGAGATTGAAAAATCCGTGTGAGCTTTGTGAGCTGGTGGGTGCTATTCACCAGTCCACTTTGAATTCCTACAGTGGAAGCATTGTCTTTGACAAAAAAAGAAAAACCTGCTTCATGTTTCAAACGCACGGCTCATGAAATGACGAAGCGAGCATCAGATAAAAGCGTCTTGGTGTTGATAATGGTGAGAAGGTCAAGGAGGCGGATGTCTCATCTGGGCCTCGTTCCAATTGGACGTATTTGTTTGGTTTTGTTTGTCTACATGGGAAGTCGTGGATTTCCCCGGAACCATAATAATAATTTTAATAACTTTAATAACTAATTTATGTAACTCTTCTCTATGAATGGCAAACCATAATGAAGAAAAAGAGAATACATCTTAAGCAGTAGTGCGGCCATACTTACTCAAATATGTCAATAATTAAATAGTCTCATGTAAACCCCCAGGTACAAAAACAAGTGCAATAACTATAGAATTACGATAAAAAACAATAAAAAGAAAGTACAATAATAATGATATCTATATATCTAGAAAAAGCAAGCTTCTGTACCTTGGTGCTCAGTCCATTAAATATATAAGATAAGTGAATGAGAGCTTTGGTAAATGGCTCCATACATCTCCGTTGTCACTTACTGTACCTATATACACTGATCCATCACGGCAATGACTGGAACACCGGGACAAAGCTGCGGTCAAACCAACAGCTGGTTCCTTTAAGAGAGTGCCGGGGGGTTGGGGAAGAGAGTTGGCCTAACACCAGCCTGTTTAAAGGTGATGTAAACAGGACCTGATGGATGAAGGACTCCTGTCCATCCATCATCCTTCGATCCTGAAAGGCCTTAATCTTCCACAAACACAATCCTGCCACTGCAGCCCCCCTCATCTCTGCCCGCCTTGTCTCTCAAGTCCTTAATGTCCCTCCCGTTCGGGGACCTTGTTCTTGTGGAAAGCGACAACGCTGTCACCGGACAGAGAGAAAATGACACTGTCTGGAGGTTAAAAGCCCTGTGTTCCTCAGGGCTTTTAACCTCCAGACAGTGGAGAAACACAGGGGAAATAATTCCTCTGCCAGTGAGTCTTGCTGGTTTACTTAGCCCATTATTTATGACTGTTCTGACATGAATAATGCAGCATCAAACAATTGTTGACATCTCATTAATTGATAGCAACCCCGGCTGTGACACTGTCCTGTTGGGCAGTTCTCTGAATTATCTGCTCTAATGGTTGATCTGGTCGGCTTTTACTTTACTTTTCTTGTTTTAAACTGTCACGTTTATACATATATATACAGTATATCTATGTCAGTGTTTGCTAAACGATGGCAAACCATCATGACCCAAAGAGCACATTTCGACTACTTTAAACACCTAATATCATTTTGAATTGGTTGACAATCATTTGCAAGAGATGTTTGGTAAATGAATAATTTTAATAGCAGCCAAAGTGAAAGGGAAGGTCTACAAGGCAGTTGTGAGACCTGCTACGATGTATGGCGATGTATGAGATGGTGGCACTTGGTTGTAGGTTTATCTAATTTGCATACAGAGGCATTTTGATATATAGGTCCCTACACCCTTTCCAGACTGCGTCCCCAATCCTCCCAACAAACATAAATATAAAAAATTAAGACAATTCTGCAAATTTGTCTGGGTAACCAAAAAAAAACCTTACTTATTTTCAGGACTTATCCATTTCCTTCTTTGGTTGTCCATCAGTTGACGAGTCTCCACATCCTTCCTGGTCAACACTGGCACGACAAAGCTGCTGCCTCAGCTACATAATAAAATGACTTCAGTGCCTGTCGGAGAAGTTTTAATAAACGGCTGCCGGGGCATTCCTGCAAGACATCATCAGATTTTGTTTGCCAGAGTAGATAAAATGTTTACTTCATCTCGATAAGCTGCAATATGACTGATAATCGTTTCTGTGTGGTTGTATCCCATATTTCACTGGTGACACAGTAATAATATGAGATGGGGGGAAAAAAGCACATTTGTCCTGACACAAATGTATTGTTTTTCCCTGGTATCATCAAAGTCACAAACAGAAATAACAGTTTTTAATGTAATGAAAGAGTTTGAACCCACCAATTTCAACGTATGCCCCAGTTATGTACCCATGTAAAATATAGTTAGCTAGTTAAAGTCAATCTCTGGTTTAAAAAAAGGTTCTTGATTCAAATCTTTACTTATTTTTATACTTCACATTAGTTTTTGGAGAAACTTTTCTCATGAAATGAAAAATAAAGATGGATCACAAGCATTTCCCATTCTGTCCAATTTTGATTACGCAATTTACGTGCCCCGAAGCGCACCTGCAACATTTTTGTGCTTTTATGCAGTAAAGTTTACAGAAAGTTTGATGACGCTACACTGGATAATGGTGAAGTTATAAAATAATTAGAATTTTTAAACATCTTTTTTTTCCGGTGTAGACAGTCCCTGCGCTTTAGTCTCACTGATGACTGCACGTAGAGATCAAAAGTAGTTTCTCCAGCTGTTTTTGATGAAAATTATGTTGTAGCTCGTTATCTACACGTCTATAATTAAATATATGTCTCGCATGTGTTTCAACAGTGTTTCGTTTAAATGTCATTGATCATGGAAGTTCGAATCTGATAAATATCTTTCTTACTTCACATAACTCGCAAGTTACGTGACCCGTCACATTTTTATGCTTTTATGCAGTAAAGTTTACAGAAAGTTTGACGACACTACACTGTGTTATGGTGACGTTCTTTTTCGGGTGTTGCACTTTGTAGACGGTCCCTACGCTCTGGCTCTATTTGATGAAAACGATGTTGTAGCTTATTCTCTACATGTCTATGATTCAAAATATTGATTGCAGAAGTTCCAATCTTTCTAACTTTACTTAACTCGCAACTTTCAGGTCAAAAACTGGTTGAAATGGGATTATCAAATCTTATCCATTTTTGTAATTTTTCATTTGTACGGAGCCCCTAAAGGGACATGAAAAAAAAAACAAAAAACTAAACGTTTCTGGTGTTCACCAGAAAAGTATCTCGAAAGTATCTCGTGCGCACCAGAAAGTATTGTATGCGCGCGTGATGTCCCCGAACGCAGTTTTAAGATCATTTGAGGCGTGAAATTAGTCATTGGGGACATAGAATTCAAAAATGTGGTTTGTGTATTAAGATATGACGTATTTATAGTTTGGCAGCGACAGTATCGGAGGTGATCAGCCCCGCCTCAGCGGACGCTCGCTGCGTACAGTGCGTGGGGCAGAGCAGCGTTACCTCGGCCTGTCCTGATGAAATGATCCGCTGGCTCAGACATCGCAGTCATTAGATTAAGCCTCATCACAGTGTTGATAAATGAACAATAAATAAACACGTAGAGTTCTAATTTTGGCTGACCACGACAGATCTGCTCTCTGCTGGTTACAGCCGGTTTCTGCTGGTCAATGGGTGAGTTCTTGACCTGTTAATCCTGGGGTGCACCCATGAAAATGTCTTCTGAAATTTAAATTTAATAGCATGCGCAATGAAATAAGATACTAAAATAACTATTGAAGCAATGAATGTCTAAATTAGAGAGTAGAAGAGCAGGCTACCATGTAAGTAAAGGAATATTAATTGGAAAAATCAACTGATTTGTAAGCTAAATTATTGTCTAGGTAAGAATTTTGTAGATTGTAGATTTGTTTTATGCAGTAACTCGGAAAATATGGTTGTCAAAATGTTTACTGTCAGACCCTATTGACTGTTTCCCAGTTTGAATGCTGCAATAGTAACCTTCTTTTCCACAACATTTTCATAAGATTATTTACAGGATCTATCTCACACATAAGTTTAAGTGTTTGTCAGTCATTTATGCACTTAATTCAGCGCCTGTATCTCTGTCACGCACCTCAGGCTCTAACCGTCAATTTAGAGGAAGTTTTTTCTTCTGCTGCAGAAACATCCTATTGTTGTGAGCTGCACTAAAATGAATGTCTCCAAAAATGTCTTGAGTAGCTTTTGTAGGTTTGGCAGACTGGTAAAAGGGTTATCCCGCTCTTCAGTGTTCATCACACGCATAAATAGAATACAAAAGTACTTTCTTTTTGGAAGAGGAAGCAGCAAAAAAATGTGTTTCACTCATATTTCAAATGTGGGTTTGAAAGTGTTTTATTTCACAATTAGCAGATTTAATCACTACCTTACATCCTTTTGACTAGCTAATCCAAGAAGTTGATGTTGATGTGCTTGCAAATTTGAAAAGGAGCTGACTTTTCGCAAATAAGAATTTAGTGATTGTTATTCAAGCTTTTATTGTAATTTGCTGTTTTGACATTTACCCAATGTCTTAGTTGTTTTGGCCTAAACTTCTGAGGTTTTGTTTTATCCATGCTTTTCAAGAAAGAACCCATTAAAATTTAGTTAGTTTATTGTCCCAATAGTTTGTATATGGATTTTACTTACTCAAAATCAGCCTGTGTCCGGAGGGAAGGATTGTGAAGTAGTGGTGTAGTGTGCGATGGCGCCGAGATTTTGCTCTGGGATGTTGGAAGTGGGGAGTCCGATTATTTTGGTGGCTATTTTTTAAGTTGTGTGTGTGCCAAGTGAGCTTATTCTGGCATTTGACTCTGAGCATATTGAAGAGGCGTCCGGGATCAGTCAAGCAGTATAGGCAACTTGTTTCTTAGTCAATTTAAGACCCATACATTTGAGGAGTTGAGGAGAATCGGCATCATTAGTGGCATTTTTTGGAGCCCAAAAAACTCGTCCTGAGTTGGAGAAATGTTCAAAATGCTGCCCTTGTGTTTTGTCACCTGGACAAAAATGGCACGGCCTGTGCAAAGATAGAAGAAAGAAATGACCTAAAACATGAACAGAACAGATATATTTGAAGAGAGGGGGAGATACTTTCCAGAAATACAGTATATACTGCCCGTGACGAGATGCCCACATTTTCTTGGCAAGATTCTGTAAGCAAACTTGGAAACACTAATTCACAGTGACCGATGTGATGAGCAGTCTTTTTATATCGATATTTCACTCCCCGACATGACTTATGTGCCAAAGGATAAAAAGGAAACCCACACACTCTATGATTCCATAGTAGAAATATTAACTCAGTGGAAATTTGAGACAGAATGAAATATGATAAGACGATCGATACGACAGGAGGAAGTCCGGCAAGCACTTGAGGTTTCATTTTGTTTAAGTTGTGGTTGAAAGGTTAACTTTACCACAGGATTTTTTTCTTAAGGTGGATGTGAATCGAAACAAATCAAAGGCAAAAATTGTGAAAGGAAACTTTCTGCATAGAGGGTTGTACGAGAAAATCTTTATCCACCCCTTTGACCACAAGTAAAAAAATATACCACAGCAACCCAATAGAATGACAGGAAAAAAGAATTGACGCCACATCACACCTGTGTTGCACTCTCTCCACTGGCTTCCCATTTCATTTTAGGATTGATTTCTAAAATGTTATTGTTGGTTTTTAAAGCTCTTAATGGTTTTGGCACCATCTTTACCTCTCGGAACTTCTTTTTCTTCAAGCTCCATCCCAAGCTCTAAAGGTCTAATAACAGGCTGCGTATAGATGTAGCCAAAATCGGATCTTTTCTGTAGCTGCCCCTAAACTTTGGAACGATTTACCCCCCAACCATTGAAGATTTTTAAATTGCTTTTAAAGACCCACCTTTTCTCCCCTTGCCTTCACTTTAGGATAAAAATAGTCACTTACTAGTTTATTATGCTGCTATTTTACTATTTTGCATGTGCTTGCGAAATAAAGTTGACTTAACTTGAAGAAATGTTGGATCCAAAGGTAGCCCTTGGCCAAGAGGAAAGGAATTGGGCTTGTAACTGCAGGGTTGCCAGTTCGAATCTCCGAACAGTTCCAGGATTGATTTTCAGGCATTGAAACAGTGGGCACCTATCTGCCTTGGTGCCTTGCTTGCTCATAACTAATTTTAAATTGTATTTAATGTTCATAGTCCCTACTTTGGTAGTTATTATGGACTATACATGGACTAATACTTCATGTGATAATAGCATTGTAGCCAGAAGGAGTGGTATCAGCCAGCAACTCCATGTGGGCCCCATAAGGGCTGATAATATGGGTCCCACGGAGGTTTGTCCGTGGTTTCCATGGTTGCTCCACCATGTCCTTGCCCATGATACTGAAACCACATGGGACCTGCATAATTTGCCTCGTTAGCACCCAGGTAACCTGGATAGCTTACTAAGTGGGCAAACATGGGAGGGGCCACCATGGAAACCACGGACAACCCCGCTAGGGGCCCATATTTTGGCCTGAGTGGGGCCCACATGGACATGCTGGCTGAGAAAGAAAAGAAATGAATAAAAGAAAGTGTATCGACTCCTAATATGGACAGATTTGATGCTGCTGCACCGTGTGGTCAGAGACAGACACTGTTGGAGGCCACATGCTCCTCTCCCTCACCCTTTAACCTTTCCTCCATGCTCCATCAAACAGTCCCGTCCCCCAGTGTGGACAGAACATTAATCATCCATTAATCTTCATTTCCATTTGCTCCCACATCAATTTAGTGACATCCACCCCTTCCCAAAAAAACACACACACGCTGCACTCACAATATTTGTCTCCACTCCCCTCTTGTTGTCTCCTCACCGGCGCGATTCATACCGTAATTACTGAGGCGTTCCCTCATGGGTGTGTTGTCCTTTGAGGGAGAAATGATCGGTGCAGTTCAAAACAGACTCCCAGGCTTTAGATAGATGTGTTGTTTTATCTCACAGCCAAGTGAAGTGTAAAATCACTGAAGATGTCGCAGTGGCAGTGGAGCTTCTTCCCCTCGGGCTCCAAGTCGGCAAACAGGTCTTGGGAATCCATGTAAAACAAACACTAATAATAGACATAGCACTCAGTGTGAAGCGCGGCTTGTTTTGTGTGTGTGTCAGGGATTATTTTCTCTTTCTTTCTCCAGCCTTGAGAATATTTAGGACTCAGTAATGCCTCAGATTATGATGGTATATGTACAGTACCTTCACCAGCAGATGGATAATTATATCGTGATAATACCATATTGTGACTTAAATATTGTGATAATATATCGTGACTTAAACATCCTGATAATACCATATTGTGACTTAAATATTGTGATAATATATTGTGACTATATTGTGACTTAAATATCGTGATAATATATTGTGACTTAAATATTGTGGTATCGTATGACTTGAATATTGTGACGATATCATATTGTGACTTAGATATTGTGATACCATATTGTGATAATATCGTATCTCTGGCGATTCCCACCTCTAGTGCCGAGTGATGCATTTACGTGATATTTAGGATTTGCAGTTTGTATCAGATTTTAAGTTTTTTTGGTTTCCGTAATCTGTTCTAGGGATTTTGTGATTAGTATCGGACCAATACGGAGTATCACATCTGCTCATCCCTAGTTTCATAATAGTATCCTATAGTGTTGGATGTGCTATTATTTTGTAATCTAATGTTTGAGACAAGAGAACGTCTGTGTAGATTATCCAGTGTGTGTGTGTGTGTGTGTGTGCTTGGAACTCCTCTAGTCCGAGAAGCACGACTTTCTCATCTCAGTTGTTTCTTTTCTGTCTCGAGGACTTGACTTTTTTAAACTCCAGAGCTAAAAGGGAGGGATTTGACACTCGCTGCTGGTGTGGCTGACATCTCTGCACTGGAGGTCATCATAATTCACTCACAAAGTCGGCACTGCTGTGTTTCCAAAACAACAAGCGTATTGACCAGCACTCACCTGTCCTGTAGAGACACTCACATTACTACGTTCAGGTTGGGGCATTAGCAGGTTTTTTATGTTTTTTCTTTCCTATCACACTTTTTCGCTCGCGCTTTCTCCAGATGGCTGCGATATTGCCTGTGGAAGGTCAGACGCCCATCAAAAGTGGAGGTTGAAATTATTTACAGGGTTATCGCAGTAATCTGGGGACATGCCAGTGGAGATGTGTCCCCCGTCACTCACACACACACACACACACTGGCGGAAGGAGGCAATCGCACAGCGACGACACGTGATCGTAATCAGTTAATGTGAAAGCAGCACATGCTGATTCTGACAGAACAACATTTACCGTGTTACGCTTAATTTAATTTGACTGCGGATAATTTCCGACGGCTGTTATTTAATCCTGTCTTTACATCTGTGTACTTGTCACAGTTTGACAAAGAAAACAACAACAATAGTGGCTGTTTAAATGTAAGTGCTGTAAGAAAGAAAAAGATAAAGAGAAATGCCTCAAAAACAATGGATTGAAAAAATAAATAAATATAAACATTTGCATTGTTTCACTGACGTGTTTCCTGGTAAGTGCTTTGTCGGGGGTTCAGTGTAAATAATGACTGTAATCTCGCAGTCACAACAGCAAAAATGGAGCCTGACAGATTTATAGCGACGCTAAAGGTTTTAGCGGAGGAAGACGAGGTGATTTGTTGGGCGGGCAAAGAACGTTGTGTTGACGGCTCAGAATTTCACCCACAGACACCGCTGATATTTCTATCTTTCTTTCTTTAACCATAACTACAATCTTTCTCTCACCCTCAAGAGTATTGTCAGTTGAATGCAGAGACCTGTAGGATAAGAAGTACGAAGAAAATGTAGTACCACCTGAGAAAATATTGGGCTCATACAGTGGTGAAAATAGACCCATGCAATTTCTAAAACAGTACCACCAGAGGGAGCTTGCGTACCACTGGTAGTACATGTGCCACAGTTTGAGAACCATTGATTTGAGAGTAGTATGAAATGTGGGGAGAGGGTTTGGGCCAGATTTTTGCCAAGACTAAGAAAGCAAATTGTTAATTCAGTTGCTTTTTATTTGCAGAAAATCCAGACAAATTTTAAAGGCGACATAGAATGCTTGTATCACACATATATGTTAGTTATGGAGGTCTACTTACATATATTAACTTGTTTTCATGATTAAAAACCTCCAAATCGCTGCAAACGAGCCGATCAAAATATCTCCTCGCTGACGCTCTCGTCAGCCGCGCTGTTTCAGACCAAACAGTTGCTGTGATTGGCCAGCCAACGAGAGCTTTCCTACTGTCCTGTGATTGGCCAGGTACCTGGAAGTGACGTAATAGATAGGCCAGCACTCAGATACACAGCTCCCCCTCTGGCACGGTGGATGCTCTGCATCTCAGCAGCTACAACGAGAGTAGTTCTTCTTCTTCTTCTGCGGTTGAATGTACGCAACCGGATGTGCCCGGACTAGTGCCCGCACCGGGAGGCGCTACGGTGGTGAGGATTTCTGATGACGACATCAAATTAAGGAAGTGTCGATCCGCTTCGCAGAGCCCAGGAAAACAATACAACACTATTTTCTCAGCAGTGGCTGAACTGTTTGTTCTGAAACTTTAGGGTTTCATAAACGAGGTAATGACGCAGATACACACAAAAACGCAGCGTTAATTGGAGCTTCCGGTCTATGTCACCTTTAACATTTTCTGGCCCAAAAGTTGCACTGTAAAAAAATGGTTGACAAAAAATACTTAAATTGGCAACGTCTGTATGAATTAAGTTAATTCAAACTGAATTAAATTGAATATATAGATATAGATTTGAATGAAGTGAATTCAAATGTAGGTGTTCGTCAAACCTGGAAATGATGATGTTCTCAAAAGTCTTGTTTTGTCCACAAACCAAAAATGATTCAAATAAGCAAAGAGAGCAGAAAATATTCACACTGAAAAATCAGAGAAACTTGTTTTAATAATGGATTAAAAAAAAAACTCAAACTAATCAATTAACAAAATACTTGACGTTTAATTTAGTGACCAATTAATCAAAGTTGCACGTTGCAGCTGAATATCTCTTCAAAACCTAAAACAACTTGTAGTTGTCCATTATGAGCTACCGTAAATCATGCTGATTTAAAATGGAGGCCTCTGTAGAGCTGAACCAGCTCCTGATATAAACATAAATGGCTCATTTTGAAGTTATGATTAACAATAATTTATCCAATCAGGCAATTGCACAATTATTCTTTCTTACATTTCTGCCAAATTAAAAACCCTGTACCAAACTTTTTGACATTAGACCTTTTAAGTAATTGCATCCATTTTTCCATGTTAATAGATGTATTCTTTATTGCCACAAAATCCCAAAAATCCCCTCTTTTCAGCTTCACACATCTTGAAGTCAACATCCACCTCAATGCAGAAGAAAAATAAAGTCTTGTATGGGGTGCCATCTTTTTCATTCCCCCCACTTTTTCCTCCCTGAGTGGATATTTCAGAGTTATTTCACACTTGCCTGAGGGGATAACAAACTGCAACTAGTGGTGACACCGCTGCATCCAGGAGTTAATAACTACCAAGCAAGCATATAATGTGGAATAGTAATGGAATATGAAATAGCATGATAACATCCCACTGAACAAACACCCCAGCATTTTTTTTATTTTTTGAAATAATATTGTAACCTGCTTGTCCCACTATTATCTAACGTTTTTTTTTGCCTCGACTGAAATTGCTATTTCATACACGTTTATTTGTGTGTGATAAAATGCAAATATTTTGGCGCAGTAGCTTAAAACGCAAGTGTCAGCAGGAACTTTTAAAGGAACATGTGGATTTTTAACACAATTCAACAGCAAATGTGATCCAGTTTTGGGTTTTTTCAAGTTATAGATTAATTTAGATAGTGTTTAGATAAATTTGTTTTTATTGTGAATTATACATTGTTCCATGTCAACAAGGTTATTTGAGATTGAGACCCCCTGTCCTACATTGTCCTGAAATTGGATTGTCTTATTTATAGACACAATTTCCATTACTTTTAAATTTTTGGTGTAGAACCAGATAGTCTTCCGTACAGTTAGTTTAGTTTGTTTCACATTAAGACGACATAATTTCACTGTTTTTCCTTCTGATGGAGGGCATTTTTTTTTTTTTGTTGATTTGACACTACGAACTGTGGATAAACTCCCATTTTGGTGGCTGTAAAGAGCTCAAAATGCCTACAAAAATGGAAGTTTGTCCTAGTTAAATGTCACTTTAAACCCACAGTTCCTCTGCCTCCGGAGCAGTCTTTACCTGAGGAAGATGTCTGTAAAAGTCAAAATCCTATCTGTGAGACTTAAGCCTCCCTGAAATCACTCCCACCTTCTTTCGACTGTTTGCTCGCTGTGTTGCTCCGGGACGTTTCTACACCACATATCTAGAAATCCAAGCCATGACCTTCCAATTGAAACTGCCCCCTCTTTCTCTCTTTTAGTACGGCTTCAGAGGCACAAATCATTTCATCATTGGATGAAACAAGTTCTTGACACAAGAAAGTACAGGAATAAAGGAGTCTTTTTTGGCGTTTGTAACGTTAAAGAAAGACTCACAAGTTGGTGCCTTGACTCTGTTGGCTTCAACAGTCTTTGAGAGAGAGCTTACCGGGATTCACTCAGTGTTTTCTTTGAATATACACCAGGCTGAGGAGGGGAACACCTTATCGCAGAGATGCGAGTAGCAGCGATAAAAATGTGCCGTATCCAGCTGCACGGAGCTGATAAGCACCAAAATTATATTCTCTCTACATGCCTGCACTAATTAAAAAAGTGGTCTCTCAGGTTTTGCGGAAAGTCGCCACTCAATGTATTTAATCTTTATTAAAAAAAATGATGCACCAAAATTAAGCAACAGGCTTTTCTTGCTGTCGCCGATTAATTAAAGCTGCTTTATTCGACTGATATCACACAACTGCAGCATTTTTAATACACAACCTCAGACACTGAGGGTGAATCACTACAAAAACTGTGCGAGAACCAGAGATGCTAATGACTGAATCACAGTGACTCAGTGAAAATGAGCGAGACCTGCCAGTAAAACTGTAGCTATGGGGAAATGTATGTTATATAAGCTTAACATAGCTAGCTAGTCCTCTTCTGTTGACATAGAGTGGGGGAAAAAAACGTAAGTTAGCATTAACCTTCAGTTTGCTCAAACTAGCCGTTGCCTGTTGGCGCTAGCAAATTAGCGCATGCTATTGTTTAAAATGTGTATGTTGCTACATGGATTTTGCTGGAGATACAGCATGTTATTAGCTAGTTAATGTTGTTCAGCCTATTTCTTTGCTCCATATCGTGAAATCATCAAAACTGAATAATTTAGGTTTGTGGACAAAATAAGACATTTGAGAACATCATCATTTTGGGGTTTGGGAAACCCTGATCAACAAATAAAAATGATAACAAAACATTTTTTGTAAACATTTTTATGGACCGAACAATCCCTTTTATTAATCAAGAAAATAATTTAATGATGAAAGTTGCAGCCCTACTAAGAACCAATCAGGAAGTCAATGTAGGTAAATCATCATCATCATCATCATCATCCTCCGCTTATCCGGGGCCGGGTCGCGGGGGCAGCAGTTTCAGCAAGGGACCCCAAACTTCCTTTTCCTGAGCCGCATTGACCAGCTCCGACTGAGGGATCCCGAGGCGTTCCCAGGCCAGAGTGGAGATGTAATCTCTCCACCTTGTCCTAGGTCTACCCCGAGGCCTCCTCCCAGCTGGACGTGCCTGATATACCTCCCTTGGGAGGCGCCCAGGAGGCATCCTCACCAGATGCCCGAACCACCTCAACTGGCTCCTTTCAACGTGAAGGAGCAGCGGTTCTACTCCGAGCTCCCCCCGGATGACCGAGCTTCTCACCCTATCTCTAAGGGAAAAGCCAGCCACTCTCCTGAGGAATCCCATTTCGGCCGCTTGTACCCGCGATCTCGTTCTTTCGGTCATGACCCAACCTTCATGACCATAGGTGAGGATGGGAACGAAGACTGACCGGTAGATCGAGAGCTTTGCCTTCCGGCTCAGCTCCCTTTTCGTCACAACTGTGCGGTAAAGCGAATGCAGTACCGCACCAGCCGCTCCGATTCTCCGGCCCATCTCCGGCTCCCTCGTCCCCTCACTCGTGAACAAGACCCCGAGATACTTGAACTCCTTCACCTGGGGCAAGGAGTCATTCCCTACCCGGAGAAGGCAATCCACCGGTTTCCTGCTAAGAGCCATGGCCTCAGACTTAGAGGTGCTGATCCTCATCCCGACCGCTTCACACTCGGCCACGAACCGATCCAGTGAGCGCTGAAGGTCGCAGGCCGACGAAGCCATGAGGACCACATCATCTGCAAAAAGCAGCGACGTGATCTCAAGCCCGCCAAACCACAACCCCTCTCCCCCACGACTACGCCTCGATATCCTGTCCATGAAAATCACAAACAGGATTGGTGATAAAGCGCAGCCCTGGCGAAGGCCAACACCCACAGGAAACAGGCCTGATTTTGTGCCGAGAACCCTGACACAGCTCATACTTTGGGCGTATAGGGATTGGATGGCCCTAAGTAGTGCCCCCCTCACCCCATACTCCCGCAGCACCTCCCACAGTATCTCCCTGGGAACCCGATCATACGCCTTCTCCAGGTCCACAAAACACATGTAGACTGGATGGGCGTACTCCCAGGCCCCCTCCAGGATCCCTGCAAGAGTAAAGAGCTGGTCCGTTGTTCCACGACCAGGACGGAATCCGCATTGTTCCTCTTGAATCTGAGGTTCGACAACCGGTCGAACCCTCCTTTCCAGTACCTTGGAGTAAACCTTACCAGGGAGGCTGAGAAGTGTGATGCCCCGGTAATTGGCACACACTCTCAGGTCCCCCTTTTTGAAAAGGGGGGCCACCACCCCAGTTTGCCACTCCTTTGGCACTGACCCCGACCTCCACGCAATGTTGAAGAGACGTGTCATCCAAGACAGCCCCTCCACACCCAGAGCCTTCAGCATTTCTGGGCGGATCTCATCAACCCCTGGGGCCTTGCCACTGCGGAGTTGTTTAACCACCTCAGTGACCTCCCTCAGGGAGATTGACGATGATCCCCCATCAGCCTCCCTCTCTGCCTCCACCACAGAGGGTGCAGATGTCGGATTCAGGAGTTCCTCAAAGTGTTCCTTCCACCGTCCGGTTACCTCCTCAGTCGAGGTCAACAGTGTCCCATCCTTACTGTACACAGCTTGGATGGTCCCCCGCTTTCCCCTCCTGAGGCCCCGAATGGTTTTCCAGAAACGCCTTGGTGCCGACCGATAGTCCTTCTCCATGTCCTCTCCGAACTTCTCCCATACCCGCTGCTTTGCGTCTGCCACAGCAGAGGCTGCCGCCCTTCGGGCCCGTCGATACCTTGCAACTGCCTCAGGAGTCCTCCGGGATAACATATCCCGGAAACACTCCTTCTTCAGTCGGACAGCTTCCCTGACCACCGGTGTCCACCACGATGTTCGAGGGTTACCGCCCCTTGAGGCACCTAAAGCCCTGGGGCCACAGCTCTCCACTACAGCTTTCACAATAGAGTCTTTGAACACTGCCCATTCAGGTTCAATGTCCCCAGCCTCCACAGGGATACAGGAAAAGCTCCGCCGGAGGTGAGAGTTGAAGGCCTCTCGGACAGGGGCATCCTCCAGACGTTCCCAGTTCATCCGCACTACACGTTTGGGTTTACCAGGTCTATCCAGAGTCCTCCCCCATCCTCTGACCCAACTCACCACCAGATGGTGATCAGTTGACAGCTCTGCCCCTCTCTTCACCCGAGTGTCCAGAACATGCGGCCTTAGATCAGATGAAACGATCACAAAATCGATCATCGACCTTCGGCCAAGGACACTCTGGTACCAAGTACACTTATGAGCGTCCTTATGCTCGAACATGGTGTTTGTTATGGATAGTCCATGACTTGCACAGAAATCCAATAACAAACGACCACTCTGATTTAGATCAGGTAGGCCGTTCTTCCCAATCACGCCTCTCCAGGTTTCCCCATCGCTGCCCACGTGCGCGTTGAAATCTCCCAGCAGAACTATGGAGTCCCCCGACGGAGCCCCTTGCAGGACTCCATCTAGGGCCTCCAAGAAGGCCGGGTACTCCGAGCTGCTGTTCGGTGCATAAGCACAAACAGCAGTCAGGGCTTTCCCCCCCGCAACCCTAAGGCGCAGGGAGGCGACCCTCTCGTCCACCGGGGTAAACTCCAACACAGCGGCGCTCAGCCGGGGGCTTGTGAGTATCCCCACGCCCGCCCGGCGCCTTACACCCTGGGCAACTCCAGAGAAGAATAACTTCCAACCCCTATCCAGGAGTGTGGTTCCAGAGCCAAGGCTGTGCGTGGAGGTAAGCCCCACCAGATCTAATTGGTAGCGCTCCATCTCCCGCACAAGCTCCGGCTCTTTCCCCCACAGCGAGGTGACGTTCCATGTCCCCAGAACCAGCTTCTGCCGCCCAGGTCCAGTACGTCGAGATCCCCGACCTTCACCGCCACCCATGTGGCAGCGCACCCGACCCCAGTCGATCTCCCTGCAGGTGGTGGGTCCACAGGAGGCATGTAGGTAAATGTGTTATCCTATTTTTCCAAAGGTCTCAGTTTTAGCCCGTCCAGTCTAAAACAAAGACGAAAGGCCTATCCGGAAGAGAACTTATGCCTCGTTGTGTGGATATGACGGTGTGATGCATACAAGGTCCACACACCTTGATTGACATCAACTCACAGACTTTTTCCAGGTCAAATCCCTTCAAATTCAAAGACAGAATGTGCTGACACAGCTTATGATGGGAGGGCGACTTGTAAGAGCGTATTTGTCCATGGCGTCCACCTTTATTGACGCGTTCGAGGGAGCTGTAGCCATCGTTCTCTTCTTCTTCTTTGGTAGGAATGCGTCCTATTCCTTGAGTCCAGACTTGTACCGCCACCCGATGGTGAAATGGGTTACTACAGGACCCTGACACATGAGTTGCACTTAGGTGTGCGCAGCATGTGAGCGGAAGTATACCACAGACTTTAGCTTGATTAAACTGTGCATGTAAGCGTACTAAGTGAACATCGCTAGTAATGATGACTCCACGTTTGTCATGCTTAGGCCAAGTCTACATACATCAAGCAACGCACGACATTAAAACGTAGGTGGCGTAGTCACAAACAAGGGTACTATTTACCTAAATATTACAAACTTTAAAAGGATTTATGGGAACCCCATTCATATCACAATGATGTCCGTCCCCGTTTTTCTTCCCCCCGACCACCTGCTGCTTTCAACACATCCCTGCTCCACATGGACGATGCTGCCATCAGTATGCAGCACACCCGCCTCATCCCCCTGCCCTGTCGCTTCTCACAAAGGATCCCTCGGGGCATTAGTGATGAACCTCTACCCACATGGGACCTGTTGGTCCCCCTGACACCTGTCTCCCTCAGGTTGACCCCAGTCACGCTACGGATCACGCTACGATGCCTCCGAGTCTGAAATCTGCCGCCGTGGCTCAGACATTGACAGGCAGCTTCCACTGGCCGAATGCGGTGCAGTCAGCGGGAGCTTTGGTTTGGAAGAAAAAAAACAAAAACACAAAACACAAAAGGAAGCCTTCTAGGGACAGAATTAAAAAATATCGCCTCTAAGATCATTTTTATGTGAACAAGTCTGGTCACATTCACGGTCTGGTTGATTATTGATTGTCAAGTCCTTTAGCTGAGAGATACACTTAATGGGGAAAAAAAAAGAAAAGGTTTTTCAGAATTGACTTGGAAAAGGCCATGACTGCACAGAGGGAGGAAAAAAAACACAAGCAGAATTCTCCTTCAGGACAAATCAATATCCATCACCATCTACACTGTATGACGTTGAAATCTTTATTTTCTCTTAAAGGACAATTTGGTTTTGTGTAATGATTCTTTAGTGAATGGCTGCAAATCTACAGTCTGTAGATCCGAATCCCCCCCCTGTGGAAATTCGGATACATGAAATGAGAATATAGATATTTTTATACAAACATATAGTAGTGAGAATGACCTGAATCTGCTTAATATTTGGATGTTTAAGGGGTTGATATCAGTTATACAATACAAAAATGGGAATATTTAAATTTTTGTCCGGTATTGAGTCAGACAATCCCAACGTACTCAAGTTTAGTATCCTTTAGTGTCCTTCTGTCCTTCCACATCTTTCACAGCTGCAACTTTTCTGCTGAGGAAACAAAACTGTTGACTTGTTCCACATAGCGAGCCATGAAAGTGACTCTGTGTTTTACATCCTTACTGCACATAGTAATTTACCAGACCGCGGCAGCAGCAGTGTTGGTGGTGGTGGCGGCAGCAGCCGCAAGGACCACACAACAACTTGAAAGTTAGGACGAGTTGCTGTGCTTTTTCCTTTTTGACCAGTGATGCGTAGATTTAAGATTCAGGTAATCACCTCTGAAGGTTCCTCTGGAGGCAGGAATAACTCTCACAGCTCTCTCAGCGCTTTGAGGTTGACAAGTTGCTTGGTAAGCAACAGACACTGAGCGAAATGGCAATGAGTGTGTTTTCTCCATCAGTTAAACTGATATTTCCTTTTTTTTTTTTAAGTGAGTTACTGACTGGTATAGTGTCCGATTGACTGGGTGAAATGGATTCATAAAACTACACCTGCTTAAGTAAGTACATCACTCTCTGCACCAAACTCCATAGATAAAATCAATCGTTTTTGGCTCAAAGGGAGACGCATGAGCTGTTGGTTTTACTGCTACCTTTTTCTCTGACGTTTTTGACACTTGGGTAAATCCAAACAAAGGATTTCAAACACCGAAATCACAAAATAACACATTTGAATGTATTGATGACAGGCACAAGTGGATCAACGACTCCTTGTGTGCTGTGATGTAAAATTGATGATTTTCTCTATGGAGTTTGGCGCAGCGGTGAGTGAACAATTTACAAAGCAACAAAAAAAGGCTGGATCACTGGATTTTATTAGTTGAGCTTTTCATTAAACTGAAACCTGATCTAATTCCCCCTGTATCCGTTTAAATCCTCCGATTGCAGTAAGTCACCGTTAATTGCCCTCCTGAACAAAGGATTTTAATAAATGTGATTCGAGATAATTGTTGTTGAAGGTATTTGGGTCAGAATGTCACTGTAAATTCATCCACAGAGCTTATCTACATCTACAGCTTTGTTTTTTTCCTTTAGAGATGTTTGTTCAATTAAAATCTGCCTTTGGACTTTAAATATGGAAAAATACGTACATACTTCACTTTAAAAGGCCCTGCTTTTTATTATGTTCACGTTTTCTAATGTTTCTCGTTGGAAATACAGTAGAAAATCGACCTGCTAATGGCTGTGGTCAGTGTAGAGATATTTATTACAGATATCTGACACTGATATGAAGATTGTTTAGCACACAGTTTCAAGTAATTAACAGGAAATTAAGTTGTGTTTTGACTTCACGCATCTCCCATATCTTTCGTCAGCCTCCAGATAACGATTGTCCTATGCATTTTTGTGAGGGAACATTTCCCCCGCGGGTCATTCATCAACGTCTTCGTCCTCTCGTGTACAGCGTGTCACGTCCCCTCTCTCTCTCTCTCCACCGCCACTGCAGCCTGGGATGTGATCTTGCCACGAGGACTCCGGTGTAAAGGCCATGGCGTTTACTTGTCTCGTGACGCGGAGTCCTCTGGTGAGAAATGGCACTCAATTTGTTTCCCATCATGCCACCTGGCCAGTCACATAAGATCAACAGACTCGTGCCCAGTGAACCGCGACACGGCAACATGGCGCCCCCACTCATGACTCACTCCACGTTTGGTCAACTTTGTAGAACCTCTGCATTTTTTTTTTTTAAAGTATGAACTCATATCAGTGTTTTTTAATATGTAGCAAAAAACCCAACTTGTTTTCAAAGGCTTACAAATGTAAAGATTTGCACTATTTGCAATGAAGCCCACTGGAGAGAACCTCTCTGATGTACTTTCACACTTTCAAGTGCTGCAGCTAAAACATACAGAATCTTAACCAGGTGATTCCTTTACTTTCATTTTCATTTTTTAAAAATAAAAGAAAAGGGAGCGTCACGCTTAGGGATATGTGGAAATAGGAGGTCTTAGGATATTAGATGCTATAATGAGTAAGGCTGCACGGTAAATCGTTAAATTGCACTCTTCAGTGGAGGCGGAAGCCCGTCTGCAGTTGAGCGTTTACAAGTCAGTGGTTCGCATTTGGCTCGCCGCTCGCTACCACCAGCGTTTAGCAATGAGAATCGTGATCTCAATTCTTAGCAAGTGATTCACATTTTTTCCAGAGTTGTGCAGCCCAAGTGTAAAGTATAATTATTTTTTCAATGACTTTATTGGAAGACGTCCAGAAAATATAGGAAACCATATCTGCAGAAATAAAAGAAGCAAAGCTTCTTATCTTTATAAAAAAAGCATTATATGTTGGAGAATAATGTCTAAGAACATTTGAAAAGATACAGCTGTGGAGTAAAGAATTTTGGATTTAAGAGTGAAAACAGTTTACTTGAAAACACACAGGAAAAAAAGCTCTGCCACTTTATTTGAAATGGCTAAAAATTAGTGGACATGAAGTAGAGAAGAAAAACAGAAGAGAAGAGTGGATTCCTGCTGTGAGGCTGCATTATTACTGATAGAGAAAGGGGGCGACAGAGAGCATGACTGTAGCTAAACCAGATCTCCGTTTGTGTACAGTTAACAGTCGTTAAACTGCGAACAAAATGGTGTTCATCAAGTGGTTTGATATCTTCAGCACATCCATTGCTATTTTCATTTGAAATCCAAAATTAGCCAAGGGTTTTGTCTCCTGTAACGTCATACGTGAAATTTCACCACATGTCGTCCCTTCTCTTTTCTTCCTAACGCCGTAATTTCTGCCACTTTCCTCCACTTTCCTCCACGTTGGCGTCCAGGTAGATCAACCTAACCTCCTTCTCAGTCTGACTGGATCTCTTCTTCTTATTCGTCTTCTCTTCTGATTGGTTGGCCCCGCCTTAATTTTAGTCATCTAGTTTTTATATGTTGACGAAAGTATCCTTAGATTTTGTGGTAGTTTTTGTTATATCGACTTTTATATTCTGTACAAACACTTGCGTCACAACAACGTTAGTGGACTCAGGCTCCCCACAAACGCAAGCAGAGAATTTCAAACGAAATTTTAAGACTGTTTGTGGTTAGAAGAGATATTTTTATCACTGTAGTAGGACCCTTACACTTGAACAATTGCTAAATCTCTTAAAACCTGGACTGGAAATGTAATTAATACTGTCCTATTTCATGTGGACAAAGACAAAAGGGTCTATTGGACCCATGTATGTATGAGTATGAGTGTATGAGTTACAACTAATTGACAACTTGCAGGTGGTGGCCTTAGACTGTTTTATCACAGTTCTGTACGTAATGGATTTATTCTGCTTTTGATGGATTAACAAATGAAAAGGCAGACGGTAGAAGAGGGAGTGAGGAAGACGGGGAATGAGGTGGAAGCTCCCACAGATGCAGGAAATGTCTTCTTGTTGGCCTTTAGGGAGGGGAAATTGGAGGAGACTACATGACAGTTTGGGGAGGCACGGGGGGGGGGGGGGGGGGATCTGTCTTCCACAGAGACCCCGTCTGAGAAAAGAAGATATGGTGGGGAGACGCTTTTATAGATGCACGGACAAAACGGGGCCACTCATAAACCCAAAAATTCCCCAAATGCAACTCCCTCCCTCACTTATTAAAAAAAAAACAAAAAACCTTCACAGTGGGGACAAAAAACTGTGAAGTTTAAGTTGCTTAGGGAGTAGAGGAAAATAGCTTACTGTGCCACATGCTTTACTGAACATCTGTTTTTTTCTCCCCAGTTTTGCTTTTTTAAAGTTCTCCTTTCAAATTGTCGGCTGTTGAAAGTTTCATTTTGAAGGTTACTTCAGGTTAAAATTAAACTGCATTCTAAATTGTGGTTCCTTCAGGAAAATTGATTATTTTTCTGAAAGCAAAGTTTAATTGTACTTCAAGCAGGTTAAGTGGTTAAGTTTAGGAAAAGATCATGTTTTTTTTTCTTCCATCTAATGTGGTTAAGTGCTGCTTTGAGAAGTCCATAATAACACACTGAAAGAAACACTATTTAAAAACTGTAAGATCGTCATAGAACCACAACAATCCACAACAAATGACTAGTAACCTCCACTTACCATAACAAAATTAGCTGGGAATATCTGTGCATCTTGCGGCTAAATTCAAAACTGTGTTTTCAAATAAAACGACCTGCATTGAGATGCTTTCACCTGACTTCGCCTTTGCAGTTTAAGGGAAAGTAGGACTGCTGAGAAACGACAATAATGAAAAAGTCTCACTCACGAAACCAACATTGACGGGAAAGTAATTTTTGACGGAGCTTTTCATTCACAGCTGATTAAGAAACCGTGGTCAGGAAGTGAGTGAATCCCAGGTATCTGCGTCGTCGCCTACACAGGTCCAGTTTTTGTTTTGCTCATCTAGACTTAAACTAAAAAGAGTCCTGGAGATTTCCAAAATAAAATAAAATAAAATGTATACTTATTATACTTATTTCAAGTTCACTTGTATTTCCCATTGATTTCAATAGTTTACTGTTATGGGCAGGAAAAATCATGTTTTCAAGTTTTTTCGTTCATTTCAGTTATTTAGCAAGAATTTGCAAGTAGGTATAAAGCAGCTGTTTGCAGTCAATTTTAATCAATAAAAAACTTTGAATATGGTTTGAGTCGGACCGGATGAAAGTGGAGTCAATAGCCTTCTTGTACTCGTCTGTTTTCTTGTCTCTAAAATGCGGGCGTAGCAGGTGTACAAATATCTGAACAGGTGGATTTTCAAACAAAAATAGTATGGATGTTGCCAACTTCACTATTATTACTATAGAAAAAGGTTAGAAAAAGTTCTAACCAAGACTGCAAGCAATTAATCGTCAACTTTTTGAAATCAAATCGTTTTATTTTTTAAAAATAGAAACAAGTTCTTTGATCTACGGTCTCTAAAATGTGAATATGTTTTTGGTTTTCTTTGCTCGTCTATGAAAATAAACCAAAATAAAACAACTTTATAGTTTTTGAGGACTTGAGAACAGTTGAAATTGTGGAAAGACACTTTGAGACACTACCATACTCTTCTTCTGTATGTGTACTCCTGCTACGGACTTTCTAATTCAAAGGCTTTTGTAATGTTCCTTATACGCGTGGCTTATATTTAATTCACGTACAATAAGGTAGCAGCCGAACAAACACTGTGGAACTCCAAAACAATTTGCCATTTTTGGACTGTTTTACTTTAATTTATGACATTGACAGCAAAAATGTAACATTAAAAAAATCAATTTTTAAGGGTTACATATATACATATACAGTACATGATAAACATACATCCACAGTCACCCTCACGGCATCACAGTTCAAACCTAAACAACTTGTCTCGTCTTCATTTTCCCCATCATTTCTTTTGCCGAGAAGAAGCAAGTTTTCCATCGCCAGGTTGAAATAATCATATAAGCCACGGGTGATGTCACTTTATCTGCAGCCGTCTGGCTCTTAATATAAAAACAAAGACGATATCCAACATTTATATGAGCACTTTAAATATGATATTGATTCTGCAGTATATATATCCAAGTGCCTGCCTATTTATTGCTTCTCGGGGAAAAAAAAGTCCCGTAGACTTGTTATGCTACAGATTAGAACGGATTGCTTTTAATATTACCTCCGGCGACCGGTCAACTTCCATTTGACGGGACATTTAAGCAAGAAGAGGCGAATTTTAAAGCACCGTGGTGCTGTACAGAGACAACACAGAGGCAACGATTTAAAAGACACTGATATGAAAGTGAAAATGTGTAATCAATAAATTGTTGAAGGAGCATTAAAGGGAATAATAGACGTTGTAGAAAGAGGTAAAAGGTGAAGATGGATGAGATTAAAGCCTTAAAATGCAAAGAGCAGGGTTCCCACGGGTCCTTGAAATCCTGCTGCATGTGGTCGAGTTTGAAACCCTCTAGTCCAGCTGTCCCCGACCTTTTTTTGCACCACGGTCTGGTTTCATGTAAGACATTATTTTTATGGATCTATTAAGTCTAGCTTTCTTTTTCTCGGCAGTTGTCGGCTCTTCTTCTGTCTCATTATTGGGCTATTTCTCCTTTTGCAAAGTAGCTCTCCAAAGATGTTGAATTAATTTTTTGGTATAACATGACTGAAATGGGTACAGACGGATGTTATTATAACAGAATTATTCATTCATTCATTCATTTTCTACCTCTTTAATCCTATATCTTTTAGTAAATAAACATCTCTGATAGTCAATAAAATCTAAATCAATTATTTATTCTTTCTGTGTGGCCTGACAAGCGGTCCTTGGCCCAGTGGTTGGGGGCCACTGCTCCAGTCTAAATACTCTGTCCTTCACTAAATGCCAGGATTCTTCAGTATGAAGCCACACATCTTTGTGATTTATTAACTCAAACAATGTGACCATCAGGAAATGGCTGATGGCACATTAAAGCTGTTTTTTTTCCTCATTACTATGTTAAAATGTGTAATGTGCATTTTATTTAAAAGTCAGGTCGCTTAAAGTTTAAAAATCAATAAGGAGTAAAACATAACATGTCAAAATAGTAAAACTTTGTTATTAAAATGGCTTTAAAGTGCTAAGGTGAGGTAATTTCAGTCCCAGGTTGAAACTAAAGCGATTGTTTGTTGTCGCGACTTTGTTCATTTTGTGACACAAGCACCGTATTATAAACATTTATGTTCACCATCAACCAAAAGCATTGTTGCACTCTTTGTTGTGGAAACGAGAGTGCAGAGAAGAAACCGCCGTTATGAGGAAATATATTACAACAGTGAAATAACTTTTTATGTTAAACCATGCTATTCCACAAAAGTCTCTCTATGCAAAATCTGTCAATGCATACCACAGAAAAAAATAAAAATAAAAATGAATTTCTGTCCAGGATAGAGAAAGGCACAATTTACCAAGAGATAAAGTAACGACGGAGTATTAAGCCGTAGAATAAAGAGAACTAAGTTGTAATATTACCATATTATATTATATATATATGACATTTTGTATCATTATTTAATTTAATTTTAAAATTGAATTACTCTGCTTTTCTCATCTTGTTGCAGGTTGCAGCTGATTGTCTTTGCTTGATTAATAATTACTTTATTCTCATAATATTACGACTTTATTATTCTCGTAATATTACAACTTTATTCTCATAATATTACAACTTTTTTATTCTCATAATGTTACGACTTTCTTCTCATAATATTACGACTTTATTCTCGCAATATTACAACTTTATTCTCTTAATATTACGACTTAATTATTCTCATAATATTACAACTTTATTATTCTTGTATTATTACGACTTTATTCTCTTAATATTACGACTTTATTCTCTTAATATTACGACTTTATTCTCGTAATATTACAACTTTATTATTCTTGTATTATTACGACTTTATTCTCTTAATATTACGACTTTATTCTCATAATATTACAACTTTATTATTCTTGTATTATTACGACTTTATTCTCTTAATATTACGACTTTATTCTCGTAATATTACAACTTTATTCTCATGATATTACGATTTTTTTCTCAGAAGATTAAATAACTTTATTGATTTCAGTTTGGCCCTAATACTCCGTTGTATAAAAGTAGATTGGAGAGATTAGATTCGATTAGATTAGATTACAGATGATTGAAAAGTACAGAATTTGTACAATGAAATACATTTTGTCACCCAAATCCAAAGTGCAAATCAGTCTTTACGTTTATAGTCTGTAATAAATGAATAAAAAGAATAGTGCAGGTAAAGTACCTCAAGTATTCATTGTTGAACGTTGATAGTACAATTTAATCAAATTAAACTTGCCTGGTGAAGATGTGAGCGCTGAAACTTGGCAGCAAATTTTTTTTATCAAAATTTGGACAGTGTGCTTTGTTTGTTTATTTATTTATTTATTTATTTGTATTTATTTAGTTCTCTCTCAGCCCAGCGTGTCTCCTCCTGAGGCTAATCTGTGTGATGTTAAAGTTGAGTCACCACAGTCGGGCTTTAGCTGTTGCACACAGTTAAATTAACTCCAGTGAGTTTTCTGCCAGCCTCAGAAATACAAACACAATATTTGTATGTGTGTGTGTTCTCTTCTCTCTCCTCTGAAAGCAAACAACAGCGCCGCATTTATTTTTTTTTCCTTATTAGTGACCTTCATACGTCCTTGGTGTCACGACAACTGTTTGCCCCTCTTGTGCTACTTCGTCTCCTCTTGGCAAAAAAACATTTTCGCTGGTGTTCAGAATTAAAACGTGTCACGACAGCTGTTGCAGAACATCAATAAACTGTCAAGCGATGATAAAAAATAATAATAACAAAAAAAAATAGAAAGAGGAGAAGAGGAGTGGGGCTTTAAGTGGGGGAAAGAAAGAAATTGGCAGCGACTGGTAGAAAAGCAACAAATGTGTGGTGTGTGTGTCTGGCAGGATTTTATTTTATTTTTTTGGGAGGGCGAGAGCGTCGCGTGAAGTGGCTCTTGCAAAAATGATATTCTGCGTATGCGTCGCAGCAGACAAGTGGATAAACAACGGCGCACTTTTCAATTTGTGTCGAATCAGCCCCGCCAACATTGATTGCGACGCGTGTTTCATAAAAAAAAAATGTAATTGCCTCTTTTGATTCTGATCATTGATCTGAATCTGAGCGATTGTCTGCGGAGGGAGGGAAGGAGGGAGGAGGAGGGGAAAATAATTGTATTATCAGTGTCTGAAAATGTCTTTCATTCGGCTTGATTTCCATATCAATGTATATACAAAATATATATATCACCGTGTTTGAAAAGTAGAACGTGGCCATGTTCACTGTCTCTAAATCCCACCCTTTTTCCCCTCTTCATTGTCACAATAGAATGGAATTAAAGTGTAATTTCATAGCATTTAATGACTTAAATTGTCCTCATAGAGGCTGGAGTGTGGGTTTTATTTAAGTGGGAGGAGGGGAGTCGCCGACCTCTGTGACACGTCCTAAATTGTGTGTGTGTATGGAGGCAGCCAGGCGACAAATCCGTCCTTGACCAGTCTATGGAGACATTAGCATTACATTTTGACATGTTTTGGGGGAAGCGGTATACAGTATTTTCTCATTTTGTGGATGCATGGTATGGTAAACAGCAGATAATTTGACCTCGGGAGAAAAGCGAGCAACATTTATTTCCCCCCACAGCTTAATAATGCCACACATACAGTTAAATATACATATTTATACATATAGAAAACAATTTATTGAGTTCTGTTGCAGCTGCTGTGTGTTTGCCTTGACTCCATCATGAAGCGCAATACCAGGAGCAGATTGGAAAAAAATATACACAACCACACAAATTTAAGAGTTCCAGTAAAAAAGAAGAAGCTACAAACTGCTTTTGACAAATAGTAAAAAAAAAAAAACAGTGAATTGTCAGAAATCAGAGGTATTTTTTGTCCTTTATACAAAAAAGTACAACAATAATATGCAGTCCCATTCAAGGTTATTATAGTATTTCTTTTTATTTTGTTCCTTTCATGAAAGTATTCAAGAGTACAATACAGTACAATGTTACACAGATCCATAATTACTTTTCATGATTGGAAAGGAGCCGTGAGAAGAATATAATTATTTATGTCTACCCTAAAACATTTTTGTTAACTGAAATGAAAATAAAAACTAGAGTTTAAAAAACTCAGATAACTGACTTAAAAAAATTACTGACTTTCTAAATGAATTTCATCCATCATCCTTTTACGTTTTTCTCTGCCTTGCAAATTTAAAAAAAAAAAAGCAAAAGTCAAAACGAAATAAAAACTAAAACTAAACTATTAGAACCTTGGTCCCATTCGGTGCAAACAGAGCCATCTCAGTCTTACTTAAACTTTACTTAAACTATGTAAAAGGAAAGGAAAATGATGTACAATCACTAACAACAATAACGAAAAGAGGAAATTATTGTTTGGTCTGGTGATAATGTTGACATTGTCTTTAATTTCCAACTTTTTTATGACTGTTGTTGGTGTATGGCAGCTCACACGTGGGTTTGCCAGGACAGGAAGTCTTTGTCTAAAGTCTCATACCATCATTAGAGGTGTTGTTTCAGCAGTGCATGTACACAGTAATGACCACACAGTATAATTATTCTAGAACACATTCAGAAGATACAGCAAACATGCACGCATGTATTTTTTCCCGTATGACCTTACCTTGCACTTGATTAATGACACGACCCTGACTTACACCTGGAGTGGAACCATAACTAATGTAAAAACAGGTAAAAAAAATGATATTACTATTACATGTCTGTCAAATTGAAATTATGAGATAAAAAGACGTCCTCTAAGACGTCCGTGCATGTTGTGCACGGACGTCTTAGAGTGACGGACTGGAAGTGAAAGTCGGAGAGTCGGAGAGTTAACAGCTACAGCTGTCTGTTCATACTGAATAATCTGATATCATAATTTCAATTTTTTATCTCTTAATTTCTACTTTTTTTTCATAATTATGACTTTTTAATCTCATAATTTTAATTTTTTTTAATCTCATAATTATAACACTTATCTCATAATTATGCCTTTTTATCTCATAATTTATCTCATGACTTTTTATCAAGGCTAAGTTTTACCCCTTCTGGCGGAAATGGGCTTCCATAGCCTTAAGACTTTTGTGGAGTATTTCACGTCATACGTAACATGAGTTATTCCGCTTTTTAAATGCAAACGTGCTAAAACCTTTGCTAAACAGCCAGAATCTGGTGCAGCGAAACTCTGCTCTTCAGGAATGTTCATTTGTCAATAAAATATGGCTGTTCATGCCTTAATGGATTCCTCAGCTGCTGCTTTATCAGGGATATTCTTTGAAGAAGAAGACTGCAGCCCTGAAGGGCTTTTTATGCATTTTCAGTAAGAAAAACCTCCCCGTAGATATTTTGAAACAGGTGATGAGAGTGCACCTTCACACTGACTCTGCGTTTTTTTGTTTTTTTTTAAAGCCTCAATTATTCACGCTGCCCCAGATTAACTCAGAGAGTTCTGTCGCATATCAAACAAAAAACATTTTTTTTGACACAGCCCCAGACGAAGTGTCACCATCTTCCATGCGGCTTGGATCTGAGCCCAAGACGGGGGGGAAAAAAAAGCAAACAACAACAAAAAAAAGGATGTACAGCCTTTCATTAGTTCCCCGGCACACAGAGACACGCGCGCTCATTAATCAGCCACAATACCAGTTTGATTCTTTGTGTATCTGTTTGTATAATCCTAATGAGTTATGCAAATAAAATAAAGTTTGAATTAATTTTAATGAGTGCGTAACAAAAGAGCCGCAGCCAATTAACGAAATTCCTTCTCTTTGAAAAAATGACCCCTTCCCCCTCACCATTCCCCACCCCCTTTGTGTTGGAATATAAAACAGAGGCATTAGAATATTCATTATTAGGACGAAAAATGTAAATATGTAACACTGAGCGTGATGTGACCATATGTTCCTCTGGTTGAAATGTATAGTTTAAGCTTCAAAGCACAATTCATTCTGCTGCCTGTGGGGACTAAAGGGAGCATAAAGGCTTTATATTATTATTATTATTATTATTATTATAATAATATTTGCTCCTTATCTGTCACCAGTGATTTCCATTTTGAATTTTGAAGTGCATTCTCTGTAGCATTTTAGCCGCAACGGCGCACGATGATGCATGTCATACGTCTTGAGTGTTGCCTTACCGTGTCACGTAAAAGTCATAAAAGCGACACACAAGCTCGGGATAAGGACCCCCCACCCCCCCTAATGAATGCGAGGACACAGACAAGAGGGAAACCATTAACACTGTGAATAAGAGTCTTATAACAAAGGTGAGACCGGTGTCACGTTGTTAATAGCCACAATTATCCATCAACGAGCAAATGAGCCGTCGATGCTGCGTCGTGGCTCTCAATCACACAAATCAGCCGCCTGATTGTTGTGCCACTGCGGAACGGGCTGCCACCTTCAGACTCGCTCCGGGGGCCACGTACCATTTCTCTCGTGCACCTGTTTGCCCCTCATGGTCATTAAAGTCATAAAAAAAAAAAAAACTCAACTTTTAATCATGTTTCTTAATTACCACACTTAGAGTGAAGGCTGTAGCATCAGTAATGTGGCCACGTTAAACAACCATATTAATAAGATGAAGGATCAAGTCAGTTGTGACATGAATGAAAGAAATGGACTTCCTTGGCCACTTTATTAGGTACACACAACGTGTTGTGCCTTTGTTGGATCATTCTCTATAGAATTCAGAGATGGTTGAAAATCCCAGTAAATCATCAGTTAATTATACTTTTCTTGAGGAACCAGAAGTTTTATTTGTGTATGGGCACGTCTTTCTTTAGGTTATCTGTTCAATTCACCCTAAATAATAATTTCTTATCATACACAACGTGGCGTCCACCCGTTCTCGTGAGAGTATAGTGTGTGTCTTGTGTCTAGAGTTTTCATTTTTTTTAAACAAGGACAACGTCCAAGTGTTTTACGTTTAGTTATGTTCACTGATTTCTTGCCACATTTGTGTTCTGGAGAACGGCAAAAATAACAGTATAAAATTATAAACCTATAAAAGTCTAACCATACAAGTTGGCAAAATGTGTCACATACTGTAAGTCCTGTTTTTAGTTATTTTAATATGGACTAAATATTTAAATGAATAGATGTTGTGAACATCACTAACATGTTCTAGTATGTTTTATGTACTAAAAGATTACATCATTTAGTGTTTAAGGATTTGGTAATAGTGACAGATATACACACCGCTTTCAAAGTCACCTTTATGTCCAATTCTGGTGTTCATTTTGATCTTCACCAGCTCGTCTTCACTATGTCTGTGGCTAAATGCACTGACTTGCAGCCATGTGAATGGCTAACAAGATTTCGGTTCAATTAGTCTTGAACAGGATGTTTTTAGCAAACAGAAGAAACATTCTCGCAGTAATTTGCATCATTCCTGCTCCAGATATTTTTTTTTTGAAGGTCCAAACCACACGAGGAAAGTGGTACAGTAGAATCATCATCTGTGTTTCCACACCACGTTAGGCAGTGCTTGGGAATTAGTCATGCGGGGACTATTTGCAGGGCCAGTTGGCAAACCAGTGGCTACTGTAACACTTGAGCAAGCCAGGCACATGCTAGTGCGAGTCTGGCACAAAAGCCCAAACAATCTTTCTTCTCTAATCTCTCTTTTCCAGAGAGGAGGTAATAATCTGTTTTAATGTGAGAAGATTTTGACTTTTCAGTTAGCGGTGCAAAGTCACAATCCCATTGTGCCATTTAGCATCTACTGTTTACAAAAAAGATTGTTAGTAAATTATAAGTTATTTCTGTGTGGTTTTGTTATTTTATATATAAAAACTTGGACTCGTTTTTGACCAGCCCTCTCCTGACCAGGCTAGATGCTCATTGGCCCCTATATCATTTGAATGTAAGGCCCCAGAGTTAGTTGGTCAAACGTGTTGTTTGGGAGTTGGGTTGTTTGCGAATTCTGCCCAAAGTCTGTGGTAAACTCCATCTAAGGACCAGACCGATAGTTGACAAGTACCTTAAGAGAAAAATTTAAAACAACTTGAAGCAAGAGTTCAAGGGGGCAACCATTGAGAGGTAAATGGGTGTGGACCGTACAGGAGGAACCTCTCTTTAGGACCCCTGCCTGGCCCCCCACCTGGCGCCTTTCCTCCGCCAGTGATGCACCACAAATGGCTCTAGGTCCACTTGGAAAAGCTTGGTGGCAGTCTGCTTCCCAGCTATCCCCCGTCCGGACCATGGCGCGTCCTGGTGCTGTGGCCCACGTAAACCGTGTGCCAGGGGTTGGTGGCAATGGCGGAAACCCACTTGGCCTGTCTTGAAACATGGACCAAGGAGTCTAACACACACACAATTCAGAAGGCTGAGCCAAAACCCCTGTTATGCAATGAAAGTGTGGCCCGGCCAAGGTGGGATCCCAGCCCCCTCTCTCTCTACTTGTTGCCGCCAAGGATTCAATTAAAACCTGTTACTTGTTTTAATTTTGTGGCTAATGGGGGTACAGTACAATCACATTAGTGGTTTCTTGGAGCAATAAAAGAACATTTGTGTTCGAATCCATAGGAAAATCACTTAGTGATCCTCAAGGCAGAACTGCTCAGACACTGTAGACCTCCAATATGGCTACCAAAGGGGGCATTAAATGGCCTGAAACCCTCTGTAAACACAGTCTACAAATGCTCTGCACAACAGAGCACCGTTGGCAGTCGCTGCTCCGGTAGCGTTCCCTCAAGCAATCCAGCTTTGATTTGTGTAGTTTATTCAAAAATAAACTGCTAGGCCTGAAAAATCCCTAATCATTACCTACATTATTGGACAGACGTAGCATATTATTGAAGTTTGTGCTTCATAAGATGTGAATTAATCCAACACAAACAAGAAATGCATCAGGTATTTCCATCTGCTGTGCTTTCTTGGTATAGTGATGTTTGACACCTCATCAATATACAGTTAGAAACTTATTTTCTAAACACTCTGCAGATGATAGATGTAAGAAACAATATGCTGCTCCTAACTCAAAGTCAATAGGATCATTTATATGCACAGAGCTGGAAGTCTGTTTCCTAAAATAAACAGACACTACCTCATGCATCATCTTTAGTTAAACCTTAATATATCCTAGATAATTAAAGATAATTAAATCACAACATACTTTAGATAAAAGTGCATTAAAAATGCAATAAATTTAAGTGAGAGATTATGGGATTGTGATATCTAGTGATTGGAGAGCTTTATTTGCCCTTTAAATACACATGAATCTGCCCACACTTTCGTTCTCATGGCTAAGAGAACCAGATATGTTCTTCTGAGGCTCATGGTGGAACCGATCACTCCTCTCTTATCCAACATTCTTGTTTGTGTTTGCTGTCAAAGTATAGGTCTCTCACTTGTTTATGTCTTCAACCATCAATCCAAACGACAGCGTGACCTTTCGGACCCACTCGAACAGATTTCTGTTGGTTTGACAGTTGCTGGTGTTAGAGTCACAAGGATCAAAGTGCTATAGGGCAAACAAATCCTTAACTTCCTGGTTACCCAGTCTGCTACAACCTAATTGATAACATGTCAAAGAAGTCATCAGTGTTGCTGGAAGACTAAAAAAGGACTAAAATGACATTTATTCTTATTTCGGCTGATCAAACTACCTAAAACTATTGACTCTTAACTGTCATTAAATAGAGAAAATGTCCATTAACAATGAGAAACATCATCAGTATCATAAAGAGCTGATCATAAAGGCTCATTCAACTCCCCCTCCTTGGGGGAAAATTGTGCATTATTGATCCTTCCAAAAGGCCCGATCCACAGTGTTTGGTACTGGGTGAAGGTTTAGTTGGAATTTCCGAGAACAGGAACGCCACATAAACTCAGACTCCCAACTTAGAAACTTGGAACAACCTCACCAACTTCAACATGGGATACCACCACTGCTATTTTTACCATTTTTTTGCGTTTCAGACTTATCAACTAGAACGTGGTATACTCTGGGTTGACGTCACTCCCAGTTCCCACTTTTGAGTTTGTACGTAAATGGAATGTAGCATATATTTCTGTCTAAAGTCCCTTTTACACTGGTCACCCACTAACATATGGCCTTCAATTTGGATAAAATCTATGATTAACATTCCCTCCCAGGTCAAATAACGCAAAAAAAAATTGCAATAGCCTTCTTCCTCAATGTTATTTTATTTTGGCTGTGTATTCACCAACCCTGCACCTCCTCTGCTGTGACACTGTAACACAAGCAGGGATCTAAAAATCATTCAGAATTTGAAAAGATATAAAAGTAGACGCCACTGTACCATTGTCACTGGCCCCCGTGGTAGTTCCATGGGTTCTTTTGTTGTTTGTTGTGAATCTGTGATGATTTGTGATGTCAAACATGAGTCACCACAGGACAGGAGGGGAGAAAAGGCAGAGAGGAAACAGAAACTCCTCGACTGCCAACTGGGGAAGGAGTAAATCACCGTTTTCATGATCAGGTTTTTAAAAAAACTGGTAAAGGTGTAAATCATTAAATTCCAACAGTGATGCCCACATTCAAAGCTTTATCTTAATTTCTTTATAGAAAGTAGTTGTGTGTAAGTCACAGTATTTCCCTTGGTGACGCACCACCGTCCCTCAACCCCGGCTCCTGCATTTCACAGATTTTACGATAAAGTCCTTTCACCCTTCCACTCTCAGGGCACATCTCTCTCTCTCTTCGTCTCCTTTGCCCTCTCACAGTCTTTCCAGCCGTCCAACTTGTTCCAAATTCATAGCCAGAAGCGGTTCTCGAGGAGGAAAACTGACATATGATTGAAATGTTTGTTTATGCACCATTTGTCTCAGCAGCATTTGGTTATGCTTTCTAGGTTCAACAGAAACTGGAAGCGATGGCAAAGTTGATATACAGTAGCTGTACAGTTTTTTATTATTGTGAATGAATCCTAGCCTGTGATACCCAAATCCTGGTTCAGGACCCACAGATTTTGGGGTTCCCAACCAAATTCACTGAATTCTTTTCAACCTTTTACCATTTTACCAAGAAGATGGAAAGTTTGGGAAACATTGGTTTAGTCTCTCTGTTGGCTTTGTTGTGAATATCCAACACAAATATGTTGTGAAAAGATATTGGCAAATTTATATTTTCTAAACTTTCTCCAATGTTCTATGAAGCAATTTCTTTCTTTTATTGTTTATGATCTGTTGTGAGCTGTATATTTTAATTCCAGTCTGGGTGAGTGTTTGGGTTTAAGGTTATGTATTAAACGTTGCCTTAGCCATTCATTTTCTGGGAAAACCAAAGGTCAGAATGAGATGTTGATTATGAAGCAGAGACGAGCACTGGAACCTTAATTCTGTGCCACTTAAAACCATTCACTCTCCCACACCAAAACCTGTAGAGATAATCAGCGATTTTACATCACAGCTCACGGGAGTTGTCGATCCCCTGCTGCCTCCATTACTCAGTTCACATGTGTCATTTTGTGACTTCATGAGGCTGAAATTCTTTGTTTAGATTTACCTCAGTAGCACAAACTCACCAGAGGGGGCAGCAGTAGACCAGCAGCTCTGAAGTCCCCGCAAGCTAAAAATATAGATTTTCTCTATGGAGTTTGATATGAGAGAATGAGCAATTTACAAACTTCAGTTTCCAGTCGTCCCCCAACATAAATTGGTATAAACCACTCATTTCCTATGACGGTCATTTTTGACCGTGACCAACAAAGGTGTGAGTGAGCTGAATAAAATGTTGTTTTCTTCAGACATTTATTGTAGTCGGACCAGAAGAACATGAGACGTGAGATCCATCAGGCACGTCAGATACACAAGAAAAGGTTTTTTTTTTGCTGTAGCAAAGTCTGCTGGATTTCCTTTGACTCCCCTTGCAGTCAACTGTTAGAATATAAGGTTGTCATAAAGTTTTTTTTTCTTTCCTTTTGTATGCTGTAAAGAGTAAAAGATAAGGAAGCTCAGCTTTGTCCTCACTCTGTCATATCTGATGGATCTGTGGCTGTGTGGAAAGTTCTGCCCTACTTTTTGAAGTGAGGAGGTCCGGGGGTGAGGAGGAAAGGTTTGCCTCAGGCGCCTGCAGCTGTGTGATGGTCTGTTACTGGGAGTTTTCCCCTCAGCCCACTGGGACAAAAACAACTCTCTGGTCAGTCTAAATCTCTGACCTACCTGGACAGGAGAAATCTGTTCAGAAATCCTTTTTCAAGTGTACTCGTTTGGCTCCTTCCTTGTTTTCGCGTACCGCTGATTCCAAATGAATATCTGTTGCTCTGCAGCATGACCCGGGAATGATATTTATTAGATGATCAATGCTTGTTTTTTTTCTTTTCTTCAGTATTCTTTCAATTTCCTTTTGAGTCACGGAAATAAAACTCAAACTGGATTTGGACAAACCTGTTGTCCGCCGAACATTATTCTCCTGCTTTAACCGACAGCCTTGTGACTTTGAATGAGGGCACGGTACACTTTCCTCAAGGTCTGCTTTTTGTTGTGGAAAGTTTTACCAATGCTTTTGATACAGAAATTGCCTTGACACACGTATTATTTGTCAGGGATGTTGTACCAGATGGATTTTCTTTTCAGCCGTTGGTTTGCAGGAGTTTCCAGAAGGAAAGCTCTTTTTTTTATCATTATTATTATTATTATTATTTTTATCATCATTGTTATTGTTGTTATTTCTGCGGCAGTGAAAGAAAAATTTTGCCTTTGAAACACAATGTTACCCCCTCTTTTTTTGTGAAACCATTGCTCTGAGTTTTTTTATTATTTCCCCACTCCCAAAAAGATTGCAGGTTAACGCAGCCATGGCATGTTTTAATGTCTCAGGAACTATCCCAGTTTTTCTAAACGCAACAAACACACACCTCCATTATTGATGGTGAGTGAGATGTCATTCAATTTTATTTTAAACTGCTCCCTTGTGGCTCATCTATTATTTATTACCCGAGCATCCACTTAACACCAGCGTTCAATGTGTTTTTTTTACGGCTGCGCTCAAACCGCTCCACTTGTTCACTCCCCTTTGGAAGGTAGTGGGTGTTTAGTGACACACTTTGGATTTAGCAGCAACACATTTTTAACTCCACTCACCCACCCTTTCTAAATTCACATTCTGGAATAACGGTGCGTGTTGTACACTTTACTCGTACATACTTTCATATTTCTCTTCAGTGTCATCATCTCTCCTAGAAAACAACCCCCCATTTCTGAGAGACAGGGTTGATTAAAAATGCATGGTCATGTCGGCAAACTGTGGGGGAAATGTAATGTACCTTCAATATTTCAATAAAAGAACAATGCTTATGTAATTGTTAAATATTTAAAGGGATACGCAAGGTTGTTTTACGTGTGGTTATATGAGTGACTGACACACTGGAAACCAGTTTGGGACAAAAGTGATTTTAACAACTCACTTTGGCTATAACGTAAGAATATGTTCACTACTTTGTTTGTAGCCATAAAACAGCATTTAGAAACTGAACTTTAAGGTTCATGATATTTCTCTTTAGTTTCCTGAGTGACAATGTTCAGTAATATTAAAGGGAAACTTGAGTTAAAGGGATATTAAAATGGCTGCCATTTGGGGACACATGGAAAAAGGGGTCACCTGATGCCTGCTCAAGTCTACAGCATCTGCTGAATATGTTCACCCCTTTATTTCATCATTCGGTTGCAGAAAAACTCAAGTTTGTCAACCGCTCAGTTTCCAGCTAAAACAACATTGTATATATCATTCGTAAGATATCAAAACCTTAATTTGGTGTACATCTTTTGGCATCCATCTATCCTTATCCCACTATCCCTTTTAATATTTCCCCATCGCTGAGAAAACTGCAGAGGGATGCAACCATTTGAATAGTAAGGCTTGTATTAAGATGTATCTGCCTCCTAACATAGGGTTGCATCACTGTGCTGTCACTGTGACACTGCCAGCATGTTTGATGGCACATCAGAGGACACAGTAAACATTGACAGAAACATCCATCCATCTTTTTATGGATTTAGCCCAGTTTCAGGTCCTCAGCGTCATAAATATAAAAGTGCTGTGATCATTGCGGTGGCACTTGTGGGCCGCTTGTAAGAATAATCGTATGTTTTCCACCACAATTGAGGAGAATAGCCCCAATTAGCTGAAATTAACTCCCACTCTGATTATGATGACAACGTAGCAGTGGATTAGCACTATAAATATCCACAACACAATTATGAGAAGACTCTTTCCAAACTGTTACTTTTCAACTACAAGCTGCCCTCCGTGTCAAAGTGAACAATAATTATACACCGTATTATTTCGCTCACCTCTAAATGTCCCCACAGTGATATGTATAATTTACTCCGGAGAAGGTGTGTGGTTTATTATTATTATTATAGCTCAGAGATTTAAACTCCACCAAAGTTTAACAAAGAAAAAAAAGTATCTGCTCTTAATTGAAATCAAACTTTACATGACAAATCATTTGCAGGAAAAACCCCAGCAATGTTTGATACGGTAAATTAAATGAAATTTTATTTAATTTAAATTCCTGTAACTTTGGATTTGTTTCTTCTTGACAAGGTTAATGACTGTTTCTGATGAAATGGCACTGATGTTTGACAGATTAGACCTTTCTCTTAATCTCGTTCTTTCACACCTTTCAGACACACTCGAACACAGGTGCAATTTTGAGATGTCTCGTCTGACAGGAAGACAAAAGAATAAAAGTCGCTCAAAGAATTTCAACCGAATTTCATAAAAAAGCCCAAAAAGTAAAATTGAGATTTTGCAAAAAAGAAAAAAATCAAATAATAAGAGACATAAATGTGCTGGTTGTGTTGCTTTGCAAAAAATCCCTGCTAACACGTAAATGGGAATATTTTCCTGGAGATGAAGTTTGAGATTAACGTCAGAGTTCTGGAGATTAATTCTGATTTAAATCTCAGAATTCCGATTTTTTGTTGTGACTTTAACAACTGAATTCTGACCTTGTTTTGTTCTGAATATGTTAAAATAAGAATTCTGAGATTTTTTTGTTGCTTCATGACACATGGTGGCCCTAATCCCTAATGTGACATTAAAAAAAAGGAAAATATTTTACATTGCATGGGTGTTTAGGAAAACTAAATTAAATGAATCGCCCACATAGGTTTACTGGTAGTGACTTTCTTTAGTTGTTGTTTTTGAGTTTTTATGACTTTCCATGACCTAAACCCTAATCTCTCCTCCACTGTAGTAACCCACATTAGTTCTGCTTCTCTAGATTCGTATTTGTGCTGGATTTAAATGGCCCGTTCATTGAGAAATAGACTCATCATGCAGTTCTTTATTTAGCATCTTGAAGTGCCCTCTCCTCCTGTGGCCCCATTCAGCCAGTGTTTCCTTTAAAAAATGTGCTCCCAAACGTGCACCAGTTAAGTCACATTAGGCCTTCGCATGAATGAAAGCCACGGTAAAAATAATTTCTTTGCCGCTTCACCGCAATCCCACAGCGTTTTTGACAGCGAAAAAAGGGAAGAATAATAATCGCAGAATTCCTAAGATACGTGATGGGATGTGATGTGATGTGTGTTGACTTTAAAGGTCTTGAAGTCAAACGAGGAGAACACGCCCACATGCTGGTGCACAGCATGTGCCAGTGCGACCACACAGGACTGGAGCGCCTTAATGAACCAGACGCCCTGAGGCTGTGTGTGAGTCTGCGTACTGTGCGTGTGTGTGTGTGTGTGAGCAGAAATTAAATAGGTTTTGCCTCCATTGGCCCACATCCGTGACTATAACGAAGCATTTTGTCTTTTCCCGAGGGGCATTACTCACCGCAGTGACATCAGGAATAGACACCCGAGACTGCTCGCTGTTTATTGAGTGAACTGATGTGGTTACCAATTTCTGTACATCAAATATATGATTTCTAAAAGAAATCCCCGGGAAAGATAACTCAACCCTATAAACTTGATCGTCACTGATGTCTTGATTAAAAATGAAAAAAAAAAAGAATCACTTCCCTGCCACACTTCATAAGACACTGTTTTAATCAGTAACACAATACTTTTCCTCCCTCAGAGACACACACACTCACTTTATCCGCCCCTCACATTTCTGTATCCAACACATACAGAAAATGTGGAAAAATAAACTCAGACGCAAAAAGATGAAACGGAATCAACGTTTGGAGTTTCTGCTCAATTACAGGGATTATTTCAGTCTTTTGTTCGCTCGCTCGCACGCAGACAAACTCAAAACAAAGAAGTTTGAGAAGCATTTGAACTCACGTTACCAAAACTGAGATTGTAGGAAATACAGTATATACATAATTTGATGCTTCACAAAAAAACACAAACAGGAAAATGGGAATTTTTTTGAAAACATACAACAGCATGATCTTTTATTCTGAAAAGTAAACCGGATGTTTTATTTTCCTACTTCCTCTCCTGCTCGTGCTGAATCCCGCTGAATTTATTCAGCTCTGCATAAATTGCTCTACGAGTGCTGCGTATCCACTCTGAGTCCCACCCATGGATGTATTATAAGAACTAGATAGAGCACCGCCCCTCTGGTTCTGTTCATTCCTATGGAGTTGCTCACCTATGCCAAAAAAGTTTTCTGACTTCCATGTTTATTTCTGGGTTGTGTAGAGCATGAGCATGCGCAGTAGTAATTATTCACATTTCTCATAAAGCTGTTCCCGAGACGCCACATGACCGCGTTTTGCTGTGCTCCTACACACCTGTGACGTCACTCTGAGAAATGTTTGTATTTTTTGTTGCAGTACCCGGAAGTGGCCACCATGACAAAATTGTCTTCAAGGCAGAGGGCGTGGTGCTCTATCCAGTTCTTATAATACATCCATGGTCCCACCCCACTGCTGTGTCTCTGGGGGTGTGGCTAGAGGAGGACGGTTAGTGACGGAGAACCAGGACAGTGACGACAGCCTGGTAAGAGCCAGCTAATACGAAAATTAAAATGTAATGGGAGGTGTTTATCCAGAGAAGGCAGTTCATACACCCATTTTTAACACAAAATACGTAATTCAAATACTTTACAAAAAACTACCAAGACTTGGACCTGGATCAGTCAATAATATTACTAGATAACCTTATACACTAGTTTTAACCTGAAAAAAGTGGTTTAGGGGTTTAGTTACCCTTTAATTAAAACAAGTGAATCACTCTCCGTTAGTATCTCTCTTGCTAACTTGCTGTCTTTTACATGTTCGGTGGCTAAATTAGCCGAGCAGTTAGCTTAGCAGTCTCTCATTCTCCTGCTCTCTCTATCTCCATGTGCCACATGTTATGTTACTCTCTTTTGCCTCTTTTATTGATAATGATATGAGGCTTAGTGTTTTTAGTATTTCGGAAATGAGTACATATGTCATGGTCATGTCATGTTTGTTAGCTGAAACAGTTAGCCAGTTTCCTGTAGCTGGCACAGGCCCAAACATCTGTATAGTGCTAAAATAACCATCAACCAGTTGGCATTTGAAATGAGCTGTTGTTTGGTCGCACTGGTGTTACCTGGTGGTTAGCTCTAGCGTTAGCCTTGCCAGTTGGTGACTACACAGTTTAATTTGCAACTTATTTTGCATTATCAACAGGAAATTTAAGTCAACGTTATACTTATATCAAATAAAAATGCTAAAGTACATGTAAAACAACATTACATCTAATTCATTACCTTTTAAACATGGAAAACAAATTATAGCCACCTTTTCACTATTTCAGTGAATTAAATTACAATCCTCGCTTAGACTAATTGCACTAAAAGGGTAAATTATCATCCACTTATCCTTAAAACTAAATTATTTTGAGTGTTTTCTATGTTATTTTTTGTAAGTGAACGGAATGTTCCTATAATTAATCGGCAGATGTATTATTTTGTGATACACAAACAAAACACGTTAGTTATGTTACATCACAATGACCCCCATTTTTCTCCATTTCCTCTGTGTCACAAAATACACAACCCTGCAATTCTCTGGTGAAAGTTACCCACTGTGCTTTAGTTCGGCTGAAGAATTTCAAAAGATAAAGGTGATGCATGCATGAAAACAACGATCAAAAAAAAAATATATCAAAAAGAAGCAATTAGGAGATGCTGTTAATAATTGGATTCGGCGAGGAAAAACCTCGCTTTATGAGCTCATGATGTTTTTATAGAAATAAAACAACTATCTCTTTAGAGAATTAACTCAGGCCCTGACACACATGTGTTTGTGTTTTTTTCTTCAGAGGTAGACAGTCA
Source organism: Solea solea (assembly GCF_958295425.1). Taxonomy (NCBI): domain Eukaryota; kingdom Metazoa; phylum Chordata; class Actinopteri; order Pleuronectiformes; family Soleidae; genus Solea; species Solea solea. The sequence continues at coordinate 29,314,213 of NC_081134.1, read as the reverse complement.
TATTATCACCCCCACATTCATCCCTGGCCAGTTTTGTGTTGTTATTTATTATTTATCATGTTCTGCTGCATCTGGTTGCTTTTAAAAGCATCTCCTGGATTTGAACTTAGAGAGCAAGGGGGGGAGGGAGGGAGGGAGGTTGGGGGCTACACAAAAATAGAAGCCATATAAATAAGAGTTTATCGATCAACGGAAGGATAAATTCTTGTTTTAGCCTGATGCTCTTAGGTTCTAGTTGTGGACACAAATCATGGCAGTTAATGATTATTGGAAAATCAAGTGATTTATAGACGGCAACGCACTCTTGTGTTTTTCTTCTCTCAGCATTTCTTCATTGACACAATCGTGAAACCTTTCGACACGTTTTTACGTTGTTGTTTAAAAGTCATGGGTTGTACTTAACCCGACACCATGTGGGGGCTCAGCTTAAAGCTCCCTAATTTAAAGATAAATGCCAAGTACAACAAAGTTATTGGCCTGAGATATGTACATGCAACTGTAGCAACAGATTTAGTTCATCAAAGTATTTTTTGCTTTTATGTCCTTTTGTAAGTGCTCATATTATTACATTATTTAACTTTAAACAGTAGTCTGTTGTTATTTACCTTCCTTAAGGTTTTCCATGGATAATCAATCAACTCACCTCTGTATTATATTATTGATTTAATCAGTAAAACAGTATAAAAGTAGTCACTTCATCCACGAGTCAGGACTTTATCTTTACCCTGACTGTCTTCCCTGCTGTTATACTAGACTAATAAAGGACTATCTCATATTATTTAGTGTATTAAGTGTCACTAACAATCAATATTTTCACTCCGTTGTTGGGACTTTTGTTGGAATTGTTGTTCCTCCATTGTAATATTCCGGTTTCCCTCAGTGTGTACAGCAAATGTGTATATTTTCAGGTGTGTTAGTGTGGACACACATCATCTAAACTGAAATGGGAAACATATTTGTGTGGGTTTAGCCTGTTATTCCCAAACCTGCCAGGGTTATAATGTAATGTAATGTAATGTAATGTAGGGCAAAAGGAAAAAAACAAGCCAGCAGATGTACAACGTCACGACCTTGATCTCTCACCCTTGAAAACACCTTTCTAACCCAATTGCATTAAAATGTGTGAGTTGTGAAAACACTCTCTCTCTCTCACACTGGCAGAGTTGGCTCTTCAAAAATGGGGCTTTTTAGGAGGGAGTAGATGACGCGCAGCACATCAGAGGGTCGCTTTGCCAGACGACCAACCCGCTCCATGAATCAGACGCAGCAGTGGGAGAGGAGAAGTGTGGGATGGAGATAATGATGTGAAAACGTATGATGAGGTGAGCAGGATGGAACACACTGCTGTCATGGATCAGAGGTGGAGGAAATGAAGTCGTAACCACTGCCACGTTCACCCATTACCACACAAGTGGTTCCACTGACAGCGTTTCTGTAGTCCGGCAAAAACCTTGTATCTCTGAGTGACATTACTTAGCATGAAAAGTGCTGTGTAAACAGTGTTTCAACTTTATTGTCATGTAGCGTCACAAAAAGTATTATTCTTCAAACCACCAGGAACAAAAAACATTTAAAAAGCATGGGCCCCCAACGCTGCGTCCCTAACGCTATTCCCATGACTCAGTTTTCATGTGCTTATGTTTTCTGGTCGGGTCTCTTATCTCATGTGTGAAGTTTTGACCCGCCGGCCAGTGTACGGCAAAGTTACAGGGCACTTCCTCTTTTGTGGCTAATGGTTGCCATGGCCACGCCCTTTTGAATCTGCGAGAACTTTTTGATGAACTTTTCATCTTATATGTGAGTCTAGTACAAATTGGCACTTCTTTTTTTTTATGTTGTGCTACGATTAACGTGTTCGGATGAGTTTGTTCATTTAAGAAACGTGCAAGTCGCCAAGATGGACACCAAATTCAAAATGGCCGACTTCTTGTCAAGTTGAGGCCATGGTCCCAATAGACTTTTTTGTTCGTCTTAGGCTGTGACATGTTTCCACCAAGTTTCATGAAATTCGGTGCAACTTAGTTTCGCCTATCGTGTATTACCCTTATTTTACTAAAAAGTTAAATAAACTCTGAAATAGTGTTGCAATTATGACTATTTTAGTATCACTTTACACTGCAAAATGTACTGTGATGATTTAATGGAAAGAAGAAAAATGCATATTGTGATATTAAATAATGAAATTCTAGTTTTCCTTGAAAATATCAGCATTTTCTGTTGCCCAAACTCTACTTTTTGACATAAAATTTCTAAAAAATATCATCTGTCTCATGGGACTGAGATTAAATCAGTCTCAGACACACATTGAAAATCCACTGTCTGAAGTCAAACGTGTGTGATTGAATGTCGAGCTGATAATTGGCCTTGTTTATTGGTATTGTTGTGTGTACATTTAAACACACACACACAAACACACACACACACATTCTGCCTCTGCCTTGTCTCCTCTGGCATCAGATCCCATCAGTTTACACTGATTTACTTTCCGTAAAACAATAATAACTTGATTATTTTCCAATTACAGAGCACAATTATAGAAAAATAAATAGAGCAAAAACATTATTGTTGCTTAGATGAATGTGAGCAACACTGGGAGAGAAATCATTCTCCTCTCTTTTCGTTTTTGTTTTCTTTTTTTCTCGTTCATTCTATCAGACGCTACGAAATGGGATCTAAGAGGAAAGCACATGCAACAATGCCACTGTATTGATTTTAATTATCCCATTACTGAGCCTGGAGGTCTTATAAAAACAGATAAGCTAAAGACCTCCAACTAATTACATACGGAGCGGCATCATGCATTTATTTTGCTGTTGATTAAAGTTGTTTTCGATTTATGTTAAATAACGGTGTGATTCAAATGCAAAACCACAGTGGCTTTGACACCGAGAAAGCAGATCTTTTTCTTTCTTTCTTTCTTTCCACGTTTGTTGTCTCCTCGGGTTCTCAGGCTGGAAATAGTCTGTGCGTTTGTGGAATTGCTTCAGGTGACTCTGCAATTATGAAATGTTGTTCAGGAAGGTCACTCAGAGTTCTCCGTTCATTTTTTTTTAAAGGCATATCAGATGCTGAAACCGCCGTGCAACTTATAATGTTCTTACAAGAATGTCTTACAAGTTAATTAAACGTCGTTATCACAGGACTAAGTCGTTTTTATATGGTGTAAAGCAGCAGCGATCGCAAGATAAACAGTGGAATTAACCTATTTGTGTTACCGGGCAGTTGAACAACCTGTTTTTACTTAGGAGTCGTCATATAATTGTTTGGAAAACAGTTGACAATTGAGTATCCGTAAAATGAAGCACAGCGGTAAGTTAGCTGCTACTGTAGCTGCTAAATGTTCAGAGTTTGATGTTAGCTTTAGCCAGACACTGTGGTGACGATATTTGATGTTAGCAGCTACCGTAGCCATACGCTGTAGAATCAGTTTGTGATGTTAGCAGCTGCTGTAGCATCTGGGCTTGATGTTAGCAGCTATTGTAGCCATACACTGTACCATCAGTATGTGATGTTAGCAGCTACTCTAGCCAGATGCTATGTGGACTTGACGTTAGCTTTTGCCAGACCCTGTGGCTTTAATGTTAGCAGCTATTGTCGCCATACACTGTAGCATCTGGGCTTGATGTTAGCAGCTACTGTAGCCAGATGCTGTAGCATCTAGGCTTGATGTTAGTAGCTACGGTAGCCATACACTAGCATCAGCATTTAACATTAGCAGCTACTGTAGCATCTGGGCTTGATGTTAGTAGCTGCTGTAGCCATATGCATCTGGGCTTGATGTTAGCTTTACCCAGACACTTTGGCAATGATGTTAGCAGCTACTGTAACCATACGCTATAGCATCAATGTGTGATGATAGCAGCTGTTGTAGCTATGCACTGTAGCACCTGAGCTTGACATGAGCAGCTACTGAAGCTAGATGCTATCTGGTCTTGATGCTAGCTTTAGCCAGCCACTGTGGTGTCAATGTTAGATGTTAGCAGCTACTGTAACCACTAGTTTTCCTTTTTAAGTTTTGACTTTTAACGAAATATCTTGACAATCTTAACCTTATCCTGTGAAACATCATTAGCATCTACGAGATGGATTGACTCTAAGGTCCATGAAGACATTCATCACTCACAGCAGATGTGACTCTCATGAACCCATGACTTTGCCTCTATAGACCTATGACTTTGTGTTTTCTTTCAGTAAAATCAGTGACCTGCTTTGTCTAGTTTTATTTACAAACCAAAAAGAGAAACAGTGTCTTGTTTATAGTGAAGATAAGAAACAAGAATGTCTAAAAATCTGAAATTGGAAGCAAAATAATTGTTTTTAAAGAAATGTGGGGGAAAACATTGAAACCAATTAACAGATTTTCAACATAGTTTTTCTCCCCCCCCCCCCCCCCCCATTCATTTAGTAGTTAAGGCATATCAGATGCTGAAACACTGCCATGCAACTTGTAATAGAATGTCCTACAAGTTAATTAATTGTCTCTGGAAATGTTATCACTGTACCTATCATTTTATCAGGTGCGGCGATCGCAAGACAAAGTAGAAATAAACTCTGTATTACTGGGAATGATGAGTGGTGGTTCCCCATACTCCAAAAAGACAATGTCCCAAATGCCTTGTTCTGTTTACAAACCAAAAAGTCTGTTTACCATCTCATCATGGTACATTTTCAGTGTTAAAGTTATACAATTTAACACAAATTTAGACTAAATACACTGGATTAGTGTTCAATTTTAACTGTTAATGTTAAAATACCACTGAAATAGTCACATTTACATTAATCCAGAGTGCGTTTGGCCTAGTTGGAGTTTAGTGGGGCAAAGAAACCAGAACATTTAAGAATCTTGACGTCAGAAGCAAAAGGATTGATTTTCAGCATTGTTTTTTTATAGTTTTTCAGCACTTTTATTGACTATTGCTTTCTTTGGTGAGACAGAGATCTTGGAATTTTCATTTCCCAGGCATCATGACGTCGTCATTTGCTCCCTCTTGCTTAACTTTACTCGCTCATTGTTCTACGTGGAGTCTCACGTCAATGGGCACAAAATTCAAGCACTTTCAATGACCCATGTCTATTTAGGGCGATTTTCAACAACTTTCAAGGATTTCAAGGACCATTCAGTGGCTGTAGCACATGCATGCGTTTTTTACATATTCTATTCTTATTCTGCCCTACAATTAATTTTTCCAAACATATAACAGCTCTTTCAGATCTCACTGTGTGTGTGTGTGTGTGTGTGTGTGTGTGTGTGTGTGTGTGTGTGTGTGTGTGTGTGTGTGTGTGTGGACGTGGTTAAAAAAGGGATGTAGGGACACACCCGGACGGAGAATAGGAATAGAAAAAAGAATATAAACGAATGTGCGAGAGGGGGAGAGTAGAAATAGAGAGTAGCAGAGTGGAAAGGTGAAAAGGGAGCGTGAGGCTTGAATGCTTCAGCGCTGCCACAGCCACAAACAGAATTGACCTGGAAAAGCTTGTGTGGTAGAAATCAGCTTTAAGAAAGCCTTTTAGAGACCTTCTCAGGGGATTAATACTGTTTTGGTGTTAGTGTTTGGGGTCTCTTTCTTTCCCCGTCTCTGTCTTATTTGTGTGCATGTAAATATACATGTGTGTGTGTGTGATTTCTCTCTGAGCAGATTCAGAGAGAAAGAGGAAATCATTTGAATTACACCTCACGGGGCAGAGTGCATGAACCACCATTTTATTTTATATTTTAACAGGGCATGTTTACTAAACATAAACAGCATAAACAGAAATAAAAATGTCAATTTTTTTCATTCCTTTTTTTTTTTTTTTAACCCTGTGTGCTGGACCACTGGAGCATACAGAGGGAGCACCAGATGGGAGTTCCCGATTTATGACTTTGGCATAAGCCAAGAAGTCGGGTCTGCTTTAGCTGTGAAAAATTTCCATTTAATTTATTATTGGATAGATAAATGTTGTTTTTTAGTTATTATTATAATAAATCCAGTCTAATTTTTCTCAATTCAACATCATTTCTTTTGACTACAAGTAATTTTGCAGTGACAGGCTAAAAAGACGAGAGCAATTAAACAATTTACAGCTTGATAAACACTTTGACATCCTTTTTTTTTCAGAGCAAACGCAACAGTGAACAGTGAATATAATTCATCACCCAGACTTGTCTGCTGTGATCACGGTTTATCAAGCTTATCGCTTTCAATTTGAAGAAGTTACCCTGCTAAAATATGATCCACGTGTTCAGATGTTTTATAGCTTATAGAATAGTAAATGTTTGGCTTATTAACAGCAAAACCCCAGTTGCTGGCATATTCTGCTATTATATATTCCTGCAAACCACGCGTAAGCTCTAGTTCTCTATTTATTCAGACGTGTATCGACTGACAATGACTGTGTTTTAGAACAAAAAACACCTGGTTAGGGCAAGGAAAATGTTTTTCCAACACACAGTTTTGTCATCTTTTAAAAATACAGAACACTTTTTCATACTGTCGTATGATGCTTTGGTGGGGACGTCTCACTCTGTTATACAAGCTCTAAGATTTTTCCTCAGATATAGCTACATTCAAATAGCAAGGTCAAGCTACAGTAGCCAAAAACTCTAGCATTTTTGTTGGAAGTTAGCAGCTACTGTATCATCGTTTTTTAACGTTAGCAGCTACTGTAGCCGAATGCTGTATTGTTGTTGGACCTTAGCAGCTACTGTAGCCAAATGCTGTAGCATTGTTGTTGGACGTTAGTAGCTACTGTAGCCGAGCACTGTATCATTGTTTTTTGGCTACTCTAGCCGAACGCTGTAGCATTGTTATTGGATGTTAGCAGCTACTGTAGCTAGAAGCAGTGACATCAGTGTTTTTTCATTCCACATTATCCACCAACCACTCAAATTGTGGCTGAAATATGGCAACATTCAAACAGCAGTTGGTCCAAATCTCTTTTTATTATTTAGTCTCTTTGTTCCTTAAAATCGAGTACGTTGCTAACATAGGATAGTAGAAATGTTTGCAGAACCTTCCCAAATTTGTAAATGAATCATTAATAATCACTTAACTGAAACTCCCAAAAGAATAGACGATGTTGGAGGGAGATAAAGATAGTGAAAACCTCCTTGTGTATTCTTTCACAGCTCCTCTTATCAGCACTCCCCTAATTGTGGGACAGGGAATGGACACGGTCCAGTGAGGAGCTAATTATCAGTGACAACAAACGTCACATCAAACAGGTATTATGAGAGCTGCATGAGGCTCCGCCGTGCTCAGCGGATCTCAGTCGGCTATTTTCGCTCCGGATGCTAGATTACTTTTGACAGAAAACATACAAATAAAACATTACCGAGGCTTACAGGGGAGCGCGCTGAGATACCCACTGAGTAAATTATTCATACATTGACTTACTGAAGGAATGAAAGCTTCTGTCTTCTCTCTAATCCCCAGCAAAGCTTTCAGTAATAGTGCAGCGCTCAAGAGTTGCTTCTCACAAGGCTCTATTCATCAAACTTTCCAATGTATGAAATCAGTGTCTTGACAGGCTTTTGAAATCCAGCGGCTCCCGCATTATTACAGCATTTAGCCTCAAACAGCCTCTCAATCTAATGGCTTCCCTGCGATGGTGATTGCTTTGATTTTAATTGGGATGTTCTATGGGGCGCTGCTGCTTCTAATCCAGCTGTCTCCCACCAGTTAGACGAGAGTTGCGCACAGGGAGTTTTCACTCGTGCTCTAAAACCCGTTGCAGGGTGGTACGGTTGCCCTGTTGAGTTTACTGTTGGGGAGCATCGCAGGAGGCAAGGGTGTCATATGTGCCCTGTGTTTGGCACTGAAGTCATGAGTAATTGAGGGATAAAATAGAGAATCAGTCATATGCGGAAAGTCTCAAATAGAGGGCTTCCTTAGTCTCCAGAGACGAGGTCTTGGTACCATGAAGTACCATTTAGCTTGTCCATCCTTGAAAGACTAGGCCATGATCACTCTCGGGGGAAAAGTAAAGACCAGGAAGGGACTTACCTGGTCGCGATCATTTCAAGACAATGGAAACGTTATACCAGTTCTAAGGTTTGTTTGTAGCTGAGAACCAACTTTTCAGGTTCCGGGAACTGGCACGGAGCCCTGTTGTAGTCAAAGAAGAAACAAGAACTTGAAATATCGCCCACAATTTTTATTCTTCTAAATTTTGCGACTGAATACGTTAGACAGCAATGATGCGCCACCATGTGTCAACAGCTACTGACAACCTTTATTTACGCCACGCCATTGGACTTTTGCGCCACCTACTGTTTATCTCAGTGATCAATTTTCCAATAGTCCAAGTTGAAGGATATAAATGTGCATTTTCTTTCGCAAAATACTTAAAACTTGTACTCATATGCTACAGTTTTTGGTTCCACAAGGAAATAACTTTCTTGATAACTAAATCAATTTCCATTATCATGTTGGGATCTGTCCCCCCAAAGAAATTTCAGAAAGGAAAATGCGATTACTCCACAACTACCTCATCAACCCTTACAGAAGCCAAAGTTTTTGTTGTGAGGTAACTGCTTTACTCTCAAGACTTCATGGTCAAAGACCTTTTTTTGGGGAGAGATCTTCCCCAAAATTTGTGAACTTCAGGAAACACTTGAAATTTCAACTGACTGTCGTGGTCCTGGAAACAAGGTGCAGCAGAACCTTCAGACACATTCTGCTTCATTCAAAAACCCAGCGTCTAGACTGCATCTAATTTTTGTCAACGTCGCCTTTTGCTAAATTGAATGATGTTTTTCGGAACAAATTGTGCTGCACAAAGAATTTCCGACGTCTGGAGACTGCTAGTTATTCCCTTTGCCTCAATGGTCATAACTCAATGAAAGAAGTGGCTCTTTTCATTATACTTTTCAATTTGAGTCTAATACTTGGACTGAAATGAGGGCATAGCTGTGCATGTATTGGACCTAATATGGACACGAAGAGTGAAAACTGACCTGTCAGAAAAACTAGAGCAGAGTCGGCAGAAGCCATTAATTACCTGTTTTTGTGTGATGAAGTCGCAGGAAAAAAAACAAACTTAATGTTTCTCCATTTGTATTAGTTGCGATGGTAGACCTTGAAAATGAAATTTAAGTAAAATATGAGTTCTGTAAGAAATAGGAAAAGTATGTGTTCGTCAACGAGGACATTAAAAATGGATTTGGGCTGCGCCTGACCCTGAAATTAGCTCTAGCTGCAGGTAACCACTGCCACTTTGAATCATTCCCTGCTCTGTGTGATTTACTACTCCTAAAAAGTCCTGATGAATTGACGAAATAACGGACAACGCACGTGAATGATGGTGGTTTTGGTCAAAAATCCCCCCGAAAATCCAATACTAGGCAAGACACAAGAAAAGAAATCTCTTTTACTTTGACACAAAAGGATGATTTTTATTTTCCCTTTGGAGACATGACTTCACTTGACTAATTATCAAAAAAGAAGCCCTAGAGGGTGCAGGTATTTCATTATACTGCGAGAGCAGGACATTCATCACAAAGATTTACAAGTTGATGAGAAATTTATGTCCGAATTGTACTTTTTAAGATGCCATCAGTCATGGTTTGTCACACTCCTCAAGAATGATTTTGGCATTGTTCCGAGATTATTTTTCCAACCTTTTCCTGAGTGAAATTGCTATGTAAATGATTGGCAGTTTTGGGTGAACGTTTCATCATAATTATGCTGAAACTGATTGCACAGTACAATAGCATTGAAAAAAACAGGACTATATTGTGTTTTTATTAAGAAACTGTATTATGTGGAAAAGTAGCATGTATCTTGCCACTGCTGCGTCTCCCACCTGTCTATCAATGCAGGGACTGTGTCCGTTTGACTTTTAATTTGGCTGGTCACTTACGAAAGGCATCATTGTGAGCCGTACCAACTTTGGAGGTGTTTGGATGAGGAAATGCAAGAGATATCGGTAGAAATGTAACAGATATGTCACTAAAAATAAAAATACACAAGAAAATAGTCACATTGAGTCGGTACGACAATAAAAGTAAGTTTTGCAACCTCCCTAAATATTTGTATGTCAAATGCTGAACATTTCTTAAAAAGTCGTCTGTGATGTGTCAACGTGACATTCTCCTTTTTTCTCCTCTTCTCTCTCTCTTTGTAATATAAAAAGACGAAACACAAATGAACAGTGACAGAGAATTATTAGACAGTTTTTCTTGTGTCGTCGGGTCGACCATTCAACAATCTGTCATGTTTTTTAGGTGAATTTCTCTCCTGCCTTCTTCAGTGTGATGAACCAAGACAAAAACATACATGAGAAGTGGACGGTGTGGTTTCATTTAGCTCCGTTTCTTGTCTAGTGGTCGACCGCTGAACTCTTATTTTATCCGCGCTGTCACTGTGATCTCTGTTTTTGAGGTTCTATTTGTCTTCGCTCTCGTGAACCGCTGTTATTTTTGGGTCTGTTCAGGTTTGAAGTGCCATCACCCTGTCCCGGTCTCTAATTGGCTGGTTTGGAGACAAGACGTCGCCAACACAGATCAAAATTTCAGCGTGCTGGAGAAAAGATGTGGGTCTGTGAAGCACTGGGAAGCACAGGTCAGTGAGTCTTACGAGGCCATGTTTTACTCTGAGCGACTGCCAATTAGAAGCCAACAAAACCTGTGAACAATGCTTAATCAAACATCTGGAACTTTTTGGGGACATAAACATCGTGCAATGCTTTAACCGGGGAAAAGAAACTGCATTCTTGTGAGATTGCAAAACAGAAAAGAGGCACTAGTGAAAGCAAAAAAAAAATATTCAGGATGCTTTCTTTGTGGGGGCTCGATTCGGAGCAGAACTCAAATATCCATGACTATCATCCATCCCAAAGTGTGCGCACACATTCTTCTTTTGATGATACATCCCCTCTTACAATTTTGTCTTGAGTCGCTCCTTATTCCTGATCCCCCCCCCCTGTTTTTCTCTCGTTTTCACATCACCTTTATGCGCTCGGCTTTGTGAATATTTCTCCTCTGAACCTCTCTGTAGTTTGACAGGGGCCTCTTTCTTTCTATCTATGATTATTCTGTAAGGGGGGGGGGGGGGGATGTAAAGCACTGCATCCATTATTGAGCAACATCACAACCAAGGAAGCCTCTCTACGAGACATTTACATTTTATGGCCTCTGTCGGTCCCTTTGGTGAGCGCTCCGACCCAAAGCCTGTGGATGCTGAGAGCTCAAATTGACAAGTGTGCCGCATGCACTGTCATGCAAATAGAGTTTCCCCGCGTTAAGCTTTGCTTCTTTTAGAGAGCGAAATTGGGAAATTTTGATTTTAACAGGCCTTCTTGAACCTCCCCTGGAGCTTCGCCTGGGGTTAGGAGTCATTTATAGCAGAGGTTCAGGCAGGTCATGAAAAATGCTTTTTGATACCAACTTTATTCTGCTACGCAGTGTGTATGTGTGTGTGTGTGTGTGTGTGTGTGTGTGTGTGTGTGTGTCAGTATATATAGAGCTCTGCATGTCGGTCCACCGCTCATATATACACTGCGTCCACTCCTGCACCTGATGACTCCCTGTGCGTTTCCCTGTCTACGACAGGCGATGGTTTTAATGATAAATGACAAGGACACACATGGCTGCGAGGAAGGTGTGGCGTAATTTCAATCATTTTTATAAGTACTTTGGAGGCCCCCGTGAAACTGCCATGTAGTATTTCTGCTGTCGTCAGGGGCCTGCAGTGATCTAAGCAACCCATTAGGATGCCAGGGTTTAAAGTGAGTCGCCGACTGTCGCTGCCAGTGACAGCAAACATTGTGTTCCGCTCCCGTTTTAATTTGTACATCTTTTTCCTTTAGAAGATTAATTGAAAATAGAATCACCACAATGTTTTCAAGGTTAATACAACACATGCTCAATTAAGTGTGGGTGTGTATGGAGGGGGGATAACACAGCTGTACTGTATTTCACAAAGCCTTGCTGGCACAAGCCATGCTATTTTTCCATGCTACCTAATGATAAGCCTCCTCTCCTTTCCCCCCAGTTATTTGTAATTAAGTTTCTTCTCAGCATTTAGTTAGAAAGATGTCAAAGAGGAGAACTGAGGAAGATGGGGAGGGGGAGGATAGCGAGCTGGGGGCAGAAGCTGCCCTATTCCTGAATAAATGCAGAGGGTGAACAGGCTTAGTGAATTTCAAAGTCACCCAGGCGACTTAATAGCTTTCCTAAATGACTCAGCACATTATTTCCAGTTGTACAGTAGTCCATTACACGGTGCGTTGCCATCATACAGGGTTTGGACCTCCCCCCCCCCCCTTCTGCTCCTGACTCACGGTTGGCATGTGTTCAACAAACCACTTGAGTCCTGAATGCAAAATGAAGTCCCTTGGCTATAACTTTAAGGACAGTTCTCTCTTTTTAGTGCTAACACCCAGAGAACCCCCCGAGCCTGTCAGTGACACCCGCAACCCTTCCGCACCGCAAGCTCCGATGGCAAAGGTGATAGCAGCTAAAAGTGTATTGCGTTGGCCCGCGAGCGCGGATGTGGATGGAATGAGACAGAAAGAGGGAGATAAATAGAGGAGGAGGGAGCAAGAGAGAGCAATTAGTGGTGCTCCACAGCATAATCCCTGGGAGACAAGGCCCATCAATCATGTTACTAATCCTTTTGTTTCTCAATAAAGATAACCATGCTTCAGGGAGTTAACATTTTCTTAATAAGTCATCCCACTATAGTTCACCTGAAATGCCAGATTGGCCCAGAATTATCCTTATCCTTTATGTTTGACATTGACTTGATAAGAGACATACCCCACCGAGAATGCTATTCCTGTTGTTGTGATAAAAGTAGAGTTCGTGGAGGTTGGCGAGAGTTTGGCAAAGAGTAAGAAAGAGTTTGTTGGGTAAAATCATCAGTGAGCTCCTTAATTTAACAAATCCCCCAAACTAGAAGACACAAAAGTAGGGTTTTCACCAGATTGGCCCATTTGTATCATTTGTTTGACATTTGACTCAATAAGAGACACGGTCACCAAGAGCGTTTTTGCTGTTGTTGTGACAAATGTAGAGATCATAGAGGTACAAGAGAGTTCAGCAAAGACTTTGTTGGGTAACATCACAGGTGGGCTTCTTAATTTAACAAATCCCTCAAACTACCTAGAAGACATAGATGTAGTTTGTTTTTCACCAGACTGGCCCAAAAAATCCTTATCCTTTTACAACAACAACAGGAAAAATATACTTGTTAGGTATGTCTCTAACTTAAGCCAAATGTCAAAGTTCATAGAGGTACAAAAGAGTTTGTTGGATACAATCTTGGTTGGGCTTCTTTACTTGACAAATTGCTCTAAACTAGAAGACACAAATTAGGTTATAAGCCCAATATAACCAATATTAGTATGTTTTTCCTGTTGTGACAAAAGTAGAGATCATAGATCAAAAGAGTTCGGCAAACAGGACCCTTTTATTTTTTTAAAAATCTCCAAAGTACAAGAAAAAGTATGCTGTTAATACCTTCTAAAATGATATTTAATGGTTGCCCATGAACATCGGAGAAACTACATTCACCTTGACATACCAAAAATGGATGCAGTTCTTTGTTTGATTTGACTGGTTTATCCAGGCTTAATTTGAGGCGATGAAAACCTAAGAAAACGGGCCACAACATTCTGAAGTTTTAATGGTAGTATTTGCAAAATAAGTTCTACACATAAGTACAACTCTGACCCATGCGGACATGTCAGGAAAAAGGAGGGGAAGGCTTAAAGAGAGTGAATGTAATGAATTACGGCAACATTTAAAGATGGAGGAATTGCCTCCAGTCGTCTTTCCTGACTGTGAATTCATCTCAACGTTAAACTAAATCTCGAGCGAGACCGCAGCTTCGATTGTTGGAAAAGTTTCTTGTCACGATTAATTTCAAAACTATATGCATATACAGTATATAATTGATATGCACCGCAAACCTCCCTTTAGATCAAGGTAAAACCAAGTTCAAATATCTAATCAAACAAGTTTTAGTTGGGACTGAAGATCTTATTGTAAGCTGTGCCTTAAAGGCATAAGCTCTGATATTATACAGCGAGAGAAGAAAAGTTCAAATATTAATCATGACAGCCCAAAGGCACTGCTTGGAGAATGAGCACCATGAAGGGAACGCCAGGAGGCAAGTAACACATCCTTTCTTCAACTTCTAGCTAATCTCACATGTTTTCTGTTGAAAAGAAAACATTTTCCCGAGGAGTCCGCAAGAGTGAACTTTTGTAAAAATTCAAGTCAGCCTCAAATTGAATGAATTCTCCGGCGACCTTGAAGGCATTTCCTTTGTCCACTTCACTCTGCCCTGCCTCTATATGATTCTTCTCGCGCCGGCTGCATCCATCCATCATGTTCTCTCGTTCACCTTTGTCTCAGAGACAACATTTTGCACCTTGTTTTTCTACTCCCCATTTTCTTTTTCTTTCTTTTTCCCCCCTTACGCTCTCTCTCCTCAGTCCTTTCTATCACCCCACCCCCCATCATTTCGGCGGTGTCTCCGAGAAGTCAGCCGTGGACGTGGCTCTGCGCTGTCGCGGATGCTTCAAGGTCAAGAGTGCTTAGCTGGATATTAAAGAGACAGATGGGTGTAGAGACCGAGTGGGATGGCAACGCAATGCAATTATAACCCCGTGTCCACACACATACACACTATGAAAGAGTCCAGCAGAGAGAGAGAGAAAGTGGGTGCGAAATAGGCAGACAAGAGATCACTGGCCATCTCAGGAACTCTGCTGAGACAATCTAATATCAGCGTGAGTGTAACTCCACAACATTCGGAAACATGCACGCGCACACGCCTAAACACACTCGCGTACCAACAAAACGCGGGCGTGCGCTGCATATGCACACGCGTGACACTGGGAGATTGTCTGATAGGAATTGTAATGGCTCATTAAAGCACCAAAGTGATCCTGTGGATGGTTCCATGAGGAGGAAAACAGAGTGAGTGATTGATACAGTGATACAGAGTGTGCTCCCTCCACCAGCCCATTAGGGGTGATTTAGAGAGACTGTGGAGTGCAACTGGAATAGAAAAAGAGCCCCCCCACCTACATTTTTCTTGATTCCAAACCCACTCTGTGACTGATTTAAAGAAGGCGGGGAAATTACTATGTTTTAACAGATAGGTAGAGCCGTAGTCGGTGTGATTTCTCCTGGTGTATAAAGTCACTCTCTCCTTCAGCATCTCTTCTTCTGCGTTTTTTAAAATATGGTACATACGCTCTAACATTAGTGATTTACCGTTCACGTGTGAGTAAACTATGTGTCTTTAATTCAATCCAAAATCACACAGAAAAGCTCCTTAAGGTAGGAAACAAGGCTGAAGGTACCACCGATAGAGACAGAGGGAGACAAAATGTGGTTTCTCTACATGTTTACAAGACGAGTAATAAACAGAACGGCAAAAGTTCATGAAGGTCCAAACTCTGGAGAGAAAAAGTCTAAATCTGAAAGAACCAGACATCTAAATAGGAGTTGTCTTCAATGCACCTTACAAATTAAGAGGTGAAATGCAGATTAGCCGAGGCGTTCTTCAAATTACCATTGATAATTAGCGAAGAATTTCAAGACGGAAACACTTTTATTAGATTAGATGTCATACCAATGTTTCAAAACGCCCCCAGATAAATCAGTGTTTATGGGTGGAAACATGACGTAGTGCTTTTGTACAGTATCGCGTGACGCTAATTGGCTCCGTCTTAATCTGTCTCTGAAATCAAAGCGACAGTCATTCATATCAGTGGTGGAGAAGAAGATGAAAGAAAGTGAGGGAGATACAAGCTGGTGAGTGATGAGTGATGATCGGCGCTGAAGGATGGAAACATTCTCCTGTCACGGGTCAGACTCTCAAACTGACATCACTTTTAATTTAGTCACGGCTGATTTTAAACCCTCTCCATTCACATGAAAGAGAGAGAGTGACGTGTTCCCTAAAGTTCTCATTCAAAATGCAACCTGTGTTCTCCGAAAATAGACAGTCACTCACCAAAGAAAATGATGGATGGGGTTTAAATTTGACACGTTTATACACGCGTAAAATGCCAGTGATTCATTACCCCGGTGTATCCCTCCATATGTTTAACATGTTGCTCAATGAACCTGAGGATAAAGTCATGCGCAATTACACTACAACACTCTACCGACTGTAATATTCATATTTTAATCTAAATTAAATGTTAATTTTAATTGCACTCAAACTTTCTATTAAGTCATGCTTGGACAAATGGCTGCTTACGCTTATTGTGAGCACTGACACTCATTAAAATGTGAGTCACTACCATTAGAAATCACAAGAGCAGGAGTTGTTTCGCACGATCGCACACTGACCCCCCCCCCCCCGTAATTATTTACCCATGATGATGGCGACAACTTCCACGCCACCGACTCTTGTATGCGTCCGTGGTGCGAAATGGAACACAGCTCACACTGAGGCAATTGAGACAGGAAATGGAGGTCGGCGTGGGGTCACGGTTTCCAAATTTAGCAATCGAAGGATTTGGTGTTTGCCACAATTTTCCTACTCACGCAGCTTCTGCTGCTGTCACAAGAACACACACACGGCCCACCACGCCTCCCGGTCCCTTTATCCTCTGGAGGTGAAAGTGTGATATCAACCAATCTGTTTCAGCCCCGCCATAGCGTCACACCTGCACCAACCCTGATCCTTCTGCCTTGTACCCTAGTGTGAGTCACAGAGGAGCGACGAACAACGGTGGAATACAGTGCACTAAGCAGTGGAGCGGGACGTGATAAGAGGGTCAGAGAGTAGGGTTAAGTGAGACGGACGCAGTTCAATGGAGAGTTCAGGGGTTTTAAAAATGTGGATGTATAAGGTGCGAGTTGAGAAACATGTCTAAAACAGGTGAGGCTCATTCTCATTGACAAAATGGCAGCCAGTAGGAACACTGGGAAAAAAAACGGATTTTACCTAGGTGTATCTGATTTTACCCAATCTATACCTACGTTAGTGTCTAACATCTTACAACTATGTTTGCTTCTTTATTCTGTTGTTTTTCTACCTGGAAACTAAAGTTTGTGTTGGTTTAGTAAACTGGTAATTTTCCTGGACCAAAGTCCATAGAGAAAATCAGCGATTTTTTAGGGACACAGGAGCAGCGATTCCTTTGACCTAACCAGCTAAAAATGTTGATTTTCTCAATGGAATTTGCTGAGGAGAGTCACAGGTTCATCTAACAGTGAGATAAAGCTGTGAACACGTTCTTAAGATACTGTAGACTCAAGGAGATGTAGATTTTATTGGGTGGGAATTTGTGGCCAAAATTAGTTTCTCCTGATAAACTCGCTGGCAACCTGTACCTGTTTTTTTCATCACTACCTTAAACAGCCACTCTTCAAAACCCCCCCTGAACTATCACTTAGTCCTGCTTGGACTCAAGCTTGACCGATCACTGCATTATAAAGAGCAGGGATGCAGTTAATTATCTCTCTGTGGATTTAAAACAGTGGTTGGCCAGTGTTATTTGCTTTGAAACTATTTTTTAAAAAGCGACCGGTGGCCATAGATGATGTGGAACAGCGGTGAGCGGCGTTGGTCGCCTCTGTTCCCCCACTTCTCAAAGTGAAACATGTGGAAGCTCATCAAACCAATGAGGCAGAATCTGAGGCAAGAAACTGTGACTACCAGCCAGCAGGAGGCCAGCAGGGTCGAGGGATTTGTCATTCCTTCAGTTAATTTAAATTTCAAGGGATTTCTTCTTCCTCTTCTTTTTCTTCTTCACCACTGTACAACAGTCTGAGTCTAACATCATTAAAATGATGATTTATTTCCAGCAGAAGATATGATAAAGAATGTGGGTGCAGAATATAACAAGTTTTACCTCCACCATGTCCACATTCACCTAATTTCCCTGTTATTTGTGACAGAAATTCTGGAACCAATTTGTTTTTACAATCAACACTACAAACTTTATGGGGTTAAAAGCTCATTTAAACTCATTTTACTTATTCATTGGTCAGTAAAACATCTTTAAAATCACAATTAAGGTGTATAGATAATAATAAGAATGTTGTCTGGCAGTGGGCTGGACATCGTGTTGTGCCTCCGTTTCTGTATCAGCGAGCCAATTTATCAGTTTAACAGTAGTTTCACCATTTTTGTCTGTGAGAACCCGGGTGGGGGGGAGGGGGGGGGGGGACGAGGAGGCGACCACAAAGGCAATGAAGCAGAGCTCAATTTGGACATCAAACATAGAAGGGGGAGATGTGAAGGCGGCGACACGTTTGCCCGGAGATGTCAGGAAGGAGCGGTGTCCTGACTCCATTTCCAGCAACTCCCGTGGGAAACCCACGCATGTTGCAACAACGTGGCAACAGAACAGACTCCATTCCATTACTCCGGAGGCTCTTTACCCTCAATCTGCTCTCGTCTCAGAAAACTGACAACTTGACTGTATTGAACTTGTTCAAAGGGTTTCCTGGTCCTTGGAAAGGATGGGAGATTAATCATTTTCTGTGTCTTTGGATGTTTCAGAGCCGGACCAAAAAAAAAGCAGCCTAGAAATATATATATGTAGACATTTTCTTTTGATTAAGTTTTTTTTTTCAGGCTGAACATTAATTCATTCATTTTCTACAACTTTATCCTTTACATGAGGGTCGCGGGGAGCTCAGGCCAACATTGGGCGAAAGGTGGGGTCCATACCGTGGACAGAGCCACCATTCTATCATTCACACCCTACGGTCAATTTAGAGCGTCCAATTAGCCTCTGCATGTTTTTGGACTGTGGCAGGAACCTGGAGAACCCAGGGAAAACCCACAAACACACACACACACAGGGAGAACATGCAAAACTCAAAACACACAAAGGCCCATCAGTCAGACCAGGTCGGGAAACCAGACCTTCTTGCTGAACAATTTAGGTAAAATATCTACATTTCTGACCTATAATATGATTGCTATGGAAGCCCAGAAAAAAAAGTGTTAAACTTTTGTTCAGTGTTAATAAAAATATCCTCAAAGCGGAAACTGTGAGATAAAAAGTTTGCATGCTTGTCAACGGCAATAATTTTGACTTTTAATATCATAATTTTGACTTTTTATCTCATCATTTTGACTTTTTATCTCATCATTTTGACTTTTTATCTCATCATTTTGACTTTTTATCTCATCATTTTGACTTTTTATCTCATACAGACATGTTGACGTTTTGCATTCAGAAGATCTGAGATGCAATCTGCAACCAGGCCTCCTATTGGTTCAATTGTTGAAGACCTTTTTGACAGCAGCAAAGTCTCTCCCCGGTGGCTATAAAATGTCTCTCTTACACGCAGCCATCTCCCCCTTGACATTTAGGTGAGGTTCTTGCCTCCCATGCTTCACTTCTTTGGGTCTTATATATGGAACCTACACACTCTTGTGTGGTGGTCTTCTTCTTCATGGTTGGACATGTTATGCCTTCAGAGATGGTCATCTTCATATCTTAGTGGTTATTTGACTCGCCGCTGCCTCAACCAGTCTGCTCAGTCTCTTCTGGCATCAACACAAGGCATTTTCCTTCTACTACTACTAGTTTCTGAAATACTCACACATTCAAAGTCCACATCTACATGCCCAAATACATTGAGTTACCATTTCGTTATTGGCTGATCAGAAGCTGCGAGTAAGTACACCACAGTTGGGGATATGCCAAAAACAACTGGACAAAATATACGGATTACGTCATGTGGCCTTGTTCTCACAGCGGACGTTTGGCTTTGTTACTTGACGCCACCAAACTCCAGGGAGATCTCAAATCCTGGTGGTCTGGAAGACATTTTGGTCTGAAACTGGTCTTGAACTTTTTTGGCAGACGTTCCACTTTCATAAAGGCCTCAAACTCAAACATGATCTAGAGGAAAATAGGAAATAGGAAAATTTAACTAAGAATACACTCCCTCATTGACCTGGGGAAAAGAATTCCCGGTAATCTGTGTCGTTTTGTGTCGCTGACTCGAAGGTCCCGCCGAACCTCGCTCCTCCTCAGCAAATGCGCTCTGCCCACTTGTTGTACGTCCTTCTTTCTTCGTCTTCTTTTAAACAGCTGTGGAATTCCACCAATCAGCGTTCTTCAGAGCACACAGCCCCGCCCCCCTCTAGAGTTCCTGGTCATCTGAACAGTCCCTAGCGAAAGTTTGGGGTTCAGCTTTTTCAAAATCCTGGGTAAATGAGAAAAGTTCCTGCGGTGGAGAAGGGGCTGATGTGTCATGTGAGACTTTAAATGCAGTTAAAATCCACACTGAACTGGAACCTTTCTATTAACAGTCTGGAAGAAGTACAAGTATTTTAATTACTGTATACATTTCTTCGATCGCTGACCTTTTTAGAGAAAAGGCCAGACTGCAAAATCACACCGGTTCAGATGTTATTAGCGGAAGCTAAATGTTAAGTGTTATGTTTCAATCACTTCAGATTATTTTTTTACTTAATTGCAAGAGCGGTTGGAAACAAGAGTTCCCATGGTTTAACAATTAACAAGCACTCAAAGGTGATAATTGTAAGATGCACTTCAGTAATTGTATTCCCAGTATTTGGGGGGGGGGCGAAGGAAAGGAGAGTTGTGTGTAAGCGGAGTAGCCATTATCACAAGCTGCATGATAAATGAAGATGACCCCGTGGATGCCAAATCTATAAGCTTTTTAATGATTGGTAAGTCATGGTTTCCGGATTGGAATGAATATGGAAAAGATCTTTATCCAGCGGTGGATTCAAGGTCACCACTGATCTCCTGTCCCCGGGGTGCTTACCAGGACCTTTTTTTGACGAGGTGCGCACACGATACATGCCGCCGCCCCCGGCCGGCTCTGTTGGAGGAACGTGACACGAGTTGCATCTTTCATTTTTACAAATTTGTCAAGGTTTAATTAACAATAAACGAAGGAAATGTCCTTCAACGTGGTCCATATAGCTCTCAGAGTGTCACTCTGTGTTCCAGATTGGAACATACATCACATAAGTTGCATGTTACATTGATTTTTACGATTTGGGGAAAATACCGAATTGTGATTTTTCTGATAGATTTTGTTCAATATTTACTGACAGTACCATTCATGACCTTAACTTTATTTTACTATATCTGCTGCTAGTAAACCACAAAATAGAGTTACAGCCTTAGAATACTGACATGGTGAGACATCATGTCCTTTTGTGAGACATTGTTCATCACATCCTCATGTTTTTCTCGGCCTCTTTTGTCTCTTGCCAGTCGTCCTTTAACTCATTGTCTCTCGCCTGTTTTTAGATTGTCATCTTAACTTGGTGTCTATAGTCAACTATTTTGATAATCGATGAATCGGTTTGAAGCTTTTTTCCATGATTAAAACTAGATTTCTGATCGTTTCAGCTTCTTAAATGTGGATATTTTCTTCGTTTAATTTGCTCCAGATAACAAAGAAATCATTAAAAGTGAATAATTTTTGGTTTGTGGACAAAAACAAGAACATTTGAGAGCATTATCATTTCCGGGTTTGACAAACACTGATCACCTTTTTTTTTTTAAATGTTTTCTGACATTTTATGGACCAAACAAGTGCTTGATTAATCGTGAAAATAATCGAAAGATTAATATGCTGCGAAAATAATCGCTAGTTGCCACTCTAGTACCAACTTTGACGTTGTTCTGATAAGAAATTGAAGAGATATCGGTAGAAGTGTGACCGATATATCGCGAACATCAAAAAAAACAGACAAATATTGAACCAGTCTTTTAAAAAACAGTAAATTCTAATTAAATAAATTGCTTTTGATTCAACATGCATGAATTCATTTTTAAATAATTGACATTTAATGTATTACCTAAAATCATCAAAAATAAAAAAAACAGCTGTGACAGTTAAATAAACGAATTCAACTTTCAATAATGACATAATAACAACCTTAATTGTTAAGAAATTAATAATTGAGACCAAGTTATAAGACAAAAAGGCTGCTTTTTGTAACTTAATCTAACCACAAACATGAGGAAAGGAAACCGACATCATCATCGCCCTCATTTCCTCAATTAAACCAAAAACACTTCCACATTGATATTTATGTCTACAGACATGTTAATGAAATGTGAGCTCACACGTTTCGGTGGTTTAACAAAGTCCGACACATGATCCCGGCGACTGTGTTAAGAATCAGGTTACGGTTTCTGAACAGTGAGGACACTGTGTAGGGTCAGCGGATTTGCTTGTGTGTCCATATTTATGACACAAATGTATGCAGGCGTATGATATTGATGTGGCACGGGACAAAGTGCTTTCAATCAAAAATTCCATTCTGTTCTTTATTTATTCCTCTATATCAAGGACAGGACACACACATTATTAATGACGCCATGTAAAAGATGTCAGATATCATCTGGAGTTTGACGTTCTGTGATATTTAAGACACTTTTAAAAGGAGACAAACCAACATCGACTCCCACAAGATGAAATAATATTAAATATGAAAAAAAAACAATTAGGGAATTAATTAAATCTGCTTTTGGATATAATTAATTTGTGGCTCTTCTTTCTCAAGTCTTGAAAATAGACTACAAAAGT
The DNA here is from genome assembly GCF_958295425.1 of Solea solea. Classification (NCBI taxonomy): domain Eukaryota; kingdom Metazoa; phylum Chordata; class Actinopteri; order Pleuronectiformes; family Soleidae; genus Solea; species Solea solea. The sequence continues at coordinate 29,291,718 of NC_081134.1, read as the reverse complement.
GTGCCATACCTAAATCCACATGACAGGTTGACAAGTCTAATTGGGGTGAAGAGGATTTTGGGACCTGAAAATCGGGTCACAGGACGGAGGAGGTGCAGGAGGAATCTTATCTAATGTTTTCCAGGTGGAGGTGATCAGTCTACAGAGCTAACAGAGCAGCTAACCTGAAGGAAAACACATAGATCAGTTGCCTTTAATTCACTGTTGGACAGACTTTTCCAGCAAGATTTATTTTACTTTATAAGCTCACCCACACCAAACTCTACAGAGAAAAACTGCGATTTTTTTATATTACAGGAGTTGTTCATCCACTGCTTAAGTATCCACTTCGCCACTGTTGGTAAATTAAAATGTATGATTTGGTGTATTCTGTGTTTTGAAAAGTTTTATTTTTGGATAAACCTCAGTGACACAAAGTCACTTAATGAGGCAATGGTAGACCCCGTGGCCTCTGTGTCCCCTGTGAGTTTAAAAACGCAGATTTTCTCTATGGACTTTGGTCTTTGCAGTGGAGTAAAGCGGTTTACAAAGTTCAGTTTCCAGACAGAAGAGAGGCTGTGTTACATTGAGATAAAGCTGCGAACATAATCTTAAGGTGGTGTAGACTTAAGCAGGCAGAGATTTTTGTGAAAAGGCTGAAGTCCTAGTCTTGGTTGAATATCACAGGGTAATACAAAGATTTTAATGACTATGAATATCGTCACATCACTATCACTGGGCTGTGTCGTCAGCCGGTGTGAGATTAAAGCGACTAAAGTATATATGCAGAACCATCTCCCAAAAACAGATTACGTTCATTTTTAAAATGAACCAATCTGTCAGTGATTGATTTCACGGCGAGCCACTCCAGTAATAAGATCCGTGTTGGACACCGCTGACCGCTCCTTCCACAGAGGGACGCGCTGTGATTGAGTGATGTCACCTGTACCTTGATGAACATGTCACCGTGGCGACTGACAGCCTCTCACACCGCCACTGCCTCGGCCGCCGTCCGCGAGTCACTCACCTGATTTACCGCCCCGCGATCGCTCCGCTTGTCCTCATCATTTTTTAAAAGCTCCTGAAGTGTCATTTCCTGGTGCTATGCTTGACTTGGATCTGAGGGAAATGAAGCCTGAGAGAGGTGAATTATTACCCACGGTGACTTTTAGACTAATTGAGACCGTTAAGCGATTGCGGCACAACAAAGTGCGAGTGTGGATGACGGCGATGAACACACACACACACACACACACACACACACAAAGCAACTGCTCCCCAATTTTTCACTTAACCTTAAATGTCAAGGTGAAATGCAAAAGGTTGAATTTAAATTAGCTGCATAAAAAAAAAAAAAAATACTCCCTGTGACCTCAATCCGTACAGTTCATGGTCTATGTTTGGATTTGCTTTTTAAGTGGGTTATCTTTAATTATCAGTGACCCTGAGGGCCGAGTTCCTCGGTTACAACACTCCGTTAGTAGTCCACTGTGCAAGGATAGTTCACTAATCAAATGTCACCAGCTCACATGTGACCTGCATCACTCTGCTTTACAGTGGGCGGAGCCACAACGCGACTCACCCGTACTCCATCACTGTGATATACTGTACACACGGGTGGAGAATATTCGCGGCCTCTGAAATAGGATCCGTGTCGTCTTGGATAAATCATGCAAGGCTGTAAAGGAGATTTCATCCCTCTGAGTGTGAGGAGGAGGGGGGACGAACAGAATGAAGCAAAATGGAACCTAAATCCCGGGAGAATAATATGGAGATCTGCCAAACATAAGATCCTTGTGGTAATGCAATTTAAGTTGGAAGGGAAAAAAAATGTCAGGCTAATCTCATCAGTCCGTCAGAGAGGCGGATGTCAGACGTAGCCTGTGGCGAGCCTCCAGCGGGGACTGCTTCCATCCTCCTTCACTCTGCACCACTCCATCTCCCCTGTCCCCCTGCCTTTCTTTCTTTCTTTCTTTTTATTCTTCCCGTCCCTGCCATCACTCCATTCTACCCCTCCCCCCGTTCTCCGTGGCTGCAGCCCTCGCAACTGAAATCCTATGGATTAAAAAAAGGGGCATGTAAACGGAAATTTGCATAAGAAAAATGACCTCGCCTTGTCAAAGAAAAACCTGAAGGATTACGCCTCAGGTGCCATATGCAGAATGTCGTGAGGTCACTATACGGCGGGAATATAATATAGGGAGGGGGTGAAATGACATGGAAGAAAAACACCCTGAAGGCCTGCACCATATGGAGATGGTATCTGTAAATCACTGGCCCCTGTACACTGCAGGGTGATGAGGATGGAGGAATGGTGGGGTTGGGGTGGTGGGGGGCCAGTGACATCTCCTGAAGTGGACTAAAGGTGGTGGAGTGGATGCGGGGGCCGCCCTCATATCAGAGCAGCTATCTTCTTCTCCATAGAGCCTTGGGCTTTACACTACTGCGAGGTCACCAGCCTGGTGGGGGGAGCAAATCAACTGGGATGAAACCACAGCGGGAGGAACGGGGGGGTGACAACACGATATGGGAATCATTCTTAGTTAAACTAATGGTGCGTGGAGGTTGAATACAGACTGGAGTCTGTGATGAATGGGAAAATATCAACAAACCCCATCACCAGCGAAGTTTCTTTTCTGAAAATTCAATAAAAAGCACAATCTGTAATTTTGCGGAATGACCACAACTATGGCTAGGGCTACCAAACCTGAAATTAACACATTCAGAGATTAGAAAATATTCACATTCAGACATTGATTTCTGTGTTTCCAGCACAGTTGAGTTCACCGTCTACTTTTGTTTATGTTATGATCCGCTGCTCTGACATTGAAAATCTGTCAATAACAATAATAATAATGATACTATTAATAATACATGTTGTTCAACCAATGTTAGAACCTCTGTGGCCTGGCTGTGCTGACTGCAGCACAGAAAGGGGGAGGGGGGATGGGAATCCATAATTGCTGTCGGCTTTCTGGGATGCAATGCTGGAGGACATCGGAGGGTGTGGAAAAGTGGCTGTGCAGCATATCAGCGAGCGAGATAAGGCCAGATTGTGGTGTATTGATTATAGATAGACATCTACTCTCCAACATGCGCTCTGAAGCGCAGGAGAAAAGGCCTGATAGGCTTGAATGTGCGTGTCCACCCGTTGATCAGGTCTGTTATTAGAATGTCTGGGCTGCAGCATTTCAAGACACTCTCTGTGGCGAGGCTTGTTTTCTGTCTCGATACACTTCGATTAAGCAGGTGTGAACACGGCACGTTCATGAACCTGGACCCAAATGAACTCATGGAGACTCTTTAGTGGGAAGTGGTCTCGGTCTGACCCCTCGAAACCATCTCTAAGGCTGATGTAACCTCAGGTTTGATTTGCATTCTAGGAAAGTGACAGAACAGGGAAACTGCCACAGTCTGCTGTGTGTTAAAGCTGCAGTATGTAACATTTAATACAAACAAATGTCAACAATAGAACATTGTGTAACAGTATTTCGAGGTCATGTTGCCCAGTGTTTTCGGACATATTACTAACTGTTTAATTAGCCACTTTTCCACCTACGGTCCCAACTAGCCTCGCCTCGGCACGGTTTAGGTTGGTTTTCCACTACAAAAACAGGAGGATAGCTACTTAACGTGGGCGGAGTCATCACTGCACAGCTGCATGAAACAGCCACACAGAGTAACGCCTCAGCTCACTTGGAACACTCGCCAGAGCAGGTACTAAAAGAAGTACCTGGTATCATATACTATCGGTAGTGGAAACGCAACTTCGCAACTTGCCAATTGTCTCGCTTTACTAGCGCCACGTTGCTGTTGCTTTCTGTATGCAGTGTGGGAGTGTCTCCAGGAACGGGAACTTTAGTGGCAGCTGATTTGAGAGGAGGTGCGACTCTTGTGTATTTGTATTTAACTTATTGTTTTGTTTAGTCTGGTAGGCCTTTCCGGGTCTTGTTCCTCTTGTCTTTTCACCTGTTACGATAGTTGAAGCTGAATTAATTTAATCTGTATTTCAATATCCAAGTCTGGAGTGACACGAAACACTGCAACCTTAAACTTCCTGCTTGCAAAAATTGATGTAATATCCCCAGACTGTGTTTACAGCTTTTTTTCTGACTGAAAGAAGAAAAAAAACACATTTATCTGCACAAAACTGCCTGCATTAAAGCAAAAATAAAGACGCGAGTGTTTACACCGCAGAAATATATCTGTGTGCCTGTAAAAGCATTCCGCAGCTGAATTTATAGTGTTGGATTTTCTTTTCAGAGTTGTTTCTGTAAAACGTGATAAATACAAAGCCTCTGTAAGCTGCATCTGCTCTTTCATCACACGGAATATAGCATCTAATAATACTCGCTGATGCCCCATTAAACCGCTATTTGTTTATCTCTGCCTCGCACTGCATTGTGAACACACTACATTTGCCCCATAAAGAGAAAATAGGAGACTCTTGATGAAGGACTTTTCACTTTTCTTCCTTCCCCAATGTTTTTTTGTGCTCGCGTCCGTCCCACAACTTCTGCACATTCATGAGCGCCCAGAACACTGAACATTGAAACGAGAACAAAGTGGGAATTTTTCTCTTTTACGGCAGGCAGAAACGGGCGAGGACACTGTTGTTTTTTGTTGTTCTGTGTCCCTGTTTTCTTCTCCTCATTAATTCAAAGCTGTAAGGCAGCAGACTGGTGCCATCAATCTCAATCGGCCTGCACTTCCTGTGCTCCTCTGATTGGATGTAATGATCTCCGGATGTCACTCCACACACTGATATGTTTCTCCCTGTGACCCATCTGCTTCGCTGTTCTGCCACGAGCAGCCGGAGTGTTTACCACGGACACACAGGCGGGATCCTCCCACGCTCCATTCACTCCACACCATCCCGCGCTATCGTCGTCATCCCGGCTCGCCAGCTCTTTTGTGTCCCGGTGGCTTTTGTAGATTGTGTGCGGATGTCGCATACTGTATGAATCAGGGGGCGAGCGTCTCTGCCTCTGAGTGAATGATTTGATGCTTATCAAGATGCATGTGATTCAGGGGAAGATACAGGACCAGAGCAACAATAAAAGCACAAAAAATCAAAACACTCCAAGTTGACAGGCCCACATGGTAACACATACAAGAGTTCATTATTTCTTTTACAATATATGGTCCACAACACAGCGATTGTGTGATAATCAATGTATTGCAAGACAGTCATTTGACGATATCTGTCAACGTGTGAAGATAAAAGTGCAGGATTTCATAATGTAGCTATCTCCACCATTATCCCACTGTAAACTCCCTCTTCTTCAGCCACGTAACTTCCACCCAAGTTTCCTCAAACGATCACTCAGTTAAATGAGAAAATAATCGACAGATTACTCGATTATGAAAATAATCGTTAGTTGCAGCCCTAGATACTGTACATCACCAAATCGATATTTTTGACCCACCCCAACTTTTTGCAATATAATCTTCCAAAAAAGTAAGTAATGTACGTTTTTATGTAAAGTTAAGAACAATAACAACATTTCAAAAACCCGCCTACTTGTTCTTGTGTTAACGTAGTTGCAGTGGACAAATCCTGAGGCTGAATGTATGGACAAACATTTTTGACAATTTAAATATGAAATGACACGCTCATGGCCATAATATCACAGAAAAACTACTTTTTAGAGACATACATTTGCCCATTTCATTATGTTTTTGGTGCCCAAACCACATTATTTCAACCTGGGAAGTAAAGTAACGCAATAGTAAGATACAGATAAAAACATAAAGCCTCATTAGAGAGTCAGTCATCATCATCTACCGCTTTATCCTCAACCAGAGGGTCGCGGGGGGTGCTGTGCCAATCTCAGCTACATCGGGCGATAGGCGGGGTACACCCTGGACAGTTCGCCAGTCCATCGCAGGGCCACACACAGATAGAGACAAACAACCATTCACTCTCACACTCACTCCTATGGTCAATCTGGAGTGTCCAATTTACCTATCCCCACATTGCATGTTTTTGGACTGTGGGAGGAAGCCGGAGTACCCGGAGAGAACCCACGCACACACGGGGAGAACATGCAAACTCCATGCAGAAAGGCCCTTGTTCCAACCGGGGCTCGAACCCGGGTCTTCTCGCTGCAAGGCGAGAGTGCTAACCACTACACCACCGTGTGGCCCCTCATTAGAGAGTATTTTATCATATTTTGAAGTGACTGTGGAAGTTATTTTCTCGTATAGCTGTACATGTATAGTTTGCCTTTAATTTGTTATGTTTAAGAGTTGTAAATTGCCTGAAATCGTGTCACTGTAACACGATAATATCCTATCCTTTTTAGTACATTTATCTATCTTTGAAAAAGTGGAGTGAAATATGTTTGTGCAAACACGTCTCACACACCCTTTTTCTCTTTGATGAAACCCGCGACCTTGTGACCTCTGACAGAGAAAACCACACCACATACATTGTTGTTGCTGCCTTTGTGTGCGAACAATTTAGTAATTATCCCACATGTGAACACACGACAGATGAATCAGCTCCTGCAATTATTCTACAATTGTGATGATTTTTAATAACTTGAATGAATACATGTTTTTTTTTCCTGTCTGAGTGAGTAGCGTGGCACGATGTTAGACGAGCAAATCCTGCATTTTAATTCGTATCCAGCATTATCACTGATACTGTATGGCGGTATAATTATGGACCATTTTCTTTGTGGTGCTCTAAAATTACTCTCATCTTATTCTCTTCCTAGTTAATGGCGAGAAATGCTCAGACCCTAAAGTGTCTAAGTGGTTTTTTTGGTGAGGATCAGATAGCGGTCATGTCTCGGAGATTAGGACGGGGGGAAGAAATGGCTCACACTTTGTGTAAATCAAAACCCCTGCACAAGTACACACACGAGGAAGAAATAACAGCGCGGGTGAAACCCAGTATGGAGAATCAGACGATATCACTGTCTGACTGTGCTTGACATGGAGGAGTGGACATGGGGCTGTATCACTGACACGCAGAGCCTCTCGGCTGTGACACCTGAGGCAGTGACCAGATAACATGCTATTATTATCCGGCTCCGACACAAATCACACAAACACCTGCAACCGTAAAATGGAACGGGAACGTGGCAACCATGATGTCGCATGTTAAAAGTCAAATTTTTTGTCAGACTTGAGCAATAATTTGTTTCTCTTAATGTCACGTAAACACGTTGGTCTGATTATAATCGAGCTAGTCTTAGTCGGACTAAGATACCTGAATCCATAGTCTGATTGCTCCCGCATTTGTGCACTTACTTGGACTGGAGTCAGACTTGCCGTTCTGCGTACGCACCAAAATGTCCTCCCTGGAAGTAGGAGTTTGTTTGTTTTTCTGTGATGTAAAGGTCAACAGGAAACAGGAAGAGAGATACAGCGTTGTCCAGTTGTCTATCTTAGTCAGACTATGGCCTTAGCTTGAACTTTTTTTGGAGCCTTAGTTTTTACTGTTTGGTGTTTTGGAAACAGAAGAGAAAATGTTTGGATGAAAGGGTGTGTGTGTGAGATGTCTGATGTCAATCATACCTTAGCCACGCCTTCAACTGTACCTTGCCTCAAGATCATAATATACAAAATGGACACGCATTTGAAACTAGTGATCGAGAGCCGACACAAAGCATTCAAGGTATTGTAATCATACTGGAGGGAGGTGGTAACTGAGATATATAGGATAATGGGAGTGGATGTAGACTAGAATATAGTCTACATTCCTGAATATAGTACTTTTGGTATAAAGACTCACTTCTGTCTAACCACTCAAACTGGTGAAATGTACTGAACATGAGTACTAGTGAATGATGTAGAAGAATGTGAAGTGATTTCTCTGCTGTAGCATTCATGATAACCTCAGGTTCTTTGTTGTTGTTGCAAACATTTAAATTCATTATAATATTCCAAAAACCAAAGTATGAGTTACGCTAGAGGAGTAAAGTAGCTGAATGATGACCACAAACTAATTTAAAGGACATTGTGTAATTTGCAGTGCAAAATTAAAGGGACAACGAGTAAACCATTGGTTTTTCCTCAGGGTAAAAAAGGATCATATTTTTATAAACAGGCCCCACTTATTGTTCAATCCAAAAACCAACTACAACTACTATGCATATGAAAGCAGCTTATAATTGCTAATACAATGATCATTTGTGAGTGTACTTGAGTTGGCGTTGGCCGCCAAGCCAAAAATATTGGGGGAAAACCTGCCTCCATAAACAAAATAAAATATGCCATTTACATGAGCAAAAATACACACCATCTCATTCTCTATCAATATCTAATATACCATATGATATTTCAGTATTGATAGAATAAATAATCCAAAATATTATATTTTACTGTATGTCCAATTATGGCATTGTATAGCCCCCAAGAGTAAACATTGTGTTTCTCCGACTTTCCGCAGAGTGGAAGTGAAATCGATTAATTCAAGATTCCAAAACTCTTTTTTTGGCTAAAGTTAGACCAAGGTCACTGGTTGCAAAGCAATCTTTCCCTTTTGCCAAAAACCTGGCACCAAAAAAAAAAGGAAAAAAAGGAAAGAATAAACACTGCTACTGCTTCTCTCACAAGGTCAGGCCCAAAAATTATTCAGTTTTTCCCTTAAAATTGTCTGTCTTTTATTCCTCTGATTTTCACTGAGCCAAACCCAAACCCTCTTTCGCTCCCACTGGATTGAGCCCATATTTCTCTCTGCGCGACAGGTCTGGACACCTCGGGAGAATTCTTAAATATTAGCCGGAGTGTGAGTCATTTCTGAGGTTATGAAAGTTGATTAAGTGCTTTTTTTTGCAGACTCTAAAAATAGCAGCAAAAATGTGCTTCAATCTGTGAAATGTTGACCTGTTGGGAACTAATTTTCTCGAGAAAACATAACCTGAGAAGGGGACAAAAAAAAAAAACGCTGCATCACTCGTATGTGAAGTTGACAAAACTTTTCTTTTTTTAAAAAAGGTTTATGAATATTCTTTACCGTCACAAGGACAGTAAACACAGCACAAAGAAAGAAAGAGTTCAAATTAAAATATTACTCATAGCTGACCATTCCTCTCCTACGTTCTTTCTGGATATCCAAAGAGTGGATCATCTCTTCTATAAAGTGTCAATAATTATTAAGAAATTATGACGAAAGTAAATGTCAATTTTTGGATCATTCTTTAAGGATATGTCCAAGGTAAAGGTGCATGAAGGTTGTCCCAATTATTCAGGTCTAGTGTTTTATTTCTAAATACTAAAAAAAACATTGTTCCCAATTAAAGTTTTCCCAACAAAAGGCGCATTACTGAGTCAACTTAAAGGTGGCTATATGTAATGCCATGTAAGAAAAGTCATACAATAACCATGACATGTCAGAAATTTGTCGACTGATTTTAGGTTTTTTTTATAGAAATCGGAGCAAACAACGGCCGATAATTGTTGCAGATTATTTTGGTCCCAATATTTAGCTGATTTTCGTCATTTTTTTCTCGCCAATTCTATATTTTCAGTAAAAAATAGTGTGTAAACTACATATGGGATGGCATTTATAGCACTTTTTAGTGTCCGATACCAATATCTCAAATATCGCCAATTAAATATCAAATATCGCTCGATTCATACAGCACATTTTAGTACTTCTAAAACTTGCCTACATTTTAAATTAGACAATTACTTTTGGTACTTAAGTACGTCATGACTTATTGACAAAGGTGACTTCAACTGCTACTAAGTCATTTTCTGTTGAGATACTTTTACTCAGATTTCTTTATACAAGACTGGTACAGCTCCGTCTTTTTACATATTACGTTCATTTTGTCAATCTCCCTCTACAGTGATTTAAGTGGTTTACAGTGGTTACAGTAACTGCTTTTAACGCTACAAATATCCCAACTTGAACAGGAGATTAAATGAATTAAGTACAAAATCTTTGTTATATATATTTATAACAACTTTTGCTTTTACTCCGATACATTCCCCCTAACTATTGATACTTAAATACAGTAAATGTCATATATGTTAGAATTTTTACTTAAGTAATTATTGTCAAAGGTGACCAAAGATATTTTCTGGTAAGATAGTTTTGTTGAAGTCTCGCTCTTCGATGATATAGGTCGTACGTATTTTACAAAATATCCCGTTGAACAGGAGATAACATTTATTAAGTACATAATCCAAGTATGTACATTTTACTTTTATATATTTCAAGAAACTTTTGCTTTTACTCCAATACATTTCCCAACGTGACATTTTTGACACATAAATACAGTAAATGTCATATATTTTAAGACTTGTACTTATTACATAATATTGTCAAAGGTGACTTCAACTTCTACTAAAGTCATTTTATGGTGAGATACCTTTACTCAAGTAATACATTACTGGTGCAGCTGCGTGTTTTCCCGTATTACATAAACTTCCCTCTACAGTGATTTAAAGTGGGATTACAGTAACTGCTTTTAACGCTAAAGGTCGTCGTCATGTGTATTTTACAAATATCCCCATTTGGCTCAAACATACCCGGGAGATAACATTAATTAAGTGCACAGACGTAAGCGAGAAAAGGTGGAGAAAGTTTATCTGCCTGTTTTTGCAGACAAGGTTGTATCACGACGATGTCGGACTGTGGAGAGAAGAGAGAGCACACAAGGTTTCGTCATCATCTCAGCCCACGAGAAGAGATCTGCAGCGATAGCAGTCGTTTCAAGGGTTATTTACACTACATTCAAAATCGCTTCATTATAAACATAAGCCACACACTGTAGGTTGGTGGGAAATGCACTTGACATGTCCACATCATAAATAATTCATGACAAAAAAAAAGGAAAGGAGGAAGGTGCAGCTGTGTTTAAAGGAAAGCATCCTCTGTGTTCCCTGCCCGAGTTACTCGAGGTGTAACTGTTAAACAAAATAAAAGCTGGTGGGATATTTTTCTGAGCTATAGTTCCAACCAACAGCCCGTAGCCTCGCTGTGTGTGTGTGGAAGAAGGTGTATGTTTGTGTTGTGCAATGTGGTCACAGTCGGGGGCTTCTAGCAATTATCAAAGCTCCGAGAAGTCAGTGCTCAGCAGGTAGAGGAGTGTGTTTGGTTTGTGTGTGTGTGTGTGTACACAAACCCTGAAAGTTTAGAATATCATTCCACCATATACTGTATATAATCATCACACAGAGAGGAAGAGAACAAGACTAGAGGCAAGAGTTTCCACCATATTTTTGTATTCGACGGATTTTTTGGCAGGAAAATGCTTGGGCAATCGATGAATATCCAAGTTAAAGGGAATGTGGATCAGTGGTTCTCAAACATGTTACACTTGGCAAAATACAGAGCTCTTGAAGTTAACACCATTATCACCAACGTTAAAGCGCTGTGTTATGTAAATAGATTAACATTTTCACAGGAGGCAGGTTCTCTCATCGTCCTCGCATACACTTCACACACTGGTATAGTGAAATTAGATGAAAATGGAGTGAGAGAAAAAGGCGACACTAATTATTGCTATTTTAAGTATTTAAATTCCAAAAGAGGAAACTCGCGAACCACTGGTGGTACACGTACCACAGTTTGAGAACCATGGATTTAGAGTGTCCAATTGGCCCCTGTATGTTTTTGTACTACGGGAGGAACCCGGAGAACCCGGAGAAAACCCGCACACGGCGCTTGTACGGGATCTGAACCAGTGACCTTCTTGCTGTGAGGCAGCAACGTTAGCCACTGAAACACTGTGTAAGCTGGAGCTTGTCATTACTCGTCATCATGTTTGTTTGCTTAGGCCTAGAGAGAGTTAAGGTGAATCTATTGTTGTTCTACCCTGATTTATACAGTAGAACAGTATTTTAGTGCCACCACAGGAAGCTCATGTACACGTACCACAGTTTGAGAACCATGGGTGTCGACCACACACACACTATGCAGACAAATAAACAGATATTTAAGAAAGCAGAGTCTTTTCAACAGCACAGTATCGGCCTGGCAACGCGTCCCAAAACGTACAAAAGGAAGAATTATATCTTTTGTGGATCATTAGATTTATGGCTCTTAAGCAAATGATAAGATTCTGGGGAAAAAGAATATTAAACCTCCCATATTAAAAAAAAACCCTCCTAAAAAAAGGAGGCTGGAGACACGAGATGATCTACACACCACAGATAAGGTCGTTTAGAAGATTAATACCAAAGAGCTGAATATTTTTGATGTAGGAATTGTTGAAAATTTAGAACTCTTGCTGCGGACTGTGACAATAAATCTTTGAACCACAGAACCTGTAGAGGGCAGCGTTGCTTGCGTTCTTGGTGTACAGCCTGCGGGAAGTTATTATTCAAAGAAGAAGAAACACAACAACTACACATGTTCTCTGTGGCCTGATATAACTCAGAAAAGTTGCTGAAAAACATAAATATTTAAAAAAAAAAGGATAAAAATTGGGAATGTCTTTAAAGTTTGATGTATTTTGATTTTTGCAGATAATGATATATATACATAAAGGTTTCTAAATATTGAGTGACTTAGAGAAATTAATTTAAGGACTAATCGAAGAGTAATTTGTAATTTCTTATTTTTATATAAAATATTTTCTATTTCTTATTAATTCTGACTTATTTTTATCATATTTATGAAATGCATTTCATACTCAACTTGAACGTGTGTCACAATAATGTATAAAAAATGCATAAAGTACAGCAATATAGATAAAACTCACCCTGAAGCATAAAAACCATATTCCTTTTTATGTTTTTCTTTTTAATATATGTGAACAAACACTGTCCTGTGTGTGATCTTGTATTTGTGACCTGTTTAGGACCTTTCTGGCATAAACACTGACCGTGTCGGTCCTCATGGAGACCGAAACCTTGTTCTGAGGAAGTTTAGTTGGAAAATTTTAATTGTGGTTAGGTAAAGGTTAGGGATGTTTAGTTAGTTCAGTCTGTTTAAATGAATGGGAGTCAACGCATGTCCTTAGAAAGGTATCTGTGTGAACCGGTATGTGTGTGTGAATAAGGAATATTGTTTCGGGCGTTTGTATTCAAAGACTTTGCTCCCCTGACGCTCTTCCACTGTGATGAAGCAGCTTGACAGTGGACATGGGCGAAACACAAATGGCTGACATAAGAGAGAATAACCAAGAACACGCAGGGCCGACATGACCGCCACCTGTGTCATGCGGGACCCCGTGACTGTTTCATAATTCATCCGATCTCCGCCCCCGAGACATAAAACAGCGGTCACTGCTGGGAGCGTTTAATCCAGTCACGCCGCGAGTGAAGACGTCAACAGTCTGTCAAGTCCGTTTGACGGCCGGCTCGTCAACGGCTCCTGACAAACACCTACACAGTCATGTGACTGAGAACAAAGGCGGTGGAGGTGCGAGGTCAGTGCAGGGGAGGAGGAAAAAGAGAGAAATCAAGAAGAAGAAGAAGACACGAAGGTGTCACAACACGGAGCTGCCATTGTCTATTTTAAACTCACACTTTTTACAGTTCTAACCCCGAGGCAGGTTTTTCCACCGTTGCCCTTCGGATTCACCCCATTTCCCTTCAAATGAAATCCAAGTATCAGGTTTCGGCCAGCGCTCCACTCACCAGTGAAATATGAACTGTCTGTGAAGGAGCATTCATAGTCCACACGAAGATGGTGATTCGCCTCCCTGGTCCCTTCACGATCCCTTTGGCGTGAAGGGAGTCACAGCCCCGGCTGTGCATCGGTAAAGTTTGCCTGCTGTCTGCAGTTTACCGACATCATGTCGCCATGGTTTGTGGGGATAAGCGTGGAAAATTTGACAAAGTTGTCGTGTTGGAATTTTACATGTTTGAAGACGGAAGTCTTTGAGCCAGTACCATTTCTTAGTTTTACGGTACAGCTAAGTATTCCTCACCTCAATGTCCTCTTCCAAGTGTGTTAATGTAGCCTTGAATTAGCACCAAAACTCCTAAGGTGTTTACTTTGGGCTTGTAAAAACATCCAAAATGGTGGGAAATACTTGCCGTCAGAAACACACAGGACAGGCATACCAGGCAAATGCGCGAGGCCCCCGAAGAAAAGTACCAAAACTTCTGACTGTTGGGAGGATCAGTGAGCAACATGAGCCATGTGCTCGACTGACCTGGTGATGAGGGTGGCGAGGGATGGTGTTTAGGGGAAGCTTGTAAATTTTGACTTAACTTTAGTCATTAAAATTTCCAATATTGATCAAAAATGTTAATATTAAAAAAAGGTGTTTTAAATTTAACACAACATTTTGTTGCATGTTTTCAAGTTTCGCTTTTTACGTGATAAATACTCACTGCTGCCCCCTGCTGATTTGATCAGAAAGCACACGCTAGAGGGGGTGCGTTGAAATGACGATAATTTGACTGTATTAAGAACCGCGCAGACAAAACCCTGCGTGAATAATGAATAATATCCAGCTTAAATGTTGTGGTGTATGTAGATATCACCTTGTTTTTCGAAATAATAAATGGAGGCAAATGCAGCAAATTAGCTTGAGTCGCTGTTTATTCTCTGTTTTCTGACCTTAATGCAGCTCAGAAACACTGGGAAACACAAAAAGTTTGTCTGTTGCCTCTTTTGAAATCTCAGTGTTTCCACTCGCTGCCGAGTCTGTAATTGTTTAGATGAGGCCCCGAAATTGCTGTTTGCTTTGCTGCCGCGGCGTCGGCTTCACAAACACCTTAATCCTGAACTCATTTCTGAACACTACATCATACATTTAGATGTAAGAAGAAGAAAACATATAATCATGAGTCACTGCTGCTGCTGCTGCTGCCAAAAGCAATAACAAATACAATTAGAGTTGCTTTTTATAGCAGGAGTTACTGATTTACCAATTTGGACTGCGGAGGTACAGCAACCTTGAGCTAACAGAAGCGACAGAGGGACAAACACGCACCACTAATGCAAATCTATTCCTGTCACAGGAAGATTGCTAACAAAGAAGAACACTACTGTAAATCTAATAGATACATCAAACCATCAGATCTGGAATAAAAAACACTGGCTCTAAAGGTGATAAATGTGACAGCTCATCAAGTGGGTTAATGTTGGACATTACACACAAGCCTCCACTAACACAGATGAGGACAACTCCCAACCCCCCACCACACCACCCACGATCACGGCAGCTCAGGTTTATGGAGAGCTGAGGAGGCTGCGTCCTAACAAAGCTGCAGGTCCAGATGGAGTGTCACCTCGACTGCTGAAGGCCTGCGCGCGGGAACTAGGTCACCCCCTTCAGCACATCTTCAACCTGAGCCTGGGACTGGGGAAGGTTCCCCAGCAGTGGAAGACATCGTGCATCATCCCAGTCCCAAAGAAACCCCATCCTGGAGAGATGAACGACTTCAGACCTGTGGCCCTGACGTCGCACGTGATGAAGACCATGGAACGACTGGTGCTTCATCACCTCAGGCCACAGACCTGCCATGCCCTTGACCCCCTACAGTTTGCTTACCGGGAAAAGGTGGGAGTGGAAGATGCCATCATCTTCCTGCAACATCGATCTCTCTCTCACCTGGACAGAGGCAGCGGTGCTGTGAGAATTACATTCTTGGATTTCTCCAGCGCCTTCAACACCATCCAGCCTCTGCTTCTGAGGGACAAGCTGTCCGGGATGGGAGTGGGTTCACACCTAGTTGCCTGGATAAGTGACTACCTGACCGGCCGACCCCAGTATGTGAGACTGGGGGAATGCAGGTCTGACATGGTGGTCAGCAACACGGGGGCGCCGCAGGGGACTGTGCTCTCTCCAGTCTTGTTTACCCTGTACACGTCTGACTTTCAGCACAACTCAGAGCTCTGCCATGTGCAGAAATTTGCGGACGACACAGCCATTGTTGGCTGTATCAGGAGCGGAAACGAGGATGAGTACAGGGAGCTCATCCAGGACTTCGTCAAATGGTGTGACAACAATCATCTGCTCCTAAACACCACCAAGACCAGGGAGATGGTTGTGGATTTCCGGAGATCCAGGGTGCACCCAGAACCAGTTCTTATCAAGGGGGACTGTGTGGAGGTGGTGCACACCTACAAATACCTGGGAGTACAGCTGGATGACAGGCTGGACTGGACCACCAACACAGATGCTCTGTGCAGGAAAGGACAGAGTCGCCTGTACTTCCTTAGAAGGCTGGCATCCTTCAACGTCTGCAGGAAGCTGCTACAGACCTTCTACCAGTCTGTGGTAGCGAGTGCCCTCCTGTACACAGTGGTGTGCTGGGGGGGCAGCCTAAAGAAGAAGGACGCTTCACGCCTGGACAAACTAATAAGGAAGGCAGGCTCTGTTGTAGGCACAGAACTGGACAGTCTGACATCGATAGCTGAGCGACGCACACTCAACAGGCTCCTGTCCATCATAGACAATCCACACCATCCACTACACAGCACCATACACAGACAGAGGAGCAGCTTCAGTGACAGACTGCTGTCAATGTCCTGCTCCACAGAAAGACTGAGGAGATCATTCCTCCCCCATGCCATCAGACTCTTCAACCTGCATCATACATGACACATACATGCAAGCACACATGTACAGCACACATGTACATCTCATTCTACAACGCCTTTATATTTTTTATATATTTTTTCTTTTTTCCTTTTTATACATATGTTTCAGTTTATATTTAGACTGTACATAGACCTGCATGCCTCTTATGTTTCTATCGTGTAACATATTCTGGAGCTGCTGAACTGTGAATTTCTCTGTGAGATGAATAAAGTATCTATCTATCTATCTATCTACAGACCTGAGGTTTTAATTACACGTCGTCATAATGGCCCCTTTGTTGAGAACACACATGGATCTGTAGATAGTGGAGCTCTCTAACGAGTCAAATCACAGGTCGCCGACCTTTTGTCTCGCGTGTGTAGATGGAAGATAAAGACATCTTCAGAGCGTCTGAATTACTTTTTTTCTCCAAGAGATTGAGTAGTGTTAACCTTTAACCTTAGCTGTCCATGTTAGGCGTCTTTGCCAACATCAGAAGAACAGGCTCTACCTGGCTATTGTCTCTTTTTCTGTGTGTGTGTGTGTGTGTGTGTGTTTCATTGCTCTATTCCGCAATTTACCTGATTAACTGCAGCAGTTGAAAAAGATCGTTAGCTCGGGAGAGCTCGAACACTGTGAGCGTCACACCCACATGCGATTGTTGAACATTCCCCTAACCATGCGTATAAATCAGCGGCTGTAACAGCTTCCACACGCTCCCGGGAAATCTGTCCATCAGTCTCCTGCAACACGGCTACAGGGATTTGTTACCGCTTAGCCTCAGGAGCGTTAGTGGCGTCCGATGATGATGCCGGGTGACCAGTGATCCCAGGCAGTGAAATCTAATCCCAGGTGTCTTATGTGCAATTACAACAGCAGTCAGTGCATTTACCTGACGTTAGAAAAACAGTATTATTGCACTTTTTGACATGTTGGTCCAGCTGAAATTGTCCTTAATTTAATTTGTCAGTCCAAGTCCAACAAACACCCCAAGATAATGTGGTTGACTGTTTACGTTCAACTGGACCCAAACACGTCCAGATATTCTGCTTGTTTCAGAGAGACAAAGAGACTTTTATTTTGAAATTAATGCATGTAGGAAGACAGTTAAAGTTGTTGCCATCTAGTGTAGCAGAGTCGATTACCTGCTCGCACAGTCGTCAAATTAATTTAACTGTGCATTGAAACGTACAGTATTTGCGTTTAAATGGTTGTTTAAGCCTCACGTGGTAGCAGCAGTAGCTGGCATGTCTCCCCTTAAAGGTCCGGTGTGGAAGAATTAGTGACATCTAATGGTGAGACGCCCCTTCCCCGAGCATGTCCAGGAACTACGGTGGCCTTCATATTCCAGAATACTCTTAATGTCTTCTTCATTTGTATAGTAAGCTTCTGCCTCTGCAGAAACATCGCAGCACAAGATGGCGGCCTCTAGTCTACAGTACTTTTTATCTTTTGGCTTCACCCTCCTTGGGGGATGCAAGATTTTTTTATTTTTTTATTTTTTTACACCAAATGCCCTTCCTAAAGCAAACCCTCCCATGACGAGCACACTCCATGGTGGTTGGGGTCAATTTAGAGTGTCCAATTAACTCAATTGTGGAGAGCAATGGGGATTGGACACCTCGCTCAGAGGTTTCCCCAGGCCATAGGCTGCCCCCTTTCCTACAGTACATAAAAAAGGCTTATTCTAAGGCTACATAAGAGGAACAGTTTTCATTTTTAAGCAATTATACACTTATTCAAACTTACAAATGGGTAATATTTGCCTATAACCCCTCCCTAAAGGTCACCCAATGGACCTTTAAACCTCAGGTCTGTAAAAACCTGCGATTTTTCAACGTTTTAATCCAGAGAAAGTACAGACTAGACTTGACTAGATCCAGTCAAGACTCAGGGATCACACACTCAAACGATTTCAGGGAGGAGATTCCAGGAGATTTGAGATCTCACAGAAACTCTTGACTTCAGAATATAGACAGACATGGAGGTAGACAGTCTGAAAGCTGTGGAGGTGTTTAATACTTACGATTTGAAATCGGGAAGATTCTGATCACGTCTGTTATTCCCATAAAAAGCCAGATAATCTGTTCAAATCAGCCTCAAATCGGAAGCTGCCCATGATTGTCGGAAGGGATAAATCGGGACCAAAATGTGGACAATTGTCCTCTCGTGTGGGACGGGGCTAAAGTGTGGAAAAGCAGGCTACACTTTGACAAAGGGCCTCCTCCTTCTGTTCTCCATTTCTCACCTGTCAAAGCTCTTCCCTAAAAACGACTTATTGTCTGTCGTGGAATTATGAATTTTGGCACAACAAAAAATGCACATTTATTTCCAGAGACGAGTGCGTAGGACATTGCATTGATAAATTTATCACAGTGTTTAGCACCAAATATTGTGACAAGCCAATAAATCCTCCCTAAATGTTACACATCTTTAGGACGCACCACCCACGTACTGAGGTTGAGGCATCACCTTGGTTATGATGTGAAAAGGCCACTCTTAATTGAGACACACACTGCTGTCTTCTGCGGGTGGACATGTTAGGACATCTCCTAATCGTGTGCTGCACAATTGTCTGTTTCACTGGGAATTGTGTTTCAAACTAATGAAGAGTAATCACTGCACTACCCAAAAAGATTTCCACTGCTCTCAAAGAAAATTAAAAGTGCTTTTTGTTTGCATCCTTTCAGCAGCAGAGAGTAAAAAGCTAAATCGCTTCCCTCCAACTGAACTCAGCACCGTGCCGATGCAGTTAATGACAAAATAGACTCCGGGCAAAGCTGGAAACACTCTGTCAGGTTTTCACTCTGCTGTGTGTGGCAGAAGCTCCAATTAAGGAGGCGAGCCGAAACAAAACAAGCGACACAACACGGGGATTGGCAAAACACTGCCTTTTACCTTGTAGGTAACAAAGGCAGCGAGCTGCACTGTGTCTACCACTGCAACACAATGGAAAACTGCAGCCATTACTTTACAGTTAAATGTGTCATTTTAGTCTTGAAATAAGGTGGCAGGTGTTAGGAAATGTGGCTATTTTCACCTGTAATGTGCTTTTTTTTTCCACCCCACAGTATTTGAAGTAAATGCAAGTAACACAAAATAGCAGTACAGGGAACTTAAGGTTGCTATATCTTTATAAGTGAAGCAAACCTTTTAAGAGAAATTACCTCACCGTAGTCATCAAATACATTAAAGTACAGCAATTTTTTTGCCTCTGATAATCAACTCTTTCAGGGTTTGTTTTTTTTTATCCTCAATCAACCTTGTTCGAATTTTCAAAACATGGTACGATAACCTTGAGCTGGAGTCAGTCCACTCCACTCCCAACCTGGATTTACTTTTACTTTAACAATAATAAAAAAAAAAAAATGGACATAGAGCATAGCAGTTAGCCACCAGGGGGCGACTCTGGAGGTAGCAAAAGGAACTTGATTTGTAACGTCACTGAAATATTTTCCTGAAGAGGTAATGGTCTCGATCGCTGGAGTCTGTCCTTCTTCAGTAGAACTCGATGTCAAATTTGTGAATTAGGTTCACGCTTAGAGGAAAAAAATAGATGATAAAAAACGACAAATAAAAGTGGACACCATCGGCGCTGGTCAAATTGCGACTCTTGAGGCTTCATAGCGGGAGTTTGTTTCGCAACTGAACGACTGCGTCGATTTCTGTATATACAGTCTATGCTTTTACTGCGTGTTTCTTACCCACTATTTCACTCTTTTGAATGTTGACTGAGGTCACGATGACATTTGGCTACCACAAATGTCAACATTTCTCCTGCGAGTCCTGTATGACCTCAAGTGTTCTAAAAAACAGAGCAGGGTTTTGTGAGTTCACAATATAATGTCTAATTTCTTTGGTAGCAAAATTTGTTGTGAAAGTTGTGACTCAGAAAACAGATGATTCCCCCAAGGTCAAATGTGATTGTGATTTTTCTAAGGTCAATGTCAACTTTCACCTCATCTACTGATTTCTTTCATGAATCCAAGTACCAAATTCTTAAGTATAATAAGGACCCCTTAAGACTCATAAGGACCTTGACCTACTCTAACATTTTCTTCCATGAGAACTTTTGTACCAAGTGCCATGGTACCTTTGTTGAAGTGAACGTTTGTACCAAATCTGAAAGCATTCCCTCAATCCATTCAAGAGATTCATTGCCAATATTTGTAATACTTTTCGGCCAGTTATTAGAAATGACATATTTCTGTTCTTAGAAACTTGATGAATACTCCAGAGATCAAAATGTTTATTTGACAAAGTAAAACATGTTGTTTATTACATGATTTGTGTATTTAATATTTATTTTATACATTTCTTTAAACAAAAAATAACATCAGATGCAATTAAAACAAGAACATGCTCTTTATTTCAAAAGCATTAAAAGCGCATACCTGTCGACCTCCAGGATATTCATCACACACACACAATCTCAAAATGTCAAATGGGAAAATATGTTTAATGCCACGCACACTTGAATCCTAAATATGTTTGGGCCGAGCTCCAGTGACTGTAGACCCCTCTTTGATTTCCCTGTCCTCTGGTCCATCACCTCCCACCCCTGTCATCTTATTTCCGGATGCCAGAGAAGAGGACGAAGTGGAGGAGGAGGGAGGTTGGCGAGACGGGAGGAAGTAGCCTCGGGCGGTGTGGAGACTCGAGTTGGCATCCCGAAGTAACCTTTTAAAATGCAAGCGTGGTCGCGAAAAGCCAGACCTCACAGGGACAGGTTTCAGGACGAGCGCTTATCTATGCAGCAACAACACCTTAAGTCTGCCAAAATAGTGCACTAAGCAGCGCAGGAGCAGGGAAAGGTCACACACAGCCGTATGCAAAAGAGGAAAAACCCAGCTGTCTTTCTCCATACACACACACAGCTGACCCTTGTGGGATGCATACGGTATTAAACGACAGACAGGCAGGCAGGAGCGAGAGAAATATGATTTTATTTAATTTTTTTTGTCAGCGAAATAACCCCCCGATATTGTGAAGTGTTACTGCTTTCATATCATTTTGCAGACACATTCATAAATATCCTACGATGTGACGCATACAAATGCATCACAGGAGCAAAGACTTAGCAAAGTCCTAACAAACACTAGGAAATAACAAAATGTTTTATGAATCCGGGTTTTGGATTATTTTTAGTGGGGCTTTTTTTTGCAGTGTACCAGTCGTTTATTATTTAATTTACCAACACATTTCTCTACACCAGATCAATCAACTGTCAAGAAAACTCCATAAAACAATAGTTTTGGTAAAACTCTTCCTCCGTCACCAAATGTAATGCCGACATATTTAATTCTCCTCGATTCCTCTGAACACAATTTAATCCATCTTTCCTTATTATTGATCTATTTTCTCACCGTCTCAATCTTGTTATTTCTGCCTTCACCACCTGCTTCACCCGTCAGAAACAATAGTTTGTCGTATTTCTAAACAGAAGTAAAGTGCATTTCTTTTCACCGTCCACCAAAGCATCGTTGCGCACTCTGTTTCTTCTCTGCAGACGTTTCCACAAGAGATAAAGTGCCGTAAAGCTGTTTCGCGTCAGCTCGATTTCTCAGAAAAATTTGAAAGATTTCGTGTCACGTCTGTCGTGAACACGGCATTACTTAGAAATATTCCATTACAGAGATAAGGCAGTAGTGAGTGGTGAGAAATCTACATGCAACTTATTTCCTTGGATTTTTAGTCCTGTGAGCTCCCTACTTTTGACCATAAAACGATGAAAGCTGCTCTACTCTCCATAAAAAAAAGATGTTTACTTTATTTACGGACTTCATGAAATGTACATTCTGATCTTGATAAGTGGAAGCTCATTGGGAAAATATCCAATACCCAGACGTGGATGTTCTACTATCTGTACAAAAGTATTATTCTCAAAGAGAAACGCTGGACGCTGATACTCAGACTCCCCGGGCCTTTGCATCTTGCTGTGTAATAGAATAAACGCCCATATCTGTAAAAAATGAGATTGGAACTGTGCAACTGTAATCCAAAGTGGAAGGGAGGCTTTCAGCGTAATCAATCTCCAAAAAGGCTTTTAATGGAATCAATGGAGAGAAAAGGGGATTGATTTCCGCACAGTATACTGCCATTTTTAGATATTCACTCTGTCAAAACGCTCCTCGGTGGACTGAAAACTTCCATCTAGCGATATAGGTTAATTGCATATTGAACAAAGCAGCACCATTTGTTAAGTGGCACACTTTTTCTCGGTGACCATTAAGTCAGAAGAGGCTGTACGGTGGTGTGGAAATATAAATATGTACATATATATATATAGATATATATATATATATATATATATAATGAGCTGTGATCTCAACCTTTACAAATGGTAGCCGCAGTTAAGATAAAAGGAAAGTGTGATATTCTCCTGTTTTCTTTCACAGTACGTTCACTACTCATTGAAAAGAAAATAGTGGAAATTCTGTACGGACATGACAATGATGAATGATGTTCAGCGCTTTGTATTCTGAATGTTGGTCCAGACAGTGGAAGCCACAACAACAAACAAAAGTTTGGTGCAACTGTTCATTTCTGCCTTCATTTTGAATAATTACAGTGAAACGGAGACATTAAATTAAATTATGTGTTCCTGTTTTGTGGCTTTGCCTTTGTGTTCATCTTTTGCAAATTTGTAATTTGAATATTATTATTATTATTAGTAGTAGTAGTAGGTAGTAGTAGTATTATAGTGACTTGCGACCCTGATGAGCGCTGTGAGCTTTAAAAATATTTCAGCTTCGAGAAACCTCACCCACAAAGTCGTTGCATTAGCTTCCTTTTCTGACCTGATGGTCTACGGCGGTTCAATAGAGGAACAACTAGCTTACCGATCTCTCACTTAAATGTCATGTTGTTGATAATGAAAAAAAAACAAACAAAGTGTGCACACATGCATGCTTAACACTTAACGGTTAGTTTAGCATGGTGAATAGAATTAGAGGGAAACTAGCTTAGCACAGAGAGTGGGCTTAAGGGAAACGGTTGTCAAGGAGAGGGGAACAGTTAGCTTAGCACAAATTCTAAAAAGAGAGGGAAACTGTTAGCTTAAAAGGGAGTCTTGAGAAGAGTTAGCTGTCAACTGATTAACTTGTTAATTTCCAAAAATATGTTAAATATTAAGGTATAATACATGTATATTTAAATGTGTACACATGTTAAAGGAAGACATGAACTTGTTTCTATTAATTAACCATGGTGTCAGAGTGAAACGTGAAATTTCATTTTAACATAACATGAACTGTCTGAAGTGATCTGTAATGAACCAGATTTGATTAACGTAAATCTGAACGTTGTGTCTTGGATTATGAGTGCACATTTCACCCGAGGAGGAAAAATTTAAAACAAAGCCACTCACACACACCTGGACACACACACACAGCCATGACTAATCCTGCTAGATTACGCCCCCCACCCTCACATCCCTGTTGGCACCGCGCTGCTATTCCAACCACCAGCCCTTGTCTTGTGTGCTTGGCTGACCAGAGCGTTGAGTCTCCTGCGGGGCTCAGAGCTTAGCTGCTCCTGCTGCTGCTGCCACTGACCACAGCCATCTGAAACTTCTTTCCCATTCTGACCCCAGGCAGCAAACACAGTCTGCTGCTTCATTAGGTCACTCTACCACCAGTCCAGGCTCGCGAGGAGGGAGGGAATTCGGAGGCAGGTCCAGTCTGGATTACCATATGGCTCCTCTTGGTTGTGGCTGTCATAAAATATGAATCCGACACGAAGACAACTCGCCGCTAACGTGCTCAGAAGTGTCACATGTATCCGCTTCGACACTTGGCGAGAGCTCTGGGGACATGGATGCTGCAAAGATTTCATCACACTTGAAAGTGTGGAGGTTATGTGTTTTTTTTTTGCGAGTTGCTCGGTTTCGTGGTGAGGGTTGACGTTGTTTATTTTAGCTCCCTGTCAACAGACACGATTCTCGGTGACACAAATACGAAGGTGTTTTTTTGCCCACAAAGTGGATGAAGAACGATCGTCCCGAACTACCCAGCTCCTCTGCCTCCACACCCTCAATTAGAACAAGAAAAGTTGCTCGGCATTTTATCAAAAAGTAAACTTTTAAACGGCTCAGGCACACAGCCTGTGAGGAAGCCGAAAGAAACACTTTTATTCCTTTAAGGCCCAGAGGTTCCTGAAGTGACAGAGGCCAGATGGCGGAGTCTCAATGCCCGCAAGGTGAACACAGACTGACAAGACAGCCAAGGGTCCTCCATGATAAAGTGTGTATAGGAGCTTATATGAAATATCTCTATACACCTCGCATTTCTCTGTCACACCATGTTGTTCCTAGCTTCCTGAAATATTAAAGCTCCAGTGTGTAACATTTAGGCAGATATATAGGCAGAAATGGAGTATACTACCAATACGCATGTGTTTAAAATTGAATTGTAGCCTTAGAATACACCATATTGTGTACTTTAGGCAAGCTATACAATACAAATATACTGTACAAATTAAAAATAACATTATTTCCATATGTGAAGGACACCGTAGTTCCCTGATGAGCTTAAAGGGAGAGGTGAGAGTTAGCGTTGTCATCAGTTGTAACGACAGTTAGCTTTGTCCTCAGTTGTAACGACAGCTAGCTTTGTCATCAGTTGTAACGACAGGTAGCTTTGTCGTCAGTTGTAACGACAGCTAGCTTTGTCATCAGTTGTAACGACAGCTAGCTTTGTCATCAGTTGTAACGACAGCTAGCTTTGTCATCAGTTGTAACGACAGCTAGCTTTGTCATCAGTTGTAACGACAGCTAGCTTTGTCATCAGTTGTAACGACGTCTAGCTTTGTCATCAGTTGTAACGACAGCTAGCTTTGTCATCAGTTGTAACGACAGTTAGCAATGTCATCAGTTGTAATGACAGTTAGCAATATCATCAGTTGTAATGACAGTTGGCAATGTCATCAGTTGTAAAGACAGTTAGCTCTGTCATCATTTGTAACAACAGTTAGCATTGTCATGAGCAACTACTCAAGTTAGCAGTGTCCTCAGTTGTAAAGACAGTTAGCATTGTCCTCAGTTGTGTTTTCAGCTATGTCATCAGTTTCAACAGCATTGTTATCAGCTCAAATTTGCGTTGACATTAGCAAGCGCTGGTGGTAAGCAGCAGAAGAAGATAAACTGCAATCCATGTCCAGAGAAGAACTGTATCACACATACCGGCGTTGTTGACATTTCGTCTCACTGATTCATTTTGTCATTTCTCGTTGTTTCATCGGCTAATCAGTCAACGTAGATCGCAGCACAGTTTAAAGTCAGTGAAATCCCTGTGATTGTCTCACTTTGGGCAACTTTTGTCCGGAACAATCCTACATTTAACGAGTTTTGCCCAGTCATAAAATGCTTTCTACGTTTCACCCTCACCAGACTGGTAGACCCGCACGTCCCCCGTTGTCCTACATTTCAAAACAAAACATATTATGGGATGCAATGAAACCAAATCGCAATGCGACGCTTGAAGAGACACAGGAAATGAGTTGAATTGTCTCATCTGGCCGACCGTGTCACTCGTCTGGCAGCATGTTCTCGCCAAACTGGCAGGGTTTTGTGTGCATGATGGAGGACTGGAGCAGGTTCTGATCTCACGTTGATAAACTGCTCCGGGTTACCGCCGGCCACTCCTGACAGGTGCTGGCCTTGTGTATGAAAAACAATATTGCTCAAGCCCTCGTCCCGGGCTTCAGGGGGACAACCTTTGGGGTGTTGAATGTCACCATCTGTTGAGGACCTGCTTAGTTGAAGTCATTAAAGGACGTGGAGGGAGAGCACCGCTCCAGCTCTCACCCCACGAGGGCCACGCTTTATTGCACAGAAACTCAGGTGGGCCCTGATCTGATTTCAGCGGCTCGGCTGGCGATCGTTGGGAGCATTTGGGTCGACATTATCTTCTTCTAATTGTCGTGCGCATGAGGAATTTTGGAGGTGATTTACTGGCCCGAAGAAACATTATATACAAGTGGCACATTAATGAGATTTGAATCTGGAGTCCAGAAAACTGTTTATTGTCTTTGAGCAAGTACTGCAAGATATTTTAGGCTTGGGAAAAAAAAAATGTCATATGCCATATTTTATCGATTTAATTCCATTTCATCATCGTTTTTTTTTGGTTTTGTATGGGAAGCAATAAAGTAACAGCTTCCCGTACAGATGTTTTTTTTATCTATTGCATCATTAAGAATGTTTTTAGAATTTATAGCATCCATCTTTAACCGATCTTAAAGCTTTACTTGTAAGGATTGTTAGGAAAAGTTCTTGTTTTTTTTCGGATAAATAGGTTCTGGGATGGAGGCTCTCTGTCCTGAGCTGCTTTCCACCAGATGAGCGCGGACAGAAGCACATGTGTCATAGTGACAGATGACCTAAGGCTCATACTGACACGTTTTATTGTGTCTGAATCTATTTTTTTTCTAACTTGTCATTTTTTATAGTTGCTTTTTGTTCGTCTGATGCTTAAAACATGGTACACCACGACTAAGTTAGAGTATTGTTGCTCATTGGTGCGTTACCATTGGAATGTTAGGTCTGCATTTGGACCGTTTGTGATTTTGTGAGTAAAGATTTTACAAGCAGGGTGGTCAAGTGGCTAGAATGGTTGCCTCACAGCAAGAAGGTCCCCAGTTTGATTCCCAGGTTTGCGTGGAGTTTGTGTTTCGTAAGAAAAATTAAGATTTACATATGCTTAATGATTTTGTATTTCATCCTTTTTTGTATAGCTAGTTATTTCTTCTTTCTTTCATTTTCCTTGGCTTGGAGGCCAAACTCGTAAGAGCGTCTTCGCCCATGATGGCGTCCACTTTCATTGATTTGCAGCAAGCTCTGCATCTGGACAAGTGATTTTCCTTGCAATCTTGGGTCAAAGTCAGTGTTTGTAATTTGTAATAGGTGAGACAGAGATGTTGGAATTTTCATTTCCATCATGTTGTCAACAGCGGTAGTTATGACATTTTACACGTACATCAAGCAATGCATGGCATGAAACAGTAGGTGGCATCGTAACAAACAAGACATTTACCTAAATATCTCGTATCTTAATGACCCATGTCTATTCAGGGCGATTCTCAAAAGTTTTCAAGTCCAGAAGTTTCTTTTCTCTTTCTCTGACTTACATTTAACTGAATGTTTACCATGGAGTTGCTGCTCAATAGCAACACGTTACCTTGTTGCTAAGAGTTTCCTTCTGCAGCTTTAAGACTGCATTAAACTGTTCCTGTATTTACCTGGAGGACAAATGATCTCCATGTTCTTCTCTAAGGTGTTAACTAACAATCATCTGCTTCCACACGCAGATAGATCAACATCAGGTTTAAATTAGAGTCTAAGAACTGTGGCTGTATGTTTCTGGTGTGGTGAACAGTTGATTTACCTGTGCTGCTGTCTATTTTTCTTTATTTTTTTGGGCTTTGTTTTGTTTTCCTGAAAACATCTGCCTGCTGCTGCGGCAGGAAATGAGACTGACGAGCTGTGGGACCGAAGCGAAGATTAATTGCGCTGTAAAACAAAAAACAACGTAGTAAAGCAGGCAAAAAAGAAAAAGCTCAGTCTAGCTAACAAGTGCGGTGGGAAGTCTCTGTTGCTCCATGACCATATGAACCTCTCACAGCAGAGATACTGTTGCTGCGTTCATTCCTAATATAAATTTATAGATAGGAGACGTTTAAGTGTGCTTTAAAATGCACAATTGAGTTTGGCGAGGCTCCCATCAGCAATAAGAACCCAGCTGTGTTCAGGCGGGCTGTAATTATTCTGTTGTGTTTTGAACACACGCAGTTTACAGTATATTGAACACCCACTCACAAGTAGATGGCTACAGATGACTCAGGGTCCAGCGCTTTGAGATACTGCACAATTAGTTCCGTCAGTCCTGCACAGTAAACACGGGAGTTTGATGAAGGTTTCTGTTGCACGCCGCACCGCGCAGGGAGCTCCATCTCTCATCCCCGCCTCAGGTAAGTGTCGCACGCCAGCCAGAAAGGATGGAGGCGCGCTCCAACTTATCTCCGAGCAGATCATTTCTGCAGTGTATTTCTCCAAACCAACACGTGGCCGATGGAGTCCTGGTTGATGCACCTGTCAGGTGGCCGTCAAGCGGCCTGAATGGATTCCAGACGCTGATGTGGAATAATTCCTTTTATAAGAAAATTGAATAACAGCAGCTGCTTTTGCTTTTCCCTCGATTGCCTGTTTTGAAAATGTGTACTGTGTATGTTTCAAGGATAAGATGCTCCTGAGAGTGATGTTCATTTTCAGCGCGCACACACAGATTGAAAGGTGCTTTTTTTGTCTGTCACTGCTCGAGGCGGGAGTGTCACTTGGTGGGTCCTATTCTTCCTGCTATTTGTTCTATCAGTCAAATTCTTACAGCCGAAATCAATAAGAAATATTAACAATGCGGTTGTGTGAGGTACTGACGCATCATTCAGGCGCTCACTCAGCCTTGAACCAGTCTTACAATTGAAAACTCAGACTCACAAACAAAATGGTTGCCATTGGGGACAAAAAAATAAGTTGTTTACCACTTAACAAAAGGCCTCATTATGTCTATGGGATCTTAAGAGTGAGTCTCATTCACTATTTTATTTTTTTGTCACTTTGTAAACCACTCGTTCTCCTTATACCAAATTCCATTGAAAAAATATTGCGGCACAGCACGCGGGAGTTGTTGATTCAATGCCTCCTTTACCGTTGAGTTCAAACATGTTATTGAGTGACTTAGTTGTGTGAAATACTTTTGTTTGGATTTACTTACATGGCGCAAACTGACCAATCGAGGCGTCATCAGCAGCTCTTGTGTCCTGCAAAGATAAAATTGCAGATATTTTCAGTGGGATTTGGTGTGGGAGATGGCGTGGTATACTTTCACTTCCACTTGGAAAAAAGCTGTCGCACACTGAGATAATGCAGCAAATGCTTTTCTCAAGATGCTGTTGATTTAGTTTCCTGTTGATTTTAGTTGGAATGGAAATGTTTATAAATGTGTGGTCCAGTAGATTGAATTAGGCGGCAGCTGTGACATGGTGGCAATGGCTGTGATGATATTCTATGGGGGCAACTGCAATATTCAACATTATATCCACTAAAAGTGCTTGCTTTTGCTAACAATTGAAAAAAAGTCTGCCTCTGAAATTACCAAATTTAACATCCGGTTCTTATGCTGCTTCCCTTTTTCCCTTGTGAGTTGGGTCATTGAAAAAAAAATCCTGGATTTTTACTTTTCTTCTCGTCCGAGAGTTTCAGAACTAGTCGCCGGAAGAAAGTCGGCAGTGCTGCTGACTAAGTGTCAGAAACCACACTTGACTGAACTATCGCCTTTAAAGACACCGCGCACACATGAATACGCGCTTACGGAACTCATTTCTACAGCCATCCTGCACTGCAGATTTGTCCAGCCTCCTGCTGAGTGGATGTATTCACACCCACCTTGCCTCGGCTCGGGGATCTCTGCCTGCTGGCCTGGCTTTCTGGTGATTGGTTACCACCTGGCATGTTTCCCCGTCTCCTCTGAAAAGCCGACTCTGCCTCTCGTACCTGGCAGTTTCCCATACAAACCTCCATCTCCCCATGCAGAGTGTGTGTGTGTGTGTGTGTGTGTGTGTTGTCCCACAGGCCTGCAACATGCTCGCTTCTCAAGATGTAGCATATGCGTTTGGCTTCCCACCAAAATACTTTACTCGGTGACAAATTCTGTTTAAACATACAGTGACTGCAGTTGTGACGCCAAGAAATGTGCTTGTACCGGTAATATGGAATGTCACCCTCAGCGTTTTCTATAGTGTTGGTAGAAAATGTACTACTGTACTGTGTACACCAAGTTGTGTATATATGGCGTTAAATTTGTTGCGACATTATGCACAAATCAGCTCTTGTCACGATTTACATTGTGATTTTCCCCGACTTTAAAAAGTGGATCCCCCATATCAAATGTTTGGGAAACACTGCTTTAATATTTAGCACATTTAAAAACAACCAAGGTTGACCAAAGTGCTTTACATATTTAAATGCACAGCAACATAAAAGGTGAAAACAAAACACAAAATCTATAAAAAATAGAAGTGAAACAGTAAACTAGTGACATAATAGAATAGTAAATGGTAAAAACTACTTAGAAGCGATAAAAATAAAATTATACCGTAAATGTCACAAATTGGTGTTTACTTTAGATTTTGAATGGGATTTTATTACATGTGTATGTTTATTTTCCCCTGAACTCAAATATGTTTCCTCTAAATGCTATTATGCTTTTTATTAATGGATAAGTATTTATGTCATGAATGGTGATTTATTTAGAATTTAGATTTTTTTGATTGTAAATGATCTTAATCCTCTAAAGTTGGAGCTACTTGTCAAAAGTTTCGTAAAGACCTTTATTCTGTTTAAGTATGTCAGTGTCACAGTGGTGTTGGCACAAATACATCAACAAATGAATCTTTTGTAAAATGCATTTATTTTCCGTGTCCTTCATTGAGCCACACTGTGTTAAAATCACTGCAGCCTTGCACTCAGAGACCAACACAAACAAAAGCCTGCTTTTTGCCTTTTATATGGAAGCAAACAGGAACTGCCAGCAATCAAAACCAAAGCATCAAAACCTTAAACTTGTCGCTTTTAGCAAGTCATGTACATGCCAAACGTCTTCCCGTGAGGGAAGGAAAGAATACCGTAGAGGCGGCTTTGTGCAGCCTTAAAAAGCCTTAAAAGTATAAATGGCTTCACTTTTCCTCAACACCAACTTAAATAAAACACATTATCTGTCGAGAAACTAAAAACACAAATACTCCTCAAAAACTTTCAAAATAAAGCAAACCTTGTGCGCAATGCTGTTCTCTACAGTTCACGTTTTAAAGTTCAAAGTTCTTTAACACAGATTGGAGTTGTCCGTCTTTCTCGTCCTTATTCGTTCCCTGTTCCTTCGGGAGGAGCTGTGAGACAGAATCCAGGATTAAGGGACGAGGACGGAGGCTAAAAAAGCGAACGAACTTCGGACTGTGTTGAAGAACTTTGGACTGTAGTGAACACCTTTCACCTGTGGAGGGCAGCATTACGTCTTTTCTCGCGATCCCATCACAGTATGCTTTTTGTGTGGGATTTGCCTATCACAGAATACACATTATTATTCCACATGAATTCTATCGCAACTTGAATTTCTTGCACTATTTGCATTGGATACTTTGCGCGATTCCTATCATGGAATGAGTGTCACAGCCAAGTGACGTAATATAGCACTTTTTACAGATCAAAATCACAAAGTGTGTGCTGTACAGTCATAAATAAACTACTACAGCAAGGAAAAATAAGAGCACATACTACACACAGTTGTCGTACACAAATTAAAATCAACCCTAAGTAAAAAGCCTGTCTAAAAAGATAAGTTTTCAACTCCTTCTTACAAGAGTCAGCAGAGTGCCAGTCGCTTTGCTGCTGCACTCTGGACTGTTTGAATGACAGTCAACTGTCGTCTTCATTAAAACGCATAAAAAATGGGCATTGCAATAATCTAAACGAGAGGAGATAAAAGCATGTGTTGTACTTTATGCGCATAATTATTATTCTACTTTGCTTGATTCCTATGGCAGTTTGCATTATTTTTTAAGTCATTGTCGTTGAGTACTTTGCGCGATCCCCATCACAGGATTCACAGCTCGACGTAATTCGTTTCGCCACACGATTCAGATTCTCTCCGTCTCTTGTCTTGACTTTCGATTACATGAAGAGGTAGCTTTGCCTTTAATTTTTGCCATTTCCATCACATTCACATAAAGTGGGTTTTCCGGTTTCCTCCCACAGTCTTAAAACATGCAGGTGTCAGGCAGACAAATACTTTCTATTATGAAGCTCAAGTGACAACAAATCTTTTTGTTTTATCATGTTTTTTCTGCAGTTGCGTCCAACTTTAACGTCCAGATACTTCTGACCATTTCTTGTGTCTCTGCGTGATGCTGCGGTAAAAGTTGTGTCAGGGTCAACAACATCTTCGTCTCTTTCCCTTCACTTCCTCTCACTTGCCCTCTATGTGTCCTGCTGAATATGTTTATCCCACCGTGCTGAAGGATGTTTGCTTTCGGGGCAAGATATATCAGTGAATTGATGTCTTTTGATCGGGAGGAGACTGGTGTTTACTCCCAAAAAGAAAGAAGTAAAAAAAAAGCCTTTAGGCATGAGAAACCATTCTCGTCGATGAGGACACCCGTGCAGAATGCAGCATCGGGGCGAAATGAAAGCGTCCCCCCCCATTCAGAATGAGACAGATGACTGACTTAAAAAAATGCAAGTGAGTCGCATCCAGCAGAGGCGCCGTGTCAGAATTACAGTGCACAGCTGGAGGCGGAGCAGGTGAAATACAGCGAGAAGCAGCGTTGATTGAAGCAGCAGAGCGGTGAAGGTTGAAATCATTTGGTTACCAGTTACCTGTATAGATTCTTCCCGAGATCACTCACTTTTATTGTCACAACAGTGGCCCTGAAATGTCTCACTCTCTGCCGTATGAGGTAAGAGAAGCCTCTCATTAAAATACATGCAGTATTCATCAGGAGCAGCTCAAATGTTTTGACACATTTTATCACCTTTATCATGAATGTATGTTGTGCCTGGCATCAGGCGGTGGATCTTCATCTCAGGAACATTGGTACCTCCTTTCTTAAAAACTCGGTACAAACCAGGGACACACCACTTTTGTCTGTGTGATTACCTACATTTCAGTATTCTCCAATACTGAGCTGCTAATGTCGAATACTGTAGCCTTAGTGTTTGGCTACATGAGCTGCTAATGTCAAACACTGATACCACAGCATTTGGCTACATGAGCTGCTAATGTCAAACACTAATACCACAGCATCAGGCTACATTAGCTGCTAATGTCAAAAACTAATGCTACGGTAACACTGAAGCCATAGTGCTTGGCTACATTAGTGGCTACAACTCTGCTAGTGACAAACACTGATACCACAGCATCAGGCTACATTAGCTGCTAATGTCAAAAACCATAGTGCTTGGCTACATTAGTGGCTACAACTCTGCTAGTGACAAACACTGATACCACGGCATGTGGCTATACTTGCTGCTAAGGTCGAAACTTGAATGACACCATGTCACTGCTAATTTAGCAGTCCTCTAGCTGCTAACCTCAAATCACTGGTGGCTACAGTAGCAATAGCTATAGCTACTGTTAGCTCTTCTGTACAGTTTTCTTCCTGTGGTAAAACCACATCCATTTACCAGACATTTTTTAATCCAAGCTAGCTATTGTTGTGACGTCATCAGTTAAAAGTTGTTTTTTTTATTTTCAGAAAATGAAGTAAAATCACAATTGTGATAGTTATGCTAAATCTAGCCTGAGATAAACATTAAAAAAGTTTCACAATCAGATTGTCTGGTGCGTCATCTCCACTTGAATGTTGTTATATAACTCAATTTTCCATTATTCTTCCTGCCGCAAATATAACAATGAGGCGGCTTATTTTCAAAATGTTCTTATGTTGTATTTTTACATTGTCTGGCATTCGGACCTGAACCTTTTAATTGACTGAGTAAAGAGGAAAAGCAGCAGCAGTGAGCCTTCTGGGAAGAAAACACTTTGAAATTCCTGGAACATTTCAGTGGAGAATCTGTTTGATATTGTTCGGTTTGATGCGCAGCTCGTAGTGATTGCCTTCATAATAACAGACCCTGCGCGGCACAATTATCTTGAACGAGACATTGTTTGACACCTGCGTTGTTATCTACCCTTCCACCTAAATTAATTTTGCCTGCTACCCAAAGCTTTTTCTGGCTAATGTAACCTTGTTACACCAACACAGCACTACAGCAACAACACTTAAGCATTCACCCCCACTGAAAGGTTGGATCTAATCTTAGAAACTCAAAGTAGAGTGAGTCTTTATTGATTGTAAGCCCGGAGAGCAACAATGGGCGCTTTACCCTCTAATGGGATTGTGTTCTTTGTTTGAACACAAAAGTACACCTCTGACACGACTTTTTTTTTCATTCGCAATCAAACAAACCGTGTCCGCCCGCATCACGGGAAGTTAGCCCGCTAATGTTAACGAAGCCCGAAGCGCTCCTTGATTGTTGCCGCGCCGCCAAAATTAAATCTTTTTCTAATTTTGCCCGGCACTTGTCGAGATTGCTGTCTGTGATTTCTCAGATTGCTTTTCTTCGATTGTTTGCCTGTGAGCGGCTCAGATTGCCGTCAGTAATAATGTGCCACTTTTCATGTGTCCTTTCATTGGAGCTTGATGAAATGTGCCGTGAGAGACAAGAAGACGCTGGATTACATTAAAAAAAAGGCAGGTTGGCAATACAGAGTTCATTATTCCTCCTTTTTCCAGCATCATGTCCCCATGCACGGTGTTGCAGTGGCTGGCAATGTTGTCTCGCAGCTAGAAGGTCACTGGTTTAGACACTTTTAATGAAGAAATGTGTCTAAATCTTCGGGTGCCAATTGTCTTAACTGATGTATCTTCATTTGATTGATTTGATCCTGAGACACATTAAGTCCCTTTACTTTGAACAGAAAAAACAGTTTCCCAAGTTAATATCCTCAGGGAGTAAGAAATTGTGAAATACACAGTAACGGATCAGTGAACCTTCCTTAAAGCTTGAATGATCTCAAAGAGCTCAAACTCAAAGCATAGTTAAGGTTTAAAGAGCTTCAGATTTGTTTTTTGTATGTTCAACGCATTACAGATTACGACAGCTGTGAAAGTAAAAGATTTTAGACCAATGCACAGACGTGAACGGTGCGCGACGCGCCAATCACTCCAATGCTCGATTATTTCAAACTTTGGCCAATCATGGTTAAGATTCTCTGGATTACGTCACGTACTTCCCAGCGGCCAGGCTCTGCTCAAAATGGAGGATAAAATCAGGATTTCTATGCATGGGACACAACTGGAGCTCTGCGACACAAGTTGCTATATGTACCGGGACAAAAACAAAACGGAGAGAGCGTCAGCGAAGAAGCCGATAACGCCGGCGGCTCGAGCTTGGGTCGGCAGTTGATGTTGCACAAATTGACCATAAGTGTGAATATAGGAGTGAATGGGATTGACTTTAGCCCCCCATGACCCTCAGGTTTAGGATAAAGCAGTAGAAAATGAATGAATGTGTTAGAGATGCTTTACAGATCCGTACTTGAGGACAAAAAGTAGCCTTAGAGGTTTTTAGTGGGATTATTCCTCCATTACTCTTGCTTTTATTCACAACACGTCTTGGTAATCAGCTGATAACCGCTTTATTTGTCCAATTGTTAATCAATTGAGAATTACTTTTCCTTTAGTTAGAGAGGAGAAATCACAGTTGTCTCAGTCGGAGCAGGTCGCCTGGACGCTTTTTCTCGTCTTGTCCTTGTTCAAATTAAGTGCCACAAATGAAGCAGTAAAAGGCCTCAGTTTAAATTGTCGAAAGAGGAGGAAGTGTCACCGGTTCCGTCGATGTAGGAAATTGCTTTTCAGGCTCCTAATTAATGCAGTTTCCCCCCTTTTTAATGGCTTTAAATGTAATCCTTTATAATGTGGGGAACGGTAAAATCTTTCATGAAATCATCAATATTCAAACCGGGCTCTGAGAAGCAAATACTTTATTTACTTCTTAGCGAATGACGTTGGTGAAATTGGGTTCTTTTCATTGGGACTATTGACCTCACAACCATGCGCAATTGCAAATATATTATATGGAAATTGGTATTTTTTTTTTTAAATGACTTGGTTATTCAGTGTAAAACGGCTCAATGTACATGTGATTATTGTTCTGGAATAGACAAAGGGAAGTGGAGTCTTGCAGTACAATCTTGCTTTCGTTTGTTTTTCTTTAGTGTGGAGTTGAAGTTTGGTCATTGAGAACCAACTCTTAAAGAAAACAGATGTGACAGATGTTAAAAATCAGGCAAGAAGTAGGTTCATTTCCAATAGAGTTGTATTAGAGAATGCAGGTGTCAGCCACTTCTGCATTGGCTTCATTTTCCAGACTCGCAGACAGATTTCTCCACTTGAAGAAAAAATAGACTACATACAATCGTTACGGTGACAAACACTGAGGAAATATTGTCTTGTGTAACATAACTGACTAAAACCTGTGTGTATTTTGGAGTAAACTAACCCTTCCTCCGGTCGGGGGGCAAAAAAACAATCCTTGAACTTATCTATGAATATGTTTTTAATGGTCCCAGACTTTCTCTGGCAGTGCCTCGCAAAAGAGCCTGAATTGAATTTCTTGGAAGGGTCGATCTCAGTGGCAGTGTGATGTAATTGCCCCCCCCCCCGATTCTTTTTATCTACTATTTCAAAAAAGAGAAGCTTTTGATGTGAATCTACAAGGAGGAGGGGCGGGGGGATGTGAATGTTATCATTATGAGCATAATTTCAATTAGAATATTACTTTTCAAGGAAGCCGCACAATAAGTGAAGCTGACAATTTTCCGAGATGAGATAGAAAACAGATGGGGACGGCCACTTAAATGAATCGTTCCCAACTTAAGAGGGGGACTGGAGTTTGTGAAGATAGTCAAGCTGTTTGCTTTAAATTATATCCTCTTGAAGCCACTTCTTCTTCTTCTCTTTTATTTTTCCCAGTGTCTTCATCAGCGGCCGAATGGGAAATGTTTTTTTTGTGTCGTCTGTTTTTCTGGTGACGGGTAAAAAAAAAAATAAAAAGCACTTAAGCTTTAAATTACATTTTTCCACCGAGGCCAAAAGGGAGACATAGTAAAGTAGTAATGTTTTTAGCAAATAAAGGTCTTTATAGAAC
Organism: Solea solea; assembly: GCF_958295425.1. Lineage (NCBI taxonomy): Eukaryota > Metazoa > Chordata > Actinopteri > Pleuronectiformes > Soleidae > Solea > Solea solea. Next base: position 29,254,530 of record NC_081134.1, on the reverse strand, counting down.
AACTTTACCGTAACGCGTGTTTAGAGTTAAGAACATTTTGTTCTTAACGATCTCCTAAAGAAAATATTTGAGTTTGGCTTTTCTAACCGATGAGGAAAAGAAAATCCCTTATTTTATTTGTCCACTTGACCTTAATTTAATCACAGCGCTCTCCCAAGATCGAAATCTCATTTTAGAAAGAGTCCTGGCCAAAATGGCAACATAATTATGTTACAAGAGCCACCAGAACCAGCGCTCAGAAACACAGGGAGCAGAAAATCAAGAAGTTTTAGTCCCGATTTACTGACAGTTTCATCGTTAAAGTGATGAAGATCAGCTCCTTTTTGTTTGTTTGTTTCCGCAGCAGCAGATGCAGCAAATATCGCCGCAGGAAGTGCAGCATGTGGTCTTTGTAGCCTGAAGCCGAGCCTCGTGCTCCGGCCACGGCACGGCGTGACAAAAGTCGCGGCTTCAAACGCAGAGCGGAAAACTTCAGTAGCGTCAGAGCACCTTGAAAGCAACGGAAGGCTCATGGATCAAGGACTGGGTTTTTGTTTTGTTGTTTTCCTTTTTAACCTCCTCCCTCCTCCCTCCCCTTTTTGTTGATGTCCTCAGCTCGGGGAAAAAAAGGAAGACAAGTCAACTGGGTCATGGTGCTGTCAGGTTATCAAGTTGTTCGACTAACCTCTTCCTTAAAATGACTTTGAAAAAGCAGTGACTTTGTGTGTGAGAGAGAAGTTGTGGTAGAAATGAGGGAGAAGATGAAGACAACACTTTAATACTTCAGGTTGCCGCAGAGTATCGAATGTAAGTTGACACAGATTCAGCTGAACATGTTTGTTTGAAGAAATTATGCAGAATAATTCATTTCCACCCAGCTGACACAGGGCAAAAAGAACCTTCCAGGGTTCCCACAAGTCCTTGAAATCCTTGAAAGTTTCTGAATTTGAAAAAAGGGCCTTGAATTTGTGGAAGAAGGAAGTGAAGTTGATATTTAGGTAAATGTCTTTGTCCATGTTTGTTACGACGCCACAAAAACGTGGAGTAAATGACTAGGCTCCGGTTCACATCGTTGTTGCTTCACAGCGAGAAGGGTCACTGGTTCAGATCCCGACCAAGGACCGCCGTGTACGTGTGTGTGTGAGGGTTTTTCTCCGGGTTTACCGTTTTCCTCTCACAGCCCGAAAACATACAGAAGCTAATTGGTGGTACACAAGTGTCCTCTTTTGGTACTTGGAGGACAATCTGTTTGCGATGAACTGGCAACATAACCCCAACCTTTTGCCTCCGTGTCAGCTGGGACCAACTCCCTCATGTGTAGGGAATAAAGTGGTCAAGGAATGAATGAATGAATGAATCATGCTTCCGACCTATAAATGAAAGCTTTAGCCAGAGACAGTTGACCGTTTGGATTCACTTTCTGTGAACTTCCACTGTGTTTGCAGTGATAGATTAGCTGGTGGCTGATGGTTAATGGTCGACCCATGACAGTGACAGCCGATCAATAGAAACACTTAGTGCATCAGCACAGACGGTTGCACTAAATACTGCTAATCTATCCAATTGATACACTTAAGAGTTAAGAGACGTGCGGGCCATTTGGCGGAAACAAGGTTTGTTCCAGCGGTGTTTCCTGCAATTACATATACACTGCCACTTTATTAGGTACACCTTTTCAATGGTTTTTGGCATCAGAAAATCTGAGTATTTTTTCAGAAACTGCTGATCTACGACTGGGATTTTCCCACACACAAAAGCATGGTCTACAGCAGTGAGAATATTTTTAATTATAATGTCTCTGCACTGCACTGGCGACTAATTCGCTCTCCCAACTTCTCAGCCTGTGAGAATAAATCAGAACAAACTGTTATTTTGCCTCCTGTTTGACATGCGAAGCATAATATTAGCAAATATGCTTGGAATTAAAAAATCAAGCCATTTTTTGAGGGTACAGAGTGACGGTGCTTTTATAACAACACCCCGCTAATTAGTGACACGGAGTGTGACACACTGTAGCCAAACAACACTGTAGCCAAACAACACTACATATCATTAAGTAAATAAATCATTACCTCGGGCGCAACATATTAGAGGAACGAGCCTGTCAGAATGTCAAGTTTATTTTGGGCTCACGAAATTCTTCACATTCTTTACTTGAAATGTGAAATAAAAACAATTAAAGTGAACTGGTGTCACCTCCCAGCTGCTGTAACGTCTAAATTTGGAACAAAGGCTGCTTCGTACACAAACACAGTCTCCTTACAAACAGGCTGTGTGATCACACAGGGTCGTATTTATTCGGCGGCGGTGGCTTCAGCCTCGAGTCACATATGGCGTCGTGCAGATGGACAATCTGTCTGAGGCTTCAAAGTTAGGAGGCAAAGTTCATTAACACGGTGTGAGCTTTGAGCCCGGCGATTAGGAAATCATTTCATCATTCCCCCCTTAATTGTATTCAGACATTTCAGAAGTTTACCTCGGCCTGTCGATCACGACAAACTTAAAGCTGCGTAACGTCAGTTCTTTTTGTTGTTGTTGTTGTTGATGTTTTTATTCTGTCTACGTTTGGTCTTTGTAAACAGAAATGATGAAACGGTATTTGTTTGCCATGTCCTTCACCTGAAAACAGGCTCTATCAATAAAAAGTTAGCCATATTAGATGAATAAATCACTAAAAGGTAGGGGTTTCAGATCCTGGAAAAACTTCTACAACAAATACGGGTTCACAAGCACTGCACAACATCGGTAACCTTCGGTACTATTCGGTGACGCTTACTTATTTAGACGGAAAACAACAAATATTCTCAAAGGTTCCCAAAGACAAAACAGAAACAATGGAAACAGTGGAGTGGCATCACTCTACAGCCCTTTCTGGGCTTTCAGTTATCGCGACCGCTAAAACGCAGCACTGATGTTCACTCTGGTCTTGGATCGCTCTACGTCAGCCTTTTTCTTGGTGCTAGCTTTCCCAAAAAAAATGCCTTTCGTTTGTGGGTTACCTTTTCCTGCCATAATGTTGCTGCAACTGTCTGGTGTCTCGCTGAATTTTGTAGCAAGCTAGCATAAGCTCTGGGGTTGTCTTCTGAGCATGAGCGATTAGTGCACGGAGAGGGGTTTGTAACAGTATAACATGATGCTGTAGCTACAAATGCTACAGTCTCACCAGTAATGAAGCAGTGGCTAGTCAGAAGTTGCTAAAAAGTGCTATCTGAGTTGTTGTGTCACAGGCCGGGCAGGTTGGATCTTGTTTAACCGCGCTAAACCGTCTACTGACGCTGCTCCCACTATGAGTGGTTCCCCACTTAGTTCTCTCAGCTCCTCACTTGGGAATGTTGATGAGATGTTTATGTAACACTGAGGCCGTAGCCATAAATACTACACTTCCAGTGAAAGGTGCCGATCGAGTTCACACCCAGTATTGAACAGCTCCAGCGTTTACTGACGAGCGCTCCAAGACTATCTCTCTCTCTCTCTCAAGCAGTTACGGCTACAGTGTGAAGGCTGTCGTCTGCTACATCCACAAGTGAGGAGATCCGGGAAGAGAGCCACTGAGAGATGGAAATGAGGATGTCACTTTTGTGTTCTTTGTCTGGCAGGTCCCGTATCTGCCGCCTTTTCTTGGTCGTGGGCAGTAGGATGAGGGCAACACCTTTGGCTCAGTACCCCCCTGCCCACAGGTGACAAGCATTGGCAAGTTTAGCTCGGAGGATGAAGAGTTGGGGCCTCCTAGACCTGGTAGGTGGATGCTGTTTAATGGTCGTAACTTCTCAGACGCCGCTCTATCAGTGTTTCCCCTACCAGTTCCCTCAACCCCTTAACTTGGGAATATGAATGAGAACACAGAGGCTGTAGCCACTTTACCATGATCTCCTACCGGGCATCTGCCAGGCCTTCAGGGGGCGCTGCTCACCACCAGAGCAGCAAGTCAGATGAGCATTAACCGGTCAGCCTTCATGCTTTCACCTCCATTACATAATTTTGGATCAAATTTATATTGTGCGTGTAAGATTGTCAGGTGTGGACCAACAAAATAAGACTATTAGGTGAGAAGACACCCTGAGAGACACAGCCGTGTGGAGCTAAGAGACTCTGTGGTTTTGATGCAACAGATTTGTTTATATTTTAAAGTTGTGCATCACAGTTTTAGAACAGAAAATGGCAAATTTGTTACCGTCTGAATAAATCAGCATTAGTTTTGTCTCTGTGCAAATTCACATCAGGGAAAATAAACGACGTCGCACTAGAGATTGACAGAAGGCTCTGAATGAAACATACATTCAAACCGCACCAAGCCGCCTAATCTGTGCGCGACAGTCGCACAATAAACAAGGCAGACAAAGGGAGGGGAAATACACCAGGTTTAATAAGGAAATCATTTCCATTCAATTAAGTTACTCGTCTTTGTTTAACACAAGCAGACGGGTTTACTTTATCTCATTTACTGTTTTCTCCAGCTTCCACCTGCATCTTCGTCATGGGTTGGGAGAGAAAAACATCTCTGAGCACGGTGACAACTCCCAGTGAGATTCAGAAAATAGCCGTCTCTCCTGGGCCGCATTAGTCTGAAGGTCATCGAAGGGGAAAATGACCCTGGTTCCCCTCTCTCTCTCTCCTGCTGTCTCTCTCCTCCTCTCTCGCTCTCTCTCTCCCCCCTGTAATTGAGTGTGGTGCGTGGTCAGGGAGCCTGTGCTCATTGGTGGGCTGAACATGGTAGTTAGTTACACACGTTTTCACCGTAATTACCAGGCAGACTCTCTGCCTGTCTCCAGATCTTTTCAAGGTCGCATCAATTTCACAGCTATCCACACTGTATCCGCCCCCGCTGCAGCTCTCTGCGTGCGGGCTGCCGCCGTCATTAAAGCCCTCAGACGCTCTTCCTCCTCGTCGCCGCCATCGACGGCCTCCTCCGCCTCCTTTTCTTAAAAGCATATCAAAACCAAAACAGCAATTATTAGTTGATCACGCAGACTGGTTTCCTCTGACTGTTTGCAAGGAAGACTGTGTTGAAATAATGTTCTGCACTGAAAGAGAGACAGGCAGTAAATGCTTTAACGCTTTGCCTCTTTGCCTCACTTGTCCAGTGTGTAGGAATTAGTGACATCTACTTGTGAGACTGCAGATTTGAGCAAACACAGGGTTCCCGCGCTCACTCCTACGTTTTCCACAATGCGTCGGGGAACTATGGTGGCCTTCATGTACCAGAAAGGACAACAGCTTCCACGTACTCTGCTGTACCCAAAAAACATTGACGAATCAACTGGACTTTTTCTTGAAGACGTTTTACCTTTAACCCAAGAGGCTTCTTCAGTTCTGAAGGTTTGTGGTGAAACCTTGGAGATCTTCAACAACTTTAGCTGACCCTCAATGGCCGAGGAACTGAAGAGGCCTCTTGGATGAAGGTTAAACAATTTTCAAGAAAAGAAAAAGTCCAATAGCTACTGATTTAATGTTTTCCGGACAACTGTGACCTGGATGAATCAGAATCTATGACAACGTTATCTTTAAAAAGAAATACTTCTAATAACATGTAGTGTGTGAAAGGTTTGGAGATGAAGTAAGACGTTGAGATGATTTGGTCACGTGCAGGAGAGGGCTAGTGGAAGAAATGAAGAAGACCACAGAGAAGGTTCATGGATGTTGTGAAGGAGGACATGAGGACAGTTGGCATAACAGAAGAGGACACAAGGGAGAGGACAAGATGGAGCCAGATGATCTGCTGTGAAGACTCTTAAAAGGGAGAAGCTGAAAGAAGAAGAAGACTTAAAACCTCTAGAGCTTCCTTTTTCTTTTTACTGCAACGTTTTATCTTTATCCAAAAATTACCACAGCCTATAGAATAACAGTGTCCTCAGAGTTACTGATGTGGCCTTCGAGGTCCAGTGTGTGAAAACATCTAAAGCTGAGTTGACTTTAAAAAAGGAACTACAGAGAAGTATTTTCAAAACCCTAACATACTAAATGAAATTAGTGTCTTCCCAAAACAAAATTTGTTATGTATCTGCAATCTTGAAGCCGGTGCTTTTCTTGTTAGACATCACACGACATTTCATATTTACATAAAATTATACCCTTAGATACACATATACGGAAGGTAGTATATTCAATTTCTGCCAATAAACCCTCCTGGATGTTACACCCGGATCTTTAAATGCTGCTTGATTGCCTTGGATGAAATGCGGTGGACTGCAAACCCAACAGTCACTGAAGTTACTGACACAAGCGTTTCTTCACAACACCTAAGACGACACACGTCTGCTCACCTCCTCCCTTTCTTTCACCGCATGTCTCGCATCAGCTGCATTGCTTACAAAACCTCCCGATATATACGTTTCCTTCCTTTTTTTCGCCTTCGTCGTCCTCTCTCACTCCTTCGCCCTCCTCCACAGGCTCCCCTCATTTGCTTGACACTCGCTGTCAGACCGAGCCCAGCAAGGAGCCAAAGTCGGTACTTACTGAGTTCACAGCCGCTGTCAAGTCCTCCAGCAGGCCCGTCAGCCGTGCCAGGCGCAGCGTCTATACTTCAGTAGGCTTTAAAGAGTGTGAGCACCACTCAAATCAAGGCACAGCACAGCGGAACATCTGTTTCGCCATTTTATTCCATTTGGTGCAGCGAGTATTGGCAAACCGCCGACGGGGCCACCTGTTTGCCGCCACCGTGCCGCACGCCAATCCCCCCGACCGCAGTCTCAATTTTTGAATCTTTGCAGAAGACGTCCGCCGAGTGCCGCTGAAACGATTGCTCCACTAAGTGCTTGTGATTTGTTTATGTTGCCTATTAAACTAATAAGTCCTCATATCGTTGTCAGGGCCTGACATTGGGAGAAGAAAAAAAAAACGGAGGAGGATGATACTCGCTCTGATTACATGGCACGGCGATGGCATAGATTAGCAGGAGTGCCGCTTCACAGATCCTTGTCCTATGAGGGAGGGAGGCAGCGGAAGGGAGGGGGGGAGTTGCTTTATTGTGCCACTGTTTGATTGAGTTGCAATGTGTCAAGACTATCAACCCATGCCATCTGCACACGTCCCACATCCGCAGTGCTGAATTGATTGAGATTTATTGTAAAGGATGATTAAAGCTCTGGCGGTGTAGTCGATACAAGGAAGAGTGAAGCTGTGAACATACATCAGCTCTCTGTTCTGAGTTTTGTTCCCGGTCACAGTCTTCTCTCTCTCTCGCTCTCTGTCTGACTAACAAATCATTACATGGACTCAGTGGTGCTGGTGAATCCAAAGCCTCTTTCACAGTAAAATTTGCAGGTTTGTACCTGGGATCTGTGAGCCAACTCCACCACTTTATGCACTAATCCCCATAAACCACCATCCTGCTCTATTCACCAAACTCCAGGTAAAGTGAATTAACTACCATCACTGTCAAATACTAATATTGGTTGTCAGAGCCAGTATTGAGTTAATTTAAATTAGGGTTAGTGTGTATTATGGATGTTGTACTGTGTTTTAGCAGTTTAGCAGAAGCTAACTCGTTTTGCCTATTTTGTTTGTTTTTTTTTGCCTAACGTTCTGGGAACAGAATATGGGACCAAAACTAACGTTAGGAGAACTTTCCATATCAACCACAGAACAAACTAGGGAGGAACCTTCAGGGAACGTTCCCACAACAAGTAATTGTTAGCTAGTTGGTTACTGGAGATTGAACTTACCTAAGCTAGCTAACTCGTTTTGTCTCAGAGCAAGGTGGACCTAATGCTTTATGATGATGATTTTGTTTTTTCTTCTAACATTAACAGTACCATGAATTTGTCCACAGCTCATGTGGAATAGTTCATATCACTCAGTTATTTCATTTGACACCATTTTATGATCTTCTCTTGTAGCCTGTTAAGACAAAGTGAATTTATCTCGCTGTTATTCACGTTAAAGTCTTCCCCAAAAATATGTTTCGGATGTGCCATTGAAACGAAAACACATTTGTGTGACTAAAACATTTTAAAAGTCTTAAGCACATTTTTCTTGTACGTGAATTTGGAGCGTCACAAAAGCGGTGGAAACTAATTTGCGCAACAAAAATAAGGATGGATGCCTTGCCAGGATGTGTGCATAATTCCACTAAATTTGTTTTAAGTCTACCTGACAGACATGTGGAACTGTTTGTTTAGGTTGTGTCTCCAGCGTTACGGTGTGTTTTCTGCCTTAGCTTCCTCATCTAATTACATGTGTTCTTCTCATATATAAACTTATTTCTTTTTATTATTTAATTTGTTTAGAGGCTGCACATGTCTCTAAGTGGTTTGTTTTATACATTTTCTTTGTCAGAAACCAACATTGGCAGCCTCTAAGGCATTGTATTATCGGGCCCTGGCTTCTTTTACTCAACATACATAGCATAGCAAAAATATACTGCACATAGATGCATTGTATGAATGTGTGAAAATGGCAAAAACTGTTGTGTAAAGCAACTTTGAGTGGTCATCAAGGCCAGAAAAGAATATACAGATATGTACTATTTACAACAGTGTGTGTTAAGTCAGTTACATTAGTACAGTTAATGCATTGATTCTCTGCTTCTGCAACATACTCCACACCACAGGTTGTAAACATCAGCACTGATGACGAGACATTGCGTCCAGAAAACGCAGATTCATGCTTTTAAAGGGCTCTGGAACACGTCAGCCTCATTTAATTCATGAGAAATGAATGCGGCACCACGTGATTAAGAGACAAACGAGCGCACAAGGCAGCAGTGAGTGAAAAGGAGACGGCGGGCTGTGCGTGCAGAGAGCGAGGAGGAGACTTTGAGCAGCCGTAAAACAGTCTCTTTCATGGAAATGGTCGGAGGCGCCGGTGGCCACAAACACGACTGAATTATTTATGGGCAACATTTTGGAAACAGCAGTGCGAATTTGTGGAGAGGGTGATGCATGTCCGGTGGCCTTATTCTGTGGCAGTCCTCTAATGCTTTGATAAATGGCTGTTATCTGCACCCTTTGGTGTATGACGGCCATCTGCTATGGACTCCTCAAGGGCCAATTGGAGACGTTCAGGAATCTGGGTCAGCTCAGGTGGCTGCATTAGAGGAAAAGGTTGCTGACCGTGAGGAGTCCGGCAATCTCGACCTCCTTATCAGTGCGGACAGAACTTGGTTTTTCAGTTTGTACTCGCAGGCTGGCCTCAGAGGGATTTAGCTGTGAATCAGGATAGATTTACCCACAGCACACTGCCTTTTCTGCACACTCATGTCTGCCTGAGCGAGGCAACACAACCTCCCCCGAAAAAGGTCAATTTTAGTTTCACGAGCGTACATTGAGAGTTATTGCTCACAGGGAAGAGACTTAGCCAGCTGCTTGTGTATGCACACACACACACAGATGGAGACAGACTGAACTTTATAAAGTTGACAATAAAAATCCTAGCTGGTCATTTTTATTTGATTTTTTTCACACTTTTACACTCTCATCCAGAGGAGCTCATAGACGGTGTAACCTACCAAATGCAGGGTAACCTTCGTGTATTTGCCCAAAGATGTGGAATGATTAAGAGTCTAGTGTTGTAAGATTTATGCTTCCCCGGTGTCCACGGCTGTCAGAGTGTATCCAGGTGGCTGGGTTGAGTCATAACCGGAGGTGGAGAAACACTAAATGGTTAAGTAGGTTTGCTTGTTCCTTGGGGGGTTTCAGAGCCTTTTCTGGAGTGGAAGAGATGAGACCATGCGAGCAATTAATCATGCCGGTATTGGCATGGTGGATACTGTATCCACTCAAGGACAGATTTGAGATGCATGAGACCGAGTCCTGCCAATCCCAGGGCATGGCGAGCCCAGAGGGGGCACACACATGCCTCGCTAAACAGTGCATTTCACTGGCTTTAACAGTCACTTACTTAAAGCACATTCCCACTGGTCAGCAAACAGTTTTTTTTTTTTTTACCAGTGTGAATGTGTTTAATCGGCAAACACTCAAATGACTCACTCAGGTCTTTATTGACTTTGGCTACAATTGGCCTTTTAGTGGCAACGTGAACCGCGGGGTGAACATGCTAATTTCTTCTTTTGTCTTCTTCACTTTTGGCAGTGACACGATTTCCCGCATCATTATCATCCAGCCATCAAATAGCCATAAATGTTTGTCAAACAAGGTGCTCTTTTGGTGTGGGAGTGATTTACACAACAAAAGGATTTGAATACCAATGAACTCTTGTTGTGAAAAAGTTAAAAAGGCTTTCTACGGCAAATTAAGAAACCATACACAGACGCGTCGCAGCAAACTCAGGGCCCTCTGCTGCCACGGAAAACCAAAGGATTTTTTATGTAGGAGCGATTAAACACCTAAACAAACACACTTATGAACCCTCCACACGTTCCTTTAGGGTACCTCTAATGCTTTATATGTTTAAACACCTGATTATTCATGGGCATCTGGTTAGATTCTTGTAGCAGAATATGAATCTATGAAATTCCAGAAGTAGGATCTCTTAAGGAACACGACTGTTCAAGAACTTAAATAGAAAGGATCAGTTTTTTTCCTTTTTTATATTATCCAACCAACACATGAAAAAAACGTAAAAAAAAACTAAATGTTACAGCAACCACAGCACATCTGCGATACCTTAGGTTAAAAAGTGGTCCCATGACTTCTTAACATTCAAATTCTCTGGTTAACATATGTTTATAAGACATTATCTCTGACACAAGTTCCAGCCAGTGCCCAAGTTCTGGGGGGGACGTACTTTTCCAAAGTCGAAGAATCAGTTGGGCGGCTGTTATCACCCCAAATTTTCATATTTTGATCGCATATGTTCTATAACTTTTCTTATAGAACATGTACAAATGCTGTCGTCTCTGTATGACATTTCCAACACAGGTTAATGGCCAAAATGTGGAGTTTAGAAGGTGTAAATTCAAATCTATGTCTTACTTTATATTGAATAAACTAGCCTCCCATATTTGACAGTATTTGTAACCTTTCCCATTCACTAAAATTCATATTGTAAGTCCCTTTGCCAAACAACCTTCAGATTGATTCTTTGGTAGCCCATTTAAGAAAAAAATGAAGAGTTCTGGTTCCTGGAACCTTTTAATAAGAGAAGCGGTTGCTTTCTAGAACTCCTCCTATGTGGGTGCGTGTTCACATCAGCCCTGCAGTTTCTCGTTATTGTCAGATATTGCACCACATTTCATATTTCTTTGGCCAGGTGTCACAGTTGATATAGAGTTTTGCTTCGACAATGAGAGGAGGCGAATGGAGGCTGATTTTTGTTTTTGAGACTGACGAGCGGCCTTGTCAAGGTCACGCCACTCGCTAATATCACTGATTATAATTTCCACTCATTGTGCCTTGTTGTGCGTCTGTATTGTGGGACTGTTTTGAGCCATGGGTGACTCAGTGGCCTCTCGACACTCGGTTTGAGGTAATCAACAGCTTGGTGTGAACTCCACTGATTACTGGCGACTTTGTGAGCCGCGCGGGGAACCTGCCTGCACTGACAGTTAAAGCCTGCGATGATAGAGGGCAGTTTGTGGAGGTCTGATTGGATATTTGTCATGTGGTAATTCCTAAATAGGAGGCATTAGTGATCTAGGTCAGAACCCAGTGGTAGGAGTAGGGCTGTCATTGACCAGAGTTCAGTTTAAACATATTTCTTAATTAGCCTCACTGTCTGCTCCCCTCAAAGTAATTAACTTGATCAGAAAAGACCTTGCCTGGAGTCGGAAGCAGAGTCGGGGAATAGGAAAAAATGCCACAGCAATGACTTAGTACATTAAAAATTCTGGAATCATATGTTTATCCCAAGCTGTTTGCAATTAGTATGCACAGAGAGAAGTGTTAATTTTAAATCCTCAAAGATTACTCTTGGGGAAGAGATCTGGGAACGTGCCATCGTAATTTATTTGGCCCAAGGTGTTGTTGTTTTTTTTAAACTCGCACAACATTGTTGAACAGGTTTTTTACTATAACAGCGAACACATTATAATTGAACATGACACTTTTGGCTTCTGCTTGTTTTTATTTCTTCTTCACCACATGTGCTCCCTGCTCTTTTTTCTTCTGTTTTTTTAGAAAGAAAAGTGAGGTTAGAATTCATGGTGAGTTAGAGGATTGCATGATAGGAGGGAAATGGGAATATGTAATTTACAAAACCCGACATCATGTTCTGGTGAGGAAGACTCAAAACTAGCAATAATAGACCATTAAGGAAAAATGTTACTGACATTGTAAATCAACTGACAAGTAGAAGCAAATTTTTCCACAGACTTGCGTAGCTGCCTCCTGGTGGCTATTCTTTATATTCTCCAGGGTTCCCATGGGTCACTGAAAGTGCTTGTGCAAGAAAGAAGTTAAGTTGATATTTAGGTAAATAAATGTCTCCCTTCTTTGTTACGATGCCACCTACTATTTCATGCCCCGTGTTGCTGGATGTACGTAGACCAACAAACGTGGAGAACAACGTGATGCCTGGGAAATGAAAATTCCAGATGCAGAGCGTCATGGTCCAAATCAATAAAAGTGGACGCCATCATGGTACGAAGACGCTTTAACAAGTTAGCCCTCCGCATCTCAAGCTGTGTCGGCACATTTGAGTCCTTGAATTTGAGGGAATTGGCCTTGGAAATTCCTTGACTTAGATGTCAGCCAAGGTGTGAGAACCCTGGAATACAAATACAAGTACTCAAGGTCAGCATCGAACCCGATACCTGATGCTGGTATCGGTATCAGTATCATCCCTAGTCTAAACGTTCACTTTGAGTTATGGATGGGTTTTTAGATGGTTGTTCATCCATCTCAAGAGTGTCCTTACCAGTTTTCTTTAAATTTGGTTTAAATGATCACTTGGACTCGAGCTGGATGACATGATTAGATGTTGGTGGTAGACAGTGATTGTTCTGCAAGACGTCTCTTACATTTGGATGTACTTTCCTCAAATTAGGTACAGTAAGCATTAACTTGTCGGCACATTCAATCCGTGAATTTTGAGGAAATTGTTCCTGGAAAGTCCTTGAATGTGATGTCAACCGATGTGTTGGAAGCCTGATTCTTACTTCCAGGTTGTCCTCAGTCAACACACTGGAAAACTATGTCCACTATGTCCAGATACAGTCGCTGATTTGGGCCATAATTCTTGAAAATTGGGACTTTCAAAGCTATCAAAAATAGCTGTTTAGCGTAGAAAAACTACTAGGAAGAGTCTGTTTACCTATTATATCCTGTAAAACTTCAAGGTCCAATGTGTAAGAATTACCTTCATTTAATGGTGAGACTGCAGATTGCAGCAAACGGAGGACTTCACCACCTTTTGTAATTTATGTTTCAAGGTTTTATGTCTTGTTTTTTTGTTTCACTCTCAGAACAGCAAACAAAATGCAAATTGAACATGACACTTTTGACTTCTGCTTGTTTTTATTTGTTCTACGCCACATGTGCTCCTTGCCTCTTTTTTTCCTTTGTCTTCTGTTTGTAGACAGAAAGTGAGGATAGAATCCATGGAGATGCAGAGATAAAGGATCGCATCATGGGCACAGTAATTGCATCCGAGATGACGGAGCACATTAAAAAAAATAGTCACCCCCCCCCCCCCACACCCTTTTTCCTTTCTCGCATGTTTTATTGCCTCATCCTCTCTCCTTGATGGAATTATTACCCTATTTGTCCCAAGAAGGAGGAAGCTGTGGCAGAAACCGATCAGACAACAGCCCGTCCCAGAGGGATGATCGTCCCCATGTGATATGGATTTGCTCTGACACAATGATAGAGACCTATAGTCATATCAGTAAGGAAAGGATTTAAAGCAGCCGTGGTCCCCGTTTCTCCGGCGCTGTCCATCATCTGCGCTGTCTGTGGTCCTGAAGGCATGACGCTGGGTTTCCGAGATACGGCCTCAGCTGCACATTATGATCACGACAGACGAGATATTTCTCCACATATATTCACCATAAACATTTCATTGTGCAGCTGTTCTTCATCCTTCACAGCTGCATTCATTATCAGACTTTGTGTGTGTATATGTATATATGTATATATATATATATACATATATAAATATATAAAATTGGACACAGTATTCTGGCTTGAAAAGTGAAGCCAAGGAAGTAGGAGGGCAGAAGTCTATGGGAAAATTAGCTTCTACTTCTTACCTGACTTATAACATTTTCCTGAGGAGTTAATGGTCTTTATCACTAGTTTCATGCTCTTCTTCAATAGATCATGACATCAAAATAGACAGTAAAGTGGAAAACATAATATATGAGTGGACACAAGTGTTTATTGAGAGCAGGTATCTTCCAATAGGAACCTAGTTGCAGTTGAAACTTATTTTTGAAAAACATCAACATAGAATACATCGCAAAGAATGGAAGATTTAAAGCCTTTTTTCGAAGCCAGTTTTGCAACTGGAAAACAACATCTACATCAAAATGTGTATTTATGTCTATGAGTTGGACAAAAGCAGCAGTTAGCCACCAGGGGGAGACAGCTCTGGTTGCAGAAAGAACTACATTTTAATGGAAGGTCTATGAGAAATTGATTTATAAAGCCAGTAAACATTTTCCTGAGGAGATTTTAATGCTTCAAAATGGGAGCTAGTTTTGCAACTAAAAAGCTACATCAACTTATATATATATCTATATGCACAGTCTATGAGATGGACCAAAGCAGCAGGTAGCCACCAGGTGGCGACAACTCTGGTTGCAAAAAGAACTCCCTCTGAACGTAAACAGGGCGTCGGGAAAATCGCATATCTTGAGGCTTAAAACAGGCGATAGTTTTGCAACCGATTTATCACACCAGTAAACATTTTCCTAAGGAGATATAGTGAATCACAAATTTTGAGGTTTCTAAATGGTCTATGGGAAATTGATATCTAACACCCGTTGACATGTTCTTGAAACATTACTTTTAGCTCTTCTTCAGTAGAACATGATTAGACTTTGTAAATGTTGTTCTCATTTAGAGGAAAATAGACATTAAAGCACAACACCAGTGCGATTGACAGCTGTTATCATCCAATAGGAGCCTGGCTACAGGTGGTGGCACTGCTCAAATCTCAAGGCTTCATAAACGGGTGTATTTTTTCCATTTTCATTTACAGTCTATATACAAACTCTCCCTTTTTTACGCCTCGGCTCATCATGATTTTTTTTTTTGCTCTTTCCATCTCTCCTAATCGTTGCTATAGATCTGTGGTGCTTTAAGTCCATCTTCTCCAATTGGCTAATGATCTATTTTGAGCGGTCGGGAAATATCTGTCTCAGTTAGTCGTGGTGTTGAAAAGTTTGAGAGATGGTGCTGAGGGGAGGAGTGCAAAATCAATAAACCTATCAGGGAATGGTGACATGATAGATGCCGGCTGGCTCGTGCAGCCACTTGGTGAGAGCAGGAAGACTTGGCACGGCCGCGGGAAGATGAATACACACTACTTAAAATACCATAAACTGTGCACAGTAAAAACAAAACTTTATCGGTAGTCGTCCTAGAACTGTCATTTTTCACAAAAGCGAGATTTAGTCGAGTTAAGAACCCAACCCCATTTTTTTTAAATCGGACTCATAAACTCATACCCAAGTGTCTTTCCAAATGTCACTGAGCAGGGGCGGTGTTAAATGGGCGGTAAAGGGGGGGGGGGGGGGCCATGAATGGTTGATTGTGTTAGTCAAACTACCTTAAATTTTACAATCAGCGGTGTACCGTTAAAAGCTTTAAAATGTCAGCGTGGCGTAAACTTATAAATAGAGCTGTATCAAACGTTTTCCATGTCACCTAATTATTAAAAAATGTGTCGTCGTTCAGTATCAAATTTCAGGCTGTGTTGGAGGCGTGAAGGAAGTCGATCAGCGTTTAAGAAGATAATGAAATTGCGATAAAACTAAGGGATCAAGTATTTTATTTAATACAATTGGTATCAAAAATAGTATTTTTCAGGAATTTATCATGAACATCAGATATCCATATTGCACTATAAGTTTCTTTTGCACATTTTACGTACTTTTTTTTACGTACGGTTTTGCGTGTTCTTCATCTGCACATATTATTTTTTCTCTTAAATGTGCATATTAGATACGTATAATTCATTGTATGTAGCAGATTCTATTCCTATTGCATTTATAGCTCTACCGCCCTTACTGTGTGTTCTTTTATTACTTTACACTATTTAACCATTTATCCATTTCTATTGACTTTTTTTTACCTCGCCATTTGTGTGGACGGCACGGAAGAATTTCACGATTTGATTCCTCGTAATTTTCTGTTTAATTTCTGTACGAAAGAGAACATGAATGTTTTTTTTATTACAACCTACCTCTTACTTACACCTATAATGTATGAATAAAACATTTTTAAACATCGTAAATATTCAAAATATGGAATTAAATCAGCATTTTGTTACAATATTTATAGCCAAATCCTTCTGATTTGAGTTAACGGGTAAGTTGCAGTGAACAATGCTCCACATATTGATGTATTTGGATCTTTTACAGCGAATTACTTATTCAAAGCGATTCATTTTTACACCCCCTTGTTACTCTAACAGTGTCTCTGTGGCAGTATATTGTTTTCAAGTCACCCCGAGTCAGCAACAGTCATTCCGAAAAAAAAAAAGTTCACCCTGACTCAGCTCTTACTGAGCGTACTTACTGTCCCCCGTCACCTGAATGTACACAAAATGCCCTCGCCCTAATCCTGGATGAATATACTTGCATTATACTCGCAATTACAGCACTAATCTGGAAACACGGTCTCCGTGGCCGCGCCGCGCTGTTTTTCATTCTTTTCCAATCCAGGATTTAGGGGCGTTGCGGGAGCCGTAGCATTGTCTGAGCATGCATGGCTAAATGAAGAAATAGATTTTGTTAATGAAAAAAGCAACAGATGGCTGCTTTAAACCCAGTCCCAGCAGAGTACGAAACATTTCCTGCCGAATGACGGCGAGAGGATTAAGGTCATTTTTGCCTGTTTTTTTTTTTTTTCAATTTCTGAATTCATGCTCAGAGGGAATGTGGTGTGTGTGTGGGGGGGGGGGGGGGGTTAAATAAAAAAAACAAAATAAAATGAAGAAGAGGGAGCTGGCTTCCTGCCTCGACACTCTCAGGGAAATCCAAATGTCAATGAGCACATATTGGAAATGTGCAAATATTACAGCAACAACAACAAAAACACGAGTAAATAAACGAGCAGAACTGTTAACGTGGCCTCTGGAACGGACTATCACACGCCACGGCCGGCGGAGGCGGCCACCCAAGAAAGACTGTTTCCCCCCCAAAGAACAAAAAAAAGAAACTGCTGCTTATCAGCATGAAAACAACTTGATCAGAGCTACGTCTTTGTTTCCAGAGATGAAACACAAGAGTAAGTGCGGCTCATTCAGCCCCACATTTGATTCATTTTCCATTTCATGCTCGCACTCAATGCCAGATTATGGCATAATCGTTTTTTTTCCTTTTTTTTTAAATGCTTCAATTCATGTTAAGCTACAGTCTCTTCTGCTGTGTCCTTGTGCTGTCTACAGACAGACTCAAGGCCAGTGTTGTTTCAATGTCACAATTTGAGTGGAACAATCTTCCTGAAGACAATAGCCAATTTTCAGTGGACAAATTGCATTTCATTTTTCTTTTTTTTTTCTTCCTCCTCCCACAGCTAACTGAATAGAAAACTGAGCTGGGAATCTGTTTCACCCTCCCTCCCCTCTCTGTCTCTGCTCTCAGTAATAGCCTCTGCCTCGCAGTTCCTGGCTGGTAAAAGACGCCGGTAATGATACATGTACTTCTGCTCACAACAGTCGTGTTCTCAAACTGTGGCACGTGTACCGTCAGTGGTATGCGAACTTCATCTGGTGGTACTTGGAGGAAAATCAGAAATACTGTTCTACCGTATATACTAGGGTATATGAGCTGAGGAATTTTGACCAGAGTACATAGAAAATTAAACAAATAACGAGAAAATAATTATCTGATTGGGAATATATCTTGGTTACTTCAAGAGCTCAATATTTTCTCCGGTGGTACTTGGCATTGGTTTACTTAATACCTTAATACCTGCAGGAGTTATTGGACAATGAATCGTTATATCCAGGTATGTTATTCCAACTAATCGTATACATGCAGGAGTAATCAGACTATGAATCGCATTATCCAGGTATGTTAGTCCGACTAAGCGTATACATGCAGGAGTAATCAGACTATGAATCGCATTATCCAGGTATGTTAGTCCGACTAAGCGTATACATGCAGGAGTTATCAGACTATGAATCGCATTATCCAGGTATGTTAGTCCGACTAAGCGTATTCATGCAGGAGTAATCAGACTATGAATCGCAATATCTAGGTATGTTAGTCCGACTAAGCGTATACATGCAGGAGTAATCAGACTATGAATCGCATTATCCAGGTATGTTTGTCTGACTAAGATTTTAGTCGGGCTAACATGTTTACGTGACATTAAGAAAATGTAAAAAAGTGATTGTCTTAGTTTTACTTTTAAATCGAATGGGTGAAGCCACGTCGTTAGCAAAGCGCTCAAAAACCTTCAGTGCAACGATTTCCCAGCGAAAACAGGAGCCGGTGCCGGTGACAGATGCCTGGTACGCAGAGCGTTAAGTGTCACATATCTGCATATGCTTTTTTGGCGGCGTTTGTATAGCACAACGCACACACACACACATAACAGCATATGTCCGATGAAGGTCAGTGATTTAAAAACAAGGCTGTTATTGCTACTGTGGCGGCTGTTTCTTCACTTTCTCCACCCCCCACCCCAATCCTGCAGTGACAGAACACAGCTAATGGCCAGCAGATGGAAATGACACAAAGAGGATGATATACAGACGAGAAGATGAGGAGCGTAAATGAAACCAGTCAGACTCGGTGTGACTGAAGAAGCAGCGGCGTTCATTTACCCTGCCGCTTGTTTATCATTTCCCAAAGTGGGCAGGAAGAGGGAGGTGGATATCAGTCATTTAACCCCTTCCATCTGGGCTTTAACCCCAATATCCTTGTTGGTTTGAAAAGCCCTGGCAGCCTTGACACCGTCATTATCATCCATCATCATCTTCATGCTTTATAGGTGCACACATCTGGTGCAAACGGGCCAAGTTGCCAATCCGGTGTTAAACACATAAACATTCTGCCAAGAGGAGAAGTTATATGGCCCAGGTGTGATTTTGATCACGAGCAAGATAAATTATGCTCCGATTGTGATAAATAAATCGGGGGAGTCAGAGGTCGTGAGGCGTCGCATTTGCCTGCAGGGAATATCAGAACAAGATGTGACACATGGGAGGAGTAACCTTTGGTAGAAACATTGTAATAAAAAGACGGGTTAAGGTGCAGAGAAAGAGGTCCCCCCCCCCCCCCGATTTGAATTCAGGACAGAACACATCAGAGGAGGAACAAGAGAGAGGGAGAGAGGAAAAAGAAAGAACGCAAGAAAGTAGAGCGATGAGTCGCTGCATTCGTTTATTAGAGCTGAGAATGTCTAGAAATTTAAGACCACCATATTTTTAGAACACCATCAACCTGGCCTTTATATAGCTCGATAAAATAGGCCTCGGTGTTTCGTCGCTGAGTGAGCGCCGCGTAAGTGAGCACTGGCTGCTTTTTGTTAACACTCAACTCTCAGGAGGCCGACGTTCAGGCAGAGAGAAGAAGGAGGAGGAGGAGAAATCGCAGGCTACATCAGTAAATCTGATTTAGATTGATAGAAAGATGTTTGTAAGTGATTCCGACCTCTTTGCTTTTCATGTCCAGGTGCTTTTTTTGCACATCTGAAGCAGAAACAAAAGCGTTTTATTTATTTATTTATTTTTAAAATACCCACTCTTTGAATTATATATCTTTGGCTGCCATCATTTTTGTCTCCAGCTGCTTCTACATTAGACAGAACAAAAGAGAAATATAATATAATAAAAGTATAATGCCATTTTTTTAGCACTTTTCGAAACTCAACTTGAGTAAATAAAAGAATGAAACTTAACTGAAAGTACGTGCTAATTTTCAAAATAAGATTAAAAAAGGTTAACACAAAACTAACACCTGTAGCTAGCTTGAGAGCTAGGCTAAATTTGAAACATTCAACTACATTAGCTTCGCCAGTTCCTCTATAACTCAACACTGGAAAGGTAACGGGAGATTTAATTATCACAATTCAACTTGTTTTATTTGTTTTTTTTCAGGACATGCACATACTTTCACTTTAGTTTTTTTCTGTCCTCATTTTTCTCTCTCTCTGTTGTGGCATCTTTTTAAGCCTTCATTGTCACGGGTGAACACAATCGTGAACATTAACGTGGGTTTTCTTTACTTTAAAGATACAATATCGGACATTTGGCATCAAAATATCTATCTAGCAATATGTATTTTTATTCAAGGTAACGAATCGTTTAATTTTGATGGCTTGTTAATGACATCTGCCTCTATTTTTCGTCTCTGCTAACACGCTTGAAAGAAATAGTTGGTGTGTTTATATTTAGTTCTTTTAAATTTTTGTGCTGTTCGTTCTACCGTTGGAGTTCTTTGGTGCTAGCTTAGATCCCATAATGGGATTACTGAATTAATCGTCTATAAGCTATTTTGATAATCGATTAATTGGCTTGGGTGATGTTTTTTATAATTAAAACAAGTTCTCTGTGTTTTTAGCTTCTTAAATATGAATATTTTCTGGTTGTCTTTGCTCTGTTTAACCAAGAAATCATAAAAAAAAGAAATACATTTGTTTTTTTGAGGATTGGGAAAAAACGATCAACCGAACAAGTACTCAATTAACTGAGAAAATAATGTACAGATTAATCAACTATGATTTGTTGTTATTGTTTTGATTGAGAGACTCCTAGTGGACGTTCTGTGTTTAGTAGGTCGCGTTGAAGCTAAAATTCCACATCGATTCTCGTGAAGAGGAGGAAAAAATGGGAGTGAAATGAAAGACAAAGTGTCTGAAGGAATCCACGAAGACACAAATGCACCCTCGCCCCCTGTTACTTTTCTCCCTGGGGTGTTCGTTAATCCCCCTTTTAGATCTGTCAGCCTGTGGGTGGGCCCATTAACCTTCAACGCGAGCACTTTTGTTGCCCAAGAAACTGCCTCCATTCAGGTCCGCCACAGACACCTCACCCCCCCCTCAGTGTGTCTCACACACAGGCCTCACCTTATTACAAGGAACATAGGAGATAATAATGAATAAGTAAACAAAGTGAAGTGGATTCTGGGACGTGAGGAGCATAGCGGCAGCTCAGGGTGTTCATTAGGTTGGCAGCTGTGGTTTGGGTGGTGCCTCCTCCTCCTCCTCCTCCTCCTCCTCCAGCAGCCTCCTGTCGACCTGAGATCCAGAACTCGCTGTTAAAGACGAGCAGAGGCGATGTCAGAGGAAACGTGAAGGCAGAACATAGATCCAGGTTCAAAGATGACTGGCCTTGAGCTGTCAAGGTCGCCAGTGCTCTTTCACCGAGGTCAGTCGCACCTTGACATGAGAGGAATTGGTCTAAATGAGCATAGGTGCTATTCTTTGAGCACATTCTGGGGCTAATGTGACATCTGTCACATAAAATCTGTTTTAACACGTCCTGACATTTAAGATGAGACGTGAGTCTTTTGTTTGAGGGGTTGGTGTTACACTGCCAGTGCCAGAGACTCTCCTCCTCTTCTGAGAACATGATGGCTGAGACTTACATACAGCTCACCTAATAAAATCTACGTCTGCTGAAGTCTAAAATATATGATCACTACTCTATGTATTTATTTAGTTGTTTTTTTGAACAGGGAACTGAAGTTTGAGTTGTTATGTAAACTTTCTACACTCTTGCACCGAAGTCCATAGAGAAAATCACTGATTTTACATCACCGCACACAGGAGTTGTTGATCCACGTCGTCCTCCATCTGTAAATTCAAGTGTGTTATTTTATGTTATTCAGTGTTTGAAATGATTTGCTCTGATTCACCTCGGTGACACAGACGTACCAAAGGAGGTCACAGTCGCCCAGCAGCTCCTTTGTCCCTGCGAGCTTAAAAACACAGATTTTCTTTATGGGGTCTGGTTCAGGAGAGCGATCGCTTCGAGAATGTTTCATTTCCAGTCCGAAAGTGATGCGGTAACACAGCAAACTTAAGATATCACAAACTTTCAGCTGGCATTGATCCAAGGGAAATGAAAAATTTGAAACCCATCACTGAATTTTCGTACCCCGCGGGCGTCTGTGGTGTTTTTTGTGTACAGTATATGCTCTTTAACCATCCGTGTGATGGCTGCTCGTTATCATCTGGAATTAAGCAGGTGCTCATGAGTCGCAGGTTTTCAGATCAGAGTAAACAGTGAAGTAACCTATTAACCTAATTGACCAATTCGGGGGAAATGGTCAATAAGTAATGTGTTATTGCCAATTAGATGGGATCATGTAGGGTATTTGTGGCAAAAGCCATCTGCTCAATCCAAAGGTGTCTGACCTTGGTTTGTTAAGGTTGCCGTTTAAAAAAAAACACACAAAAAAAACATGTCAGGTGATTATGAGCCAGTGTTAGGCGCGCACGGCTCAGGTTTAATTTGCTCCACTAATGTCTAATATTCCTAAGAAGTTAATCAGTGATGTGCGAATGCATGATGTTCCCGTTGTGTAGCTAATTGTCTTAACTGACGCCGTGGATGACATTGTAATGAAACAATTTGGACATGCTAATGGACATAAAAGGAGCTTAGAATAATTGTGTTTTGAGAACAGAGCTGGGAGTAAATTGGTAGCAGTGGCGTGTTTATGAAAAGTTGTGGCAGCGCCGTTGTCGTGTGTGCTCCACTTACTAAAATAGTTGCCTTGTAAGAAAAGGTGTAAGAAGATTATTATGTTCCACTGCTTCCACAATCAAATGTTTGCCTCTGCAATTACAGGATTGTCATGATGTCCTAATCTGGGTACGTGTGGAAAAGTTGGTCATAAGAAATTAGCGAGCAGAAAAACAAGCAGATAAAGTGCAGCGATATTCACAGCTATAGACAGATAATGTTGTCCTGTGTTTTGGGGGCGGAGCTTTGATGAGAAGGCGGAGCAGAGTGGCCGGCATTGTTTCAGGATCCACACAAAACTCCCCCAAAACAACACTAAACGCTGTCATACATATTCCAGACCAAAACCATGTCATTATCGTTTCCCATAAACTTGACTCGTTTGTGTGTATTTTTGTTTTACAGTATATGGTAAAAATGTTCTATATCGTTTGTACATAATATTGTGAATTAAAAACCTTAGTGTGTGACATTTAAATATAAGCAGATGCCCACCATCTTGAAACGGCTATTCCTGCATTTCTCTGCCTAGAAGTGTTTATACAGTCCAAAAATCAAACAGAGGCAGCAGAATAACAAAACATCACCAATACATAAAAATAATCTTTTTCTGTATAATGTATGATGGCACCCGTTCCATCTTTGCACAAGCACTCAAGCATTACGGGCACAGGTGCACGCTCTAGATCATGCTTAATGTTTTGAGTGGAGATGCTTTATTACTATTGCAACTTAAGGTAATGAACAGAGGAAGAAAACAATCCCGCTTCTCTCCTTGTAGTAATAGTGATATATATGTATATATATCATATATATATATCACAAAAACTGCACAGCAGCCTTACATGTTTTCGCCCATTGATTTTGAACCTTTTCTTTCTTTCAAATGTTAAACTGCAGCATTTAAAATTGTCTTTTTGTAATATTTATAACAAAATACAACTATTTACAACAAATATTAATGGTAAAGGTAATGGTAGGACAGAGATTTTGGAATTTTCATTTCTCTGGCATCACGCCGCCATTTGTTGCTCGCTCTCGTCTCAACTTTACTCACTCATTGTTCTGCATGGAATCTCACATCAACGGCAGAGAGAGAGAGAGAGAGCGAGAGAGACAGTGGACAGTGTCCACAACAGCAGGTGGTGTCGTAACAAACAAAGGAGCCATTTACCTAACTATCAACTTTCTTGCAAAACAATTCATACTCTTTCAATGACCCACGTCTATTTAGGGCTGATAATTACTGCAGCTGCTGAAAGTCACCTGACAGTGTGTCATGTGTGTAATCAGCTGCTGGATGACATGACCTACAGTATGTTGAGTTGGTACAAGAGGACAGTGTCATTCAAAGTGCAGACGAGGACCGAAATAAGACGTAAAAGCCTGTGCAGAGCTCCTCATTAAAGCACTTAGCGCCACGCGCGTCGTCTATCATCCCTCCTGATGCATTAAATTTATGTATACAGAACAGAACAGGGCCCCGACGTTGACCCTGACTGCCGTGTGCATCCACTTGCCCTAATTTCAAAGTACAATATCGTCTTGTTTCAAAAAGGAATAATAAATTACCATAATTCTCTCCTGTGCCTCCGTACACTGCAGAGAGGATCATCTGACAGAACATGCGCGGTGTATGATGTCTTGTCTGTCCACATCAAGTCACACATTACTCCCGTATCCCCCCGCAGCCTCCACATTACAATATTTCACCTGTGTTTTTCTGGTTTGATCAAAGGCTGTGGTCAAATGAGCGGACAGGTGACCGCAGGGTAACATGGGTGTAAATCTCTTTTGAGAGAGGGGCGTACGGTTTGGATGATTCTTACTGGAATCCCAGGTTTTGTCTTTCTGCATTAGTCCTGCAACTGATCTGGAGTAATTCAAACATATTACAGCGAGGCCTGAGCCTAAGAGCTTTTGTGATCTCTCTCTATATATATATATAAATATATCACGGTTACTACAAATAAAGAAGTATGTTTGTTTGCTCTTTTCTGTGGATTACCTTAAGCTGCAATAAAAAATAAAGCATCTCCACTCAAAATATTAACTATGATGTAGACCAGAGTGTTCGCCGTGCTCGTAATGCTTGAGTGCTTGGACACAGAGCAAGTTGTCATTTTAAAACATATACATTATCCCAAAAGAAAAAAATAAATAAAAACAATAATTTTGACCTACTGAGGCAACATTTCCAAGCTAATGCTGAAGCTAATGTGCTGACTCACTGCACTGGTGAGTTGAATCAGCCCCGAGCTCGCAGTGAAACTACGCTGACTTAAGCTTAAAAACATTACAAATCATGTTCCTGTGTAAAATCCAATTCTGTGATGCTAAACGTGTCATAAAAACACATTTTTAACCATAAAAACATGAGTAACAATGGTCCACTTAAGTGCTAATGAACGCTATGTACAATCCAATTTGACTAAATGTGTTGGCATCTTAAGAACAAACTATAAGATTATTAACAACCATTAAAACATTAGCAATAATGCTCCACCATCTTAAATGCTAATGAGTGCTGTGTAAAGTCCCATTTGATCATGCTAAACAAAGAGAGTTACAAAGAGTGTTTTTAATTTAATTTGATTTAATTATTCTTTTTCTTATTTCCTATTTTTGATCGGTATTTTCATGCATCTGGAAGCACTTTGGTCACCTGTGGGTCTGTTTCTTTATGACGGCAGCTTTAAGTCTCCGTTCAGGTAATAATTGTCCTTATTTGTATTCATGAAATCTTATCAAATGGGGTTTAAGAAATGGAAAAAAAAACTGAACCTTTTAAATTTAAGAGCAAGTTTAAATTTTAATCTGACACGATGTTAACCTGCGCCTCTCTTAAATTAATCTGCCGAGTTTCTCCCTACTCCATCTGTTTGCTCCGTCGGCACGTGTCTGTATATTTCACCATTTATTTATCTTCCCACTGAGTGTGACCTCGCTCCACTCACCTGTTCCCCTTCATTTCCTTCACCCGCATGGCCGCGTATCCGCTTTGTGATAGCTGGCTGCACATTGTTTTGTATTTAAATTGACGGCGGCGAGGTGCTGCTCCGTCAGATTACTCCGTGGAGTGAGTGCTACTCCTCGGTGTTTTGTGGGTTTGTAAACAACAGCGCGGATCTCATTGCTGAGGTTACCGCGCTTATTACGACAAAGCGGCCTCTATTAAAGCCGACAACTTGTGCTGTTGTTTTTTAAACCAGCTCTGTCTCGTCTTATCTACTTCTCTTTTTTTTTCCCCTCCCAGGAAAATGGTCATTGATATAAATGTAGTATATGCAGATAATCCGCGTTTATACTCTCACAGGCAGCAGAGAACTCGTCCACAGCTCATCTAATCTCTCATCAAACGCTGCAAATGTGTCTGATTGGCTGGATTTCTGTAACTTCAGCGACTCCACGCTGGAAAGCAGTTGTGACTGTTGACTGGAGTTAATCTAAAAACTGCCTGTAAACAAGCACATAATTCACGACAAACTGCAACCCAGCCTGGTGTCGCAACGACTCGCTCAGGATTAGGACTGCAGTTTCTCTGCTGTTGCAAAACTTCTGACTTTGCCAGACGAGCTGATGCAAAGAAATGTGAGAGCGAGACACATAAAAATCATTATGGTGGCGTCTTGGAGCAGCGCATGCATACTAATGGCTTTCTGAAAACTTATGGGACAGAGGCGGCGGAGACGTGTTTTATAATCACAACAAAGAAATTTGAATTCTGAACATCTTTAAAGCGTTAGTGTGTAACTTTTAAAAAGTATAAATGAATTATATTCAAGCCTAATGAGATCACACGGCGCTGATGAATCCACTCTCCCTCTGTGTTTCCTCAGTAACGCAGTGTTTTTTGAGTCTTTCGAGTTTTGACTGACAAACAAAACAAAAAAGTTTCAGAGGATGATTCGACTGCCACGCCCTTTTGAATCTTTTAATCTATGATGTGTCTAAATCAAAACGACGTCATTTTCTTTGCGAGTTTGTTCATTTACAAAACATGCAAATTGCCAAGATGGACTTCCTGTTGAGACATACAAATGCACCGTTTTATAAAATTTTCATTGTCACCATTTTTCATTTTTCAAATGGAAGTGTAACCAAATCTAAGCCGCGCAGGAGTTTTCTTTTCTTTCCACATCTGGAGTCAAATAACATAATATGAGTATATGTTATTATATATGAGAATAGCTGTCTGTCAGAGGTGGGCTCTGAACCCGGGACTCTGGTTTCAAAGCACAACTCCTTACTGGCCATAAATAAAACATTATAAAACCGAAGCAGCGGGCCACACAACATCTCACCGAGGGCTGTGATTGGCCCGCGGGCTGTAGTTTGGACACCCCTGCTCTAAATTAACTGTAGATGATAAAAAAGGGAAGCAAACAACCCCGGAAATCCTCACATTATCATTAAAAAACGTTTGGACACCCCTGATTTAGAGTGTCCAATTTGGCATGTGTCCACTTTGTTTTTGGACTGTGGGAGGAAGCCGGAGAACCCGGTGAAAACCCACGCACACGCGGGGAGAACATGCAAACTCCATGCAGAAAGGCCCTTGTTCCGACCGCGTCGCAAACCCATGTCTTCTTGCTGCAAAGACGATGTTTAGTGACTCAAAAATGATTCCACTGCCCTAATTGTTGCAGTGAAGCTCTGCTCCAACGCACCACCACAGAAGTGCTAAAGCCGGAGAAGCCTTGATGGCACAGCTGTAGCTCTGAACACAGCGCAGGTCGTCCACTTATCAGAACGTTGGAGGTTAAGATTATCGTCGAGAAGAGAAAAGTACTTTTATAAATGCAGTCACTTTACCCACAGTTCATTTCAGAAGTGACAAATGACCAGTTGTGGTGTTTCACGATGTTTTTCTCTGACAAGAAGAAGTCTAAAGGGTTTTTTGCAAAGGTGATGATGGAGTTTGCAGAGACACAGAAAAGCTGCGGGGGCTCTGGTCAAAGGGCACTTCTCATTTATAACCTCATTCCACGCGCTTCTTGACGCTTTTCTTGGCGTTCCCCTGTACATTGTGTACATACAAGCAATTATCGGAACGTATAGATAGATAGACGGTTCATCCAGTTTGGGTAAAGAAAAAAAAAGTTGCATAACCAAACCTTGAAGGCCAGTGTAACTTTCCATTATACATCATTCATTCTGCAAGGTTTCTGTAGCTTTCATTTCCAACTCAGCTTCACGTTCGGGATCAAGGGAAGAGACATTCTTCATCACAAATGTCGCATGTCTGATTTGTACTGTCAAACCTCTGCGCTTCCAAGTGGCCGCAGGGACAAAAACATTATTTTTTTGTCGTTTATATAATTTGACCTTCACACATTCCTACGAGGCAAATGAATACCGAGCGCTGAATACGAGGGCTCTGACCTCAAGTACCTGGACTCGCAGTCGTCGTCCGTTCATAACCACAACTTATCGTCACCCGAAACACACGTTTAATTGCAACTCTGACACACAAAAAATTGCATTGCAAATTATTTTATTTTATTCCTTTAACGTAGGAGGCTTCTGCAGTGTTGGGAAATGGCTGAGGGGAGAGAGGGTTGTCTTCTCTGACACTTCTCTGGGATCAACCTCAAAACATCTGGTGACTATTTGCTTGCAACACAGTAGTCGGCTGTAGTTCAACCTTGGAAAGCTCACACACACACACACACCCTCCCAACCACATGCACTGCACATATCAATGCTGGGAAAATGTCTATGTTAATCTACAGGAATCGCTTTTGAATACATCTGTTTACTTAGCCTTTACTCTCCATTCATTCCTATGGGAATTTTCAGGGTTTTTGTGTCAGCTCTTTGTAAATTGTGTAACTCGAAATGCTTAAAACACATTTTTTAAAGAGTTACAACAAGTTTCTGGGATTTTTCGGCTTCTTAAATGTGAATATTTTCTGGTTTCTTTGCTCCATATAACATAGAAATCATTAAAAGTGAATCATTTTTGGTTTGAGAACATCATCATTTCCAGGTTTGAGAAACACTGATCGACATTTTATGGACCAAGCGGTGATTGGTTTACGGTTTGACTGGTTGCTTTTAAACCTTTCCACGAATTTCATGGTAAAATAGCAGGATAAGCAGAGGAAGAAGAAGACTGGAACTGGACTAGAACGTGTATCCCCAAGAATGTACCCTCAATTAATTTAATATAGACAGTAAATATCAGAAAAATGTTCCCGAACGAGCCAATTTCCTAAATCTCCGACACAGGAATTGTTGAGATCGCCTGAAAATGTAGAGGAAGACAAGGATATACAGCAGTGTTTCCCAAAGTGTGGGTCAGGACCCACAAGTGGTTCACTGGAGATTTTTTTGGAGTCCATAAACACATTTTTTTTTAATTTGACCAAAAGTTTTAAATCACACACATACAATTAAAAATATTTACCTACTTTACAGTGTTTTTTGTGGGTTTAGCAACAGACTAAAACACCAAAACATAAACTGCATCTTACTACAATGCAATTCTTTTTTTTTTTACAATTTGTCCCTTTTAACATGGGTGAAAAAAAGTTGCTCGATGTGTCACAAAGTATGAAAAGAGGCTGATGCGAGATGATTTCATACCACGCAGAACAACACTGTTTATCACTTAATTAACAGGTTTAACCAAGTACTTCCTCGTGGCTTTTTTTTGCATCGAAGTTGATAAAATGTCAGAAGGACAAAAAATATTTAAATTTAGCTGAGCAGGATAAGAGATGGCAGGCGTTTGCGAGGACTGACCCTGTGACACCAACAGTTTGGGATGTTTTTCAGCCCCTGTGATTTTCAGAGGGAGTCTGTGTGTCCTGAAGCCACGATAGCTTGGTCTGTGCGCCAATTAAAACTCGCCTCCTTTCCTTTACTCCCGCTGCCTTTCACACGTCCTGCTGTGTGGCTGGTGGAGGCACTAATTCAAATCAAGTCTGAGGGCTGCACAGGGATGGTGACAATATGTGTGCAGTGGGAAGCATATGAGTCTGCGTGTGCTAACATAATTATCCGCACGCGTTTATGTTTAGGGTAGAGGTTGCCTGCTGTTGTCGTCCAGATGTCCGTCTCTCGCTGCCAAAGACTTTGATTCCCTCACAGAGGAAGTACAAACAGACGTGTTGCTTGTCATGTGGCTAAACATCGGATACAGATGTACGTACAGCTCATAAAAACCAGTTTAGCTCCTTGATTTGTCAAATATATCAACTTAACGCCTCTCAAAAGCTGAAGAAGGCTACATGTTTCCGGTATTATTGATCAGACGGAGCTAGAACCTCTGCTTCTCCTCTACATTCACTCTTGTATAAGCGCAGATTACGCGTCACGTTAACGTTTGATGGTGGATGTGTATGCTGGCAGGAAGTTAGCAGTGACTGGGTACGCAAGAGGTAGATTTTGTTGAACAAAACTACGTCAGAAAAGCCACGTCGTCCGACAGCTTTTTTTTTACGCCAGTTCTTTTTTATGCAGCTAATGTCACCTCAAAATGTATTTCATTTAACAACCTCAAATATTTACGGAGAACTTTCGTGGTGTTACATGAGCCAATGTTTCTCATTAAAAAGGAGGGCGGGAGGCAAAAGGTACTCAGATGGCATTAATATTCAACTTCACCCCTAGATGCCGCTAAATCATACACTGTGGTTCATTAAAGTTGTGTCAGTGAAAAGTAGCCACCTTTTCTCTCACTAAATATGTTTACATGCACAGTTTAATCGAGGCAACTGGACAACTTGCTGTGTCCAAGACGTACAATTTATAATTTATACGCCTGACTCCGCCTCCGTAGGGGGCGCTGTATCTCTCTATAAGCTAGTGTGTATTGAATCAGTTTCCTGCTGACTGTAACGTCACAGAAAAACAAACCGTGAACGGTTTGTGTATACATGCAGGAGTAATCGGACTATAATGGGACTATGACTCCCATTATCCAGGTATATTAGTCTGACTAAGACTAGCGCGATTCTAGTTGGACTAATGTGTTTAAATACATTAAAGAAACTATTGTCTTAGGTCAACTAAAATCTGACTTTTAGCACTTTTAACACACTGAGTGATTTGGAAACAGATTGGGCTAGAAAAATCCTATTGCTGAAATACAGCAATTGGCTGATCTCAAAATGTGTAATTTATGGCTAATTGTGGCGTACATGAATGACATAATTATTTCAGTGTAAGAGATTGTTAAACAGAAGTTCTTGTGATTTTATTACTGGATTTATTATCAGCTTTACTCGATAAATGTTCTATACCAATTCAAATGTATTCATGTCTTGGTGAGCCTTGTTTTTTAATCCGACCCAACTTTATTTATAAAGCACTTTTGAAACAAACAATAAAACAATAAAATACTGTCAAAAGTATAGAAACAACACAAATAAAAACAATAAAACAGGTGAAACCAACGTTAGGTAAACTGGCAATTAGACATTTTCGCCCAAATTGTGTCCCAGCACAGAGGTCACACTTAAAAATTCACTCAGCTCGGTCGAGATGCTGTTTTTAACCGTGACTGAAAGACTTGCGCTCGCTTTTATTTAAAATTCATGCTTTCGTGCCAGTGTTTAGGTGAAAAGGGAGAGCGGTGTGGCTCGGGTGTAACAGGGTCAAAGTCATTTACATGTGTCACAGGCCTGTGACATTTAGAGTCCACTCAAGTGCGACCACAAAAGGAAACAGAGAACAGCACAAAAACATACTGTGGTTTTTTTTTACCTCTTGGGGGACGGGGGGTTTCTGCTTCCTGTGCCCATGTCTCCTGCTCACCTTGGACAGTGGGTCAGTGTCAGCTGTCAGTGTCAGGTTGAGAGCAGGAATGCTAATGGACCACTGCCTCACCGCCTCCCTCCCTCTTTGTCTTTGAAGGAGCCGAAGCTATTAACTCTCTCTGAGTAGCCTAACTCTGCATGTGACAGCAGTTCGCCTGCAGTCTCTGTCGCTGTGAGAGAAAGACGGGCTCCCATTGAGAGGCTCGTACTCGCTGTCTTTCCTCTTCTTCCTCGCGCTCGCAGACACTGCCGTCGTCTCCACATCTAAGGCTCAGAAGAGCTCAGGAACTGCCCATCGATTGCAGCACAAAAAATAATTGTTAAAGTCCTGGAAAAGAGGAAAAAATGTTTACTTAATAATAATAACAATAATTGTAATTTTAATAATATAAAATAAAATACATACAGGGGTAAAAAAAATAAATTAAAAAAATTCCAGCCTTCAATTTAACTCAAAATTGGCATCTCAAAATAAAACCAGTGAAAATCATGAGATTGGAGCGACTTCTAAAACACAGAAGGCAAAATATCCGTCAAGAGCTCAGCGCACATTCTGCTATTAGGTATTATAATGAAAAAGTCTTTGTGTATAATGAACAATTTTGTCCATTTTGACGTGATTCACATTTTTTTCCCCCCTCAACATTTTCAAAAATACTGAATGTGGTAAAATAAGGAGAATGAACTGAAATGGTCATTATTATTATTTTTATACGTGGTTTAACTTTTGATAATAAAACTTCCAGATTATTTTAACTAGCAACTTCAAGTTAAGTTATTTCCAACTTTTTGTGGCTTTAAATCTAAAAAATTTAAATATTTTCTTTAATGTTAATCAATTTGTCAATGTCATACCAAAAAGATGGTGCCACTTCAGGACAGCACCAAAATAAATATAAAGCTGACGATAAAGGAGGTTTTAAAAACTGTTTAATCTCTTGCACCAAACCCCATGGATAAAATTTGCAATTTTAACATCACAGCACACAGCAGTTCATCCACTTCTGCCTCCATCAGTCAGTTTAAAATGTGTTATTTTGTGACTTTGGTGTTTGAAAACTTGCCTACAGATTTACGTTAGTGACACAAACTGACCACACGAGGCAGCAGTAGACCAGCAACTCCTGTGTCCACGCCTTTAAACCAAAGTCATAAAACCAAAACTGAATTGTTACAGTATTTAAACACTGTATACTGGAGTGTCATGAAGGAAAAGTGGAGGTCTTTCTTCTCATGTAAAGGTCACGACACTGATCGACATTTGCACGAACTTCAGAGTTTTTGAAAATTAAGGATTTCAAGCGCAGTCGAAATGAAGGGATATGTTTACATCCATCCACTTTGAGAGATCTCATTGAACTATAATCTGACAACAACAACAACAAGCGTTCTTCTTTCTCTCTTTTTTCGTTTCCCCCCACCAGCACAATTAATCAAAAAGCAATTACATTTGCATGCTCGGGAGATGGATTAAGTGATTTTGACAATTTCTGTCGCTGCCTCGGCGTGCTTACAGGCCCCCGTCCTGCTGTCTGCCGAGCGCTGAAATCACCAAGACGAGAACATTGAGATAATTAGTCCAGAAGACGAGAAGACGGGATGTTCATGTCTGTGGCACATATCCAGAACCAGCCCCCCTCCCCCCCACCCCATGTACTGCTCCAGCCACCATGTATTAAAGCAAACGTCTGTTTAATCACCGTGCACCACCACATACCCCTCCCCATGCTTCATTAGACTATAATGTTCAGTACGAAGGCCCAGGGCCTAATTAGAGGAGACGTCGGTTCACTCACTCTAGAGTGCACAGCCCCCCCCCCCACACACACACACACACACACACACCCCTCACCCTCTTGCTCCACAGTGGAAGGCGTGTGCTGATAACTCTCCAGGCTTAGGAACTCGAGGAGATTGCACAGGAGGCCGAATCTCTCTGCAGCCATTTCAGTCATTTTCCTGTCTGTTGCGATGCAGGTGGTCGTGGTGAGAAGGCTGTGGGGGGTTGTTGTTGTTTTTTTTGTTTTTTTTTGGAGGGGGGGGGCGTAGTCATGCAGAGACGGGTCCTCGATCTCACCAGATGGACGATCGGCGGAGGCAGTTGTAGCATCAAGACTCAGAGAGACGAGTCGAAATTTTAAATTGCGACTGTCAATCGATTTAATCATTTAATGAGGGATTAATCACATGATTTGTCAAAGCAGTCAAATTTTTTAATCTCTTCAAGTGACATTTTACAAGCTTTTCAACACTCTTAATAACTTTGGGAGTGGACAAATATGCTCGTTCCATGCTAATATGGTGGACATTGTGGCGTCTGTATCTTGATCCCATAGCGCCCCCTAGCTAAAATATGAAGATAAAAATATAAATAAATTTTTTTTGTCCGTGTATCTCGGCTGCAACATTTTAAATCCTATCAAGTTTGCCTGTTCATTCACCAGTGACTGCAAGTATGAGTGTCAAACACAATTATTGTAATATTTACCAAAATAATGTTCTACAAAGGTTGTGACAAAAGTAACTTTATGAGAACCTAGGGCAAACTTTCAGGGAAAGTTCCCGCAACTAAAAGGTAACGTTCCCAATACGTTGCAAATAATTTAAATTTTCTTGAAAATTTACTAATTTCTTTGTCTTTGAATTGGTAAGAAAATCAATATTGACGGCAACATCCATTAGCAAAACCCGTACCTGCTTCTCTTCTCTTATTTTTGTTGGAGTTTGACTTGCCGGAGTTCCGCCCTCTAGTGGATGCTTAACAACTGTGCCAATGTAACAGATGCAAGTAAAGTTTGAGGAAAGTGACTGTAACGTCGTTTGAAACAGGGAAATCGATGTTTCATATATTTAGGTGAGCAAAAATGACCCTTAAAGCCACAGTGTGTCACTTTTGTTGACTTCTTGTGTTTATGTTGTTGTTGTTGATGCACTTTTTTTGCCGCCTCTGTTTGGTGTTTTATGAACAGAAGTTATGCCAGGTAACACCACACCTCAATACTCAGTGAGGGAGTGTTTGTGTGTATACAGCAGCTGAGAGGGGCGGGCAGCAGAATTCACTGCTGAAACCTTTTTGTGGTGTTCTCAGTCAAACTCTAACCTGTTTGTGGTATCACTTCCTGCGTGCAGCACCGGGATGTTGCTGGGGCGACGCAAGCTCTAAACAGAGCAGAGTAACGTACCACATCTTTAAGATGGATGCTAGAGGTGTCAGCTGAGCTTGTTTTAGTTTATTGTTTTTTTTGGTTAATCGCTCTAATAACCAGCTATTTGTGGTCCAATTCATGCAGAGAGGAGTTTTTAACAGTCAGTGGTGGTCGAGTGTCGTATCACGACTCAAAGAAACAAGAAGCAGAGAGAGAGTTT
Organism: Solea solea; assembly: GCF_958295425.1. NCBI lineage: Eukaryota > Metazoa > Chordata > Actinopteri > Pleuronectiformes > Soleidae > Solea > Solea solea. The sequence continues at coordinate 29,219,713 of NC_081134.1, read as the reverse complement.
CAAACAGAGTTGGGTGGAACCAGCCCCACATGAGGCCGTGGAGTAAATGATGGGGAGAGAGACCTGGGAGCTGAAGAAGAGGCCAAACCAATAAGAGAGCCAACATCCAGCACTTGAGTGCATTGGCTAATAGCCTCAGTCGTTGGAGATAATAGGTGCGGAATGTGAGGCCAGAGAACCGGAGTTCCAGTCAAGGTCCCCGTGGTGGAATTAGGGTGAAGGACAGCGTTGGAGATACAGGGCACTGCTGGGGAAACTGCCATGCCCGCCTCACCAGTCATTTATTTATAATAGCCTCTTGAATCACAGAAAGGGGGCGGGTGATCACTGGTAGCAATTACCGCAGAGCAAGTGCAGACACCTCGCTCGCTCGCTCTGGCTGGAGGTGCCAGATGTGATCCAGAGGTGAGTGCAGGGTTGTTCCTCTGAAACACGCCCGAGGGCACACTTCCAAATCCCTGACATGTCATTGGGAGTTTGAAGCACATGTTCCCCAAACAGCCTGCGACTCAACTGTAGAGCCTTGTAAAGGTAAACATTGTAGGATTTTTTAGGCAGTCGCAGACAAAAGACACGCAACGTGAAACAAAATCGCAGAGATTTCTGTGGCCGTGGCTCCCAAAGAGGTTTTCCTACGTCGTACTGTGGGAGATTTGTAGTCACAGGCTTGGGACCAAAGGTAGCTTGTGGAAATATGTCATAAATTTCATCAAAACATATGTGCTTGTTGCTACGTTCTACGTCCACTGAGCAGCCACATAAGACAGAAGTCGTCAAAAGGTACCTGTGGAGTCAGAATTATTATGAACATTTTAGAACATAACGAATCGTCCAGTAGGTTTTTCAGGAAATGTCAACATGGCACCGTTTGCGATTCTGGTTCATATTGGTTCATTTAAAAACTTAAATGACCACAAATCATGCATGGAAAAAAAAATGGTATCATCCCTACTTTTCTGCATGCCTTCATTGAGTGAAGTATTAGGTTTTAGGGTCTCACTGGTACCTGATCTGCTGATCGTGGCCAGAAAACGGTATCGACTCATCCCTAGTATCTGGTACCACCACACACAATAAAAGTCTCCTTTCGATTGGCGTTATAATTACCTAGTGGAGATAATGCCCGTCTTTCATTCGAGTAGAGGAGGACAACGCCGTCGACAGCGAGGGACGAGATGTGACGAGACGAGACGAGAGGGAAAAACTATGCCCAGTGTGAGAGGAGAGAGAGAGAGACAGAGAATTATAGGAAATGAGTATAATGAGAGTGGCCAAGTGAATGCATCGCTCTCTGCGTCTGAGGTACAGTGGGTCCTTATTTGCAGATAGCTGCTGCCCATTAGCAGCAGGTTAGCAGCAGCGGGACAACGACAGAGTCCATAGATAGATAGAGAAGTGTCGTAGATCTAAAAGTAGGGCTGCACGATTCTGGAAAGCATGCAAATTAATTTTTTTTGCTTAGAATTTAGATCACGATTCTCTGGCATGATTTTTTTTTTGCACTCATGAACAAAAGTTTAGAATTCAATTCAATTAGGCATTCAAGTGAAGTGCCTGAACATTGCCCTGCATAATGAGCTTATTGTTATCATTGTTGTTATTACTAATGAGTGCCGTTACAGGAAGAGACAGAAGAATCAAAGCGAAAAATGCAGCTTAGTTAAAAGACTTAAAAATCCCTGAAAACGTGCGTAAAGGAAATGTATTAAAATGTCATCACTTAACAGAGGAGTCTGGTGTATTTAGCGACAGCACTGCTGAAAGCCTGCGATTGCGAGCCAAATGTGAACCTTTTTTCGGCACAAGCTCGGGGTCAGGAGGTTGTGTGATTCTCGTTGTATCACACAATCTGTTGTGTTTATTTCTATGTTAGCGCACACTTTACTTTCTTCTATGTTCTGTGCCGCACTCACTCGGCGCCGCTGCTCGTGAACTCTCAACTGCAGATGGCTGCCGCCTCCACTGAGTCATGTGACGAGAGGAAAATAGGATAATTTATTGGCGATGCAGCTCATGAAATATACTGCAGAAGAATCGCTGTCATTTAGAAATGAGATCACGTGCAGTCGTGAATCGAGCTCATGATTTTTTTTAACGATTTATCACGCAGCCCTAGCTCAGAGTGAACACACACCGCATGACCATCATTTTGTCCTCCATTTCTGAAACGTTGTCAGGACGTCACTGTCGTTGCTAAAGTCTCATTCCTGATCAGTTACATTTTTCCATCTGTCTTTGCGTTCACTTTCTATGTAATAATTATGTCTCATAAAAATGAGGGGAGAATCAGTTCATTTACCGTTTAAACAACTGAACCTGTTGGTTTACGTAATATTTGTAAAATACCTTAAGACATAATGTTATTTTTTGTTTTTTTTGTTAGGTTTTGTTTGCCCACAAGTGGCCAAAATAAAAGAGTATCCTTTTAATTTCAATAAAAGTCAACAATAGCAAACATTTTAGAAAAGTATATGATGAGGGAAAACAACACTGAGGGTCATGACCTTTCACCTCTTTTTCCCCCAGAGTTGCTGTTGCTCAGGTGGTCAGTTAAGTGTTGGCTAATCACACACCACGATTAGAGCGATCTACGATAGATCACGAAGACCTTACCAATTAAACCAAGCCAAGTTGTTGTTTTTTGACCATATGAATAAGAGAAGAGCATTTGTTCAGGTTCTGAACTCAGAATAATAGACTCCGAAAAAAATATAAAGCCGGAGCAAGGTATAGTTTCATTATATTCTGCTGATTGGAGTGAAAAATGTAATTTGCATTTTATAAGGTGTTTAGCTGACACTCGCATTCACAGCGGCTCACGGTGAGTGAGCAGGCAGGGGTTTTCAGAGTTTGTTCAAGGACACGTTGGCAGAAAACTAAACTATTTGGGAGGATATTGTCTTTTAGGAATGATTTAAAAAAAAAAAAAAAAAAAAAAAACACCAGACGACGCCTTCCACTGCTGAGTTTTTAAAAGTTCAACTTTGAGAAACGGGAAAGATCTATCTGTGAAAATGTTAAAAAATATAATATATATCAGGCAATTTCAGTTTGCGCGCTGTTCTTTTTGGTTCATTTCTGTGTTGCATTGTTAAAGCCAACAAATTTCAGATTTAACAAATCTGTGTTAAATTTTTTAGATTTTGCCAGAGGGTAAAAAAACTAAATAAATCTTGTGATTAAAAAAAAACCCCAGTTATTATTATTGAAAGAAAACAGCAAATAATTGATTTGGATTTAACTTTTTTCACACTGCATGTGTTTTATTTATTTTATACAAGTAGCAGGCCAGAAGAGTATCAATTGGTAAAAGTACATCATTTTTGTTATTAACATGATTTTTTTGTGTGAATAAATCCAATCAAGGTGATTTTTAAATGTCATCAAAAGAGAAAATTTGTAATAGGGTTATTTAATTTATATAACTTTTATACCTTTAAATCTCTTTTTTGTTGTTTTTTATTCCAAGTCGGCAAATAATTCCTTTTTCATTTGGTTATTTTTCTATATTTATTGTTGTTTTTTTTTTTTATGGCACTCATTAAAGAGGAAACACAAGAGTCTTAAAATGTCAAAACTGCCGTGATCACACACTCAGTCGTTACCTTTAACGTATGGGATTTATTTTGACATCAACATACTGTACATTTACACTTAATGCCGCCTACTGAACACTCTATAATGGACTCTCACAGTTCATGTTATATATATATTTTTTTTTTCTCCCTCCATTAATGTGAAAGCAGTTAAACACCGTGCCAAGTGGCCAAGTGGCGAGTTTGCTCACTTTAGTGTTTGTGCTGTGGTTTTAAAGGAAGGGAAAACTGTATACAGTATTCATGCAACATCAATGTGGCAGTTAATGCATCTGCTTGTTTTGGACATAGCGCTATTTATTTATTTTTTACGACTTATGTAAATCTCACAGGAGAAACGATTGTTTGACCACGATACCCCTACAAATACTCCATTTATTTAACTGTGTCCAGTTAAATAATAATTAAAAAAAGATAAGAAAGATTGCCAAGAATGACCTGTACAATCTTTTTCCATTCTTCCAAAGCTTTCCGTAAACACATGAACCCCAAATCCAAAATGACTATGAACACTGCAGTATATATGCCGGGCCTATTTGTGGCACTGTGACACTGCCACAGAAATATACCAAAAAACCGAAAAGATGTACTAGATTGTGTTCATAAAGGTTGTCCACTAAGGTCCGTGTAATGTACATTTTGCCATCTCTGGACATCTGTGGAAATCATAGCTTTTTCTGTGAGTTTTTGGCCTCAGAGGCCAACTTGGGTCCATGTGACGGAAATGTAATCATCTGATGACCGCCATCAAAAATGGCTAGATGAAGAAATGTATGCCACGCTGACCCCATTAGACCGCCTTGTGTCCTCAGTAAGGCCATGTGACATAAAAATCCACTATTGGTCTGGAAATTGGCGTATTACGAAGTATATGCCACATAGACCTTACAGGATCTCTTCTTTGTCTTCTGTTCTCTCATGTCTGCACGGGTCCTCTCTATGGATCACATCTAAATCTTGTCCTCCATGGACCACGGTGGACATGGCTGGGGAATGAAATTGACATCATGCGGTATATTGTTTCCCTTTTGGCCGCGTGTCTTCGAGGGGTCCAGTAGATTCCACATGACTTTATCAAATTCAAAATGAATCATCCACAAAACCGTCACAGAAATTGGCAGATTACGAAATTTATGCCACACGGACCCAAATGGATCTCTGCTGAAATCGTAGGTTTTTTGTTAGCGTCTTGGCCGTGCGCCCTCAGACGTCCACGTGAGACCGCGTGACATGAAATTCATCATCCACGAAACCGTCTTAGAAATTGGTGGATTGCGAAATTTACGCCACACTGACCCCAATAAATCTGTGCGGAAACTGTATCTTTCCTTGTCTTCTGTTCTCGCTCGTATCTGCACGGGTCCTCTCTATGGATCACATGATCAAAATTTTGTCCTCCATGGACCGCGGTGGACATGGCTGGAGAATTAAATTTACGTCACATGGACCTCTGCAGAAAATGTAGTGTTTTGTCTGCGTTTTGGCCGTGTGACATAAAATTCATCATCCACAAACCACTCGTGACCCCACCTGACCTTTGCAGATATGGTAGCTTTTTCTTTCTGTTTTGTGCATAGAGCTTCAACTAAGGTCTGCGTGACATAAATTGGTCATCATAGACTGCAGTGGAAATGGGTGGATGAAGAAATTCTACGCTTTTGCGGACATTGTCCTATTTCTCATTATTGTGAAGCAGAGTTACAGCAGTGCTACAGACTATCAGAGTATAATACCATGCTTCTTTAACAATAACAAGTGAAGAAAAACAATATGCCAAACAAACATTACAAACAAAATACAATACAAACATGAATGACCAAAAAAAAACTGGGATAATTTGGACGTAGCATGTAACTGTGCCCTGCCCCGCTGCTCCTGCACATTACACTGTGATTGCCGTTTAGTTTGAACTTTTACTGTCTACTTCACAATGAGACAAAGATGGACAAAGAACTGGGATAATTTCCTTGAAATTGTTCATTTAAAAAAAAAGAAAGAAGGAAAGAATGTTTCTGTGGTAGTTCCCGGCTTAATGAGCTGACTCAGATGCCGCTCATGCTACTTAAAAGCAAATAACTGTACAGGAAGTAAATGACTAAATTGCTCTCTAAATGATATTCTAATTATGACCAAAGTTGGTGGAATTACCGAGCCTTTCAATGGCAACATATTCTCTATATGTAAGCAGAACTGCAGGTGCCAGCGAAGTGAAGTAAAGCATGGGGAGGGTTGCATCAAACTGCTGCATAACTTTTCCTGAGTGATTCCCCCTTAAAGTTGCTGATTATGGAAATAATCGCTAAGTAGGGGTTCTTAAATATTAATCCAAGTACAGAACTGGGGGTAAATGTAGCTGCTTCTGCCAAGTTGGGCCCATACTTCCCCCCCCCTTGGGTGATCATTTCTGCTGCGGTGGCTAAAGTTAATTGTTAATAAGCTTCCCTGCAGCCTCCGCGAGTGGCCGTTCCTGCAGTTTTCATTATTTTTCAGGGGGCTATTCTTACAGATTATATGCCTCGAAGAACAAATTCAACAAGGCGCCCATTTTGAAGTAGAATGAAATAGCGAAAAATAGATCACCTGTGAACCTGTGATATGCTTTGCAGTGTGCATGAAGCATTATTTTAAGACATAAGTGCACTCACTGGTGTCAAATTCTCTCACCGGCTGAGGGAATGATTGATGTGGATGGTGGTTTTAATTAAATTTTTGACAATATCCAGGGCTGAAGTGGCACTTGTTATAGCACAGCACAGTTGCTGTGACTCTTCTGGGAACAACAAGTCAACATGTCGCGCAGAGCCCACAGGACTGGTACAACCTCAGCTGACATGTGGACTGTCAACAAGCTCTCTGGCCGAGCTGAAGTGTTGGCCGAGGCCGAACTCTCTCACTCAGCAAACACGTCGGTTTCCCTCTCTGTGCTGAGGCCATTTTACTTTGGCAAGAGGAAAGTGCACAATGGATTTAACCGTCTCTCTCTCTCTCTTTTTCTCTTCTCAAAAAAGTTGGCGGGTTGTTTTCCAACCGGAAACTGAGGGTTTCAAAAACCCAGCTCTGCTCGCCTACATGCCACTATGTCACCGGGCAGCAAGACACCTGACCCCAAACTGCTCCTGGCAGCTGTGAGAGATTGAGATTGTGACCACATCTCATTTGTGATTGAGTATGAGTCTGGGAAAGGGCGGTAACTTGGTTTGTAACCGGAGGGTTGCTTGGTCAAGTCCCTGCCAGGTCAAGGACTGGGGTACCCCTTAGCAAGGTACTCAATCCCCATTACTTTTGTTGATTGGAAACTCTAAACCAGTCTAATCCTAGCGTCGGGTTGCGTCAGGAAGGGTATGCGGTGTAAAAAAGTGTGTTTCATCTGCTGTTTTGACCTCCGAGAGAGGGAGAAGAAGCTGAAAGAAGAAAGAAAAAAAGGTTTTGGAAAGAGTGTAGTCACCTCCCACTACCTAGAAGTGTAGATCAAAATGCTTCTGTACCCAACTGGTTAGACCGACAACCAATCAGACCAATGATCCGGACGAAGAGCGCCTGAAAACATATCAATAATTGTCGTGATTGTTGTAGTTTTCTCGGAGTGATGGCTATCTAGTGAAAGGCATCCTATGACTTTTGCTCGGGGGGAAGTTCCATGGAGTAAGTCGCTTAAAATGGAAGCAACAGACGATTCAGTTTACTTTGGTGGCCGCCATGTTGGATGCAAACAAAAAGGTTATCTTAACGCCACCTGTATCCTGCCAGAGGGAAAAACCTGTCCTCACCAAATGGTGCTCGCTCACTTGTTCTTGGCACTCCATGATTTGTTCTTTGCCCTCCCTCACTTGTTCTTTTGCGCTCCCTGATTTGTTCTTTGCGCTCCCTCACTTGTTCTTTTGCGCTCCCTCACTTGGTCTTTGTGCTCCCTCACTTGTTCTTTGTGCTCCCTGATTTGTTCTTTGCGCTCCCTCACTTGGTCTTTTGCGCTCCCTCACTTGGTCTTTGTGCTCCCTCACTTGTTCTTTTTGCGCTCCCTCACTTGTTCTTTGTGCTCTCTGATTTGTTCTTTGCGCTCTCTGATTTGTTCTTTAATTCTTATGTGGTACACCTGTTCAACTGCTTGTTATTGTCGATATCTAATCAGCCAATCACATGGTAGGAATCCCATTCGTTTAGAGATGTATGTGAACTGTGATTTAAGTTAGTACTTTTCATGGTTAAGCTGCCCAACAGTTGACACTCAACTAGGGCTTTAATTTACTATCATTATTATTGTTCTTTTTGTATTCAGCCACAGAAGGACGTGTGGAGTTAAAGCTGGAAATGAATCATCCCCCGACCTTCACAGCACACAAACTAAAAACCTTTGTGGAGTTTGGCAACAATATAAAAAATGTCCATTTTATTTTTTATAACCGTAAATTGAATCCCCCATTATGTTACACGAGTGTCTGTTGTATCAGCTCTGGAAGAAGAAGAAAAAGCAGCCTGACCATAAAGACGCAAGCAGCAACACAGTCAATGTCACTGGAGCTGAAATAACATTAAATAATCAGTTGTAGGTGTACTCAGAGTGAAATTACAGATATTTATGTGTTCAAAACAAGGTCGTATTTTCAAAAACCTGTCTCCGTTAGACACATCATCATATCCCAAAAATAGTTTTTCATGACTAGGTGTTGATTCATGTTACATAACCAGTTATTTCTGGCCTTCACTGGTGTGCTGTGCACTTTGGGACCAGGAATGTTTCTTCGAATTAAATTTCAGATTAGGCCTCAATTAGGGAACAGAGATAATTTTATTTATGCTAGAGAGGACACAGTGGATTTAGTAGTTTGGTCTGTTTCCATATTTTGAGGTAGATACTTTATTGAGACAGTTTTTCTGCTGTTTTCTGACATGACAGTGCCTGGTGTGGTGTTACAGTTTTCATTCTGACTGGCCTCACTAATGCTCTTCTGACAGAACTGGAGTAGACGCGTGCAGCCATTATCCATTTACAACCTTTTAGGTTTTAGGGGGGTGAGACGTTCAAGAGTCACAGGTTGGAGTAATTTGTCCTCAAACGTTTGGGCATGTAGTTCAACTACAAGGTCACACAAAAGCCATGTTTCCACCGAGTGGAACGTCACCCTTGCACGGTCACTGGGCACAGCCCACACCCCCTCGTCTACCAAGTAAAGGACCCGTACCATGATGGAAACACAGCAAAACACAGGTTTGTGTGCAAAGCCTTATCCCATAACCAGTTAATGCTTAACCCTAACCTTAACCAAACCACAATTCAGACCTTAGTCCTAAACTTAACCACTCAACCCTCATGAATAAGTTTCTGCCTCATTAGGACCAGGTTTTGGTCTCCATGAGGACTACTGGTCCTGACAAGGTCAAATTTACAGCCAAATTTGTAACGTCTAATATCATAAACACACAATTTCTGAGCGACGCTTGGTAAATTCACTAAAACTTCACTCGATGCATGATATTTAAAGCATAAACAAATAAATGTTAACTAAAAAGGTTGAAAAAAATACCCAAAAAACATCTCCCATGACCCTAATGTTGGCCCTGACACAGTGTTTGGGAATTTCTAGGTTATTTTAGTGAAAGGGGGCTTCAGAGTTGCCTTAAAAGTCATTTTTGCATTTGTTTCTTATTTAGTGGTAAATCTATATTGGCATATTCAATATTGGCGATATAAACAGTATGTGTCACTTATTATCTTGGCTTTGCGTCTGATTAAAACCTCTCCCGTCTGTGTTGTATTGCTCTACTCGATGTGTTTACTGTCCCGTTGTTGTTCCACGCTCAGGCGGCCGACGGCACATTTGTGTTTATGGCCGCTGTGAGCTGTGGTGATTGGCAGAGCCAGAAGAGCCAAAAACAGATAGAAGGAGAGAGGGAGACATTAAAGACGGAGGGAGACAGAAAGACAGAGAAGAGCAGTTACCTCAGATGCAGTTTAACCCACATCTAATTAGTGCCTGCTTTCAGCTCAGCTGATGTTCACCATCTACTGAATTATGCATTTGCCACTAATTTGGGAAGGATTTAATATTGTATCTACTTTATCTCTATCAGGAAGTAAAAAAGTGCAGGCTTTTTATGATTTATTTGGCAGAGCCCCTGCAGTTATACCTTCTGAGCTTTAAAAGCAAGGGGTAAGGAATCTGAAATTAGCCTAATTTTGAGTGTTATGACCCACATGTGCCTTATTTTCACACATTTTTGAGCAGCTCATCAGAGAACGAAGGAACAAGAACCATTCGAGAGACAAAGATTACAAAACTACGGCGTAGAAAAGTTAAATAAAATATCGTTTTCATCCTCCTTTTTATCGGTTATAACAAATCTTTATTGCATTTCTGATTAAACTGCAACAAAAGGTTGTTTAATTCAATTGGTGAAATGCATAGTTCAGGTTTTTTAAATAATGTAATAAAATATCTTCCTACTTAAGTCGAGGATATCTTTAAAAAGAGGTTTGCTCTTTTATCTAACACTTTCAGAATAGAAAACTGGTTTGTAAAACACTCACTCCTCCATACCAAAGTCCATAGAGAAAATCAGTGATTTTAGCTCACAGGGACACAGGAGCTGCTGGTCTAATGCTGCCTCGTGTGGTCACTGTGTGTCACTGAGGTAAATCTGAACAAAGTTTTTCAAACACCAAACTCGCAAAATAACACAATTGAAGTTACTGATGGAAGCAGAAGTGGATCAACAACTCCTGTTTGCTGTGTTGTTAAATCACTGATTTTCTCTATGGACTTTGGTGCAGGAAGATTAATTGAGTTACAAAGGCACACAGACTTCAGTTTCTTGATGGAAAAGCCTGTTTAATGGTGAGATAAAACAGTCAACATATTTATAAGATATAGACTTAAAGGGCCTTTTGCTGAAATCCACTTTTGTCTTCCCATTGATAGCCATGTTTTCAGGGATGACATTCCTCGGTGTCTCAGACTAGTCATACTGTTGACGACCACATTTCAAAATCCCCAAAGTATCCAGTTTGAAGTGGGTTTGAGTGCCTCTTAAATGTGAAAATGTTCTGTTTTCTTTGCTCCTCTACCGCAGTAAACTGAATATCATTGGTTTATGGACCAAAGAAGACATTTGACGACGTTGTAATTTTGAGGTTTGGGAAACAGAGATTGACATTTTTCACAGTCCCACTGACCCTTTATGGACCACTTAACTTGTTTCTTTTCTTCTTCTTTTTTTTAATAGAATTTCTGGTAAGTAACATCTCAAAAAAATCTTTAAAACAAACAATATTACAACTTTCACCCACCACTTATTTAAAGACATGTATTACATTACATTGATTGTATGGATCCATGTGGGCCCCATGAGAATTTTTTGGGCTATTAATAAGGGTCCCAGGCGGGTTCATACATGGTTTCCATGATGGCCACAACAAAGTTTGCCCACATGGGCTTCACATTTGGGGCCCATGTTAATGAAACCATATGGAACCTGAATACTTTGCCCAGTTAGTACCCTTTCCAGGCTTTACCTGGAACAATGGCCACCATGGAAACCACGGACAAACCCACTTGGACCCTTAAGCTGTGTTTCCATCATGGTACAGTTCAGGTTGGTACAGTACAGTATCAGATATCCAGCAGATTTGTTGTGGCTGTTTGCAGGGTTCCCATGGGTCCTTGAAATCCTTGAAAATGTGTGAATTTGTGGCCATCAGGCACAGCCCCGCACTCCCCGCCTACCAAGTAAAGATACCTACTGTTTCATGCCGTGCATTGCCTGATGTACTAGGCCTACACAGAACACATTTTTGAGTTGTCATCAGTAGGGGTGTTGCGGACACTGTCCACTGTCTCTCTCCGCTGTTGACTTGAGATTCTGAGCAGAAAAATGAGCGAGTAAAGTTAAGCAGGAGAGAGCAAAGGACGATGTGATGCCTGGGAAATGAAAATTCCAAGATCTCTGTCTCACCAATAGAAAATAACAAAGACAGACTTTGACCAAGTTGTCCATGGGACTTGTCGCATTGCGCGTCACATATCACAGACCCTGGTATACTCGTGTGTCAGGGTCCTGTAGTATCCCACTTCACCATCGGGTGGACGCATTCCTACCAAAGAAGAAGAGGACAATCCTACAGCTCCCTCGGACACGTCTGGCAGGGGAGTCGGGGTATCAGCCAGTTTGTGGGTTGTCAGGTCGAGGCTTGAATGACTATCCTTGGCGACTGCTTTTTCTGTTGCTGAAATGCTTTTTCACTTGGGTGAAGCAGCTCTTACAAGTTGTACTCCCATTTTAAGCTGTCTCAGCACATTTGGTCTTTGAATTTGCAAGAATTAGTCCTGAAAAGTCAACCAAGGTGTGGGAAGCCTGTGTTTGACTGCGGGCGTTGAAGAAACCCTGGTCACAAGGGAGCAACATTTTTCTGTCGTCCAATCAGCTGATGACCATGTTACTCTGGTAGCCCAAGGAAAGGGAGCCAAAGAATGGCTGGTTGTTTGTACCCTACTGTACCGTAACTGAAGCTTTCCAGTTGGTGGAAATACGGCTATATTGTCAGCCTGAATATAACCCTTATGGTGCTTCATTTTCAGTGTGTACAGTATGTTCATTTTTCAAAGATGAGGCATGAAGAAAAGTCTTTTATCCACCGATCAATGGAAGGACTTTCAAAAAATTTCCTTCCAACAAAGATCAAACAACCGTCTGACTTGTTGCCCCGTCAACTCCTTGGGAGAAATCCAAAATAGAAATAATCATTAGTTTCCTACTCCTGTTGAGAGTTTCTGACTCTGTGTGCAACGCGAACTGCAGCCTCCATGTTTACTGTACGAGACACATGATTGATGTGTGTGTGTGCGGTAAATCCCCCAATAATCATACATATTTAATACTGTAGTAAGTGATCTTTCACTCAGCAGATACTGTTGCAAACATGCAGTATGAAGTATTACATGGCTGTATTTTTAGTCATTTTAACACACACACACACACACACACACAAAGGGGCTGAACAGGCTGATTATGTTACGGTGATAAGAATAAAACCAGCCATCCATCTGAGGCTCACAGGATGTGTGTGTGTGTGTGTGTGTGTGTGTGTGTGTGTGTGTGTCCATCGTGTCCAGCTGATAAGTTTCTTCTTTCTTTTTGACGGCATAAACACAAACAGGGCAAATTTTAAATTATTCTCACAAGCTTCAGACAGGATTGAGGGATCATTTCACTTTATGTTTCCTCATATAAGAAACATGTATCATCATCCTGTTAGGCTGTTATTCAGCCTGCAGGTTTGTGGGGAATAATTAACCGTATACAAGCGAGAAGCAAGAGGAAATTAATTATCTCTTGTTTTGTTTTTTGTTTATGCCGCAGTTTACTTTTCTCTGCTCGTTTGACTCAAGACTCTTTTTGTGTTTTTATCGCAGAGTTCAAGCCCCAGTCGATCTGGCTTTGGTATTTTTTAATCAGGAAGACCTTGTAAATGTTCTCTCTCTCTCTCTCTCTCTCGAATATCTTCAGTTTCAATTAAAAACAACCAAAATCCCAGGAAAAATCACAGAATTTTCATCAGCAAAGTCAAGTTTACTTTCTGTTGCACGGCAAACTCAACCCAGAAGTACTAGACAGAGGCTAACGCTAAAGCTAGCTATGTTCAAAAAAATAAGACTAGATACAATCAGGTTATTTAAGTGAGGATCAGATGATTTAAGTGAGGATAATTTAAGAGAAGATTAGATGATTTAAAGGGGACATATTATGCAAAATCAACTTTTTTACCATTTTAATACTTATATTTGGGACTCTGGAGGCCCTACCAGTCGCCAAAGTGTGGAAAAAGAATACTTAGTCCTTTTTTCGTGGTCCCCCTTAGTGTAAGTATAGGCGATAAAACACGCGATGTTGAATTCAGCATGCGCATTTCACCGCAAATGTTACCACCCCACCAGTAAGTTTACTTCACGAGCTCCACCTTAGCTCCACCTTGTCCCTATAAAATGCAAGAGTGCAGGCGAGGGAGGAAGAGCGGTATTATGTCAACGTGGAGGGACAAGTGTGCTGTTGGTGGCTGCACAGTGGAGCACAGTGTTTTACACAAACTTCCAGCCTTAGCGGATTTTATATATGAAGCTAATGTGCCGGATTAAAGTCAGCAAACGTGTGTTCGCACCACTTCACATCAGCCGTATTTAGTCAGCGACCGTATTTCACCGACGTACAAACACACACATTTTTACAGTCACATACAGCGGCAGTTTATGCAGCTCGCCGCTGGAGATCAGCGCTGGCGATTGTTTTTAACTGATTTACAGTTCGGCACAGTTCGGCTTGATCCTTGTGTCGGACGTCTCTTCCTGTGACGGCACTCTCGGTGTTTTCCGTGCACGCTGCCATGTCACAAACATGTTCATTAGGACACCAGGGAACTATTTTAACTTGGAGAAATAGGGTATAATATGTCTCCTTTAAGTGAGGATTAAATAATTTAAGTGCAGATCAAGTTATTTAAAGCCCACATAGACCGGAAGCTCCAATTAACGCTCGTTTGTGTGTGTATCTGCGTCATTACCTCGTTTATGAAACCCTAAAGTTTCAGAACAAACAGTTCGGCCACTGCTGAGAAAATAGTGTTGTATTGTTTTCCTGGGCTCTGCGAAGCGGATCGGCACTTCCGTAGTTTGATGTCGTCATCAAAAATCCTCACCACTCCTCTCACCACCGTAGCGCCTCCCGGTGCGGGCACTAGTCCGGGCACATCCGGTTGCGTACATTCAACCGCAGAAGAAGAAGAACTACTCTCGTTGTAGCTGCTGAGATGCAGAGCATCCACCGTGCCAGAGGGGGAGCTGTGTATCTGAGAGCTGGCCTATCTATTACGTCACTTCCAGGTACCTGGCCAATCACAGTACAGTAGGAAAGCTCTCGTTGGCTGGCCAATCACAACACAGTCCTGGTTCTGGGGGTGTGGTTTTGGTCTGAAACAGCGCGGCTGACGAGAGCGTCAGTGAGGAGATATTTTGATCGGCTCGTTTGCAGCGATTAGGAGGTTTTTAATCATGAAAACAAGTTAATATATGTAAGTAGACCTCCATAACTAACATATATGTGTGATACAAGCATTCTATGTCGCCTTTAAGTGAAGATCAGGTAATTTAAGTGAAGATCAAGTTATTTAAGTGAGGATAAGATAAGACAAGATAGGATCAGATCATTTAAGTGAAGATCAGATCATTTAAGTGAGGATCAGATAAGATGAGATAAGATAAGGTGTATTTTAATGATCCCTTTAATTGAGGAAACACAGGTCAGATCAAAGATTTGAATGTAATATAATTACTCTGTTGCTACGACAGCGACATACAGTGTCACAACATAGATGTTCTAAATGTGTAAAATAAACAGTTTTTGTTGTTAAAGTGAGGTAAACTTCTTTTCCTCTGTCAGACGCCGCAGAGTAAAATAAATTGACGTAACTTTCTGCAGGAGAAAAAAGTGGCAGCTCAGGTTTCAACAGATAATTGAGACGAGAGATTCCAGGCGGCGTCTGTGTCTGTGTCTGTGCGCTCTCCTCTCACTGTGGCGTTTTCGTTGTTTCTCTGTGATTGCCAGTGAAACCTCTCATCCCTCCCTTTAAACCTCTGAAACACAGAATCCCCCTTTTTCCTCTTAGGAGTAAAGCATGAAAAAGAAAGAAGGTAAGAATGAAAGCCTCTGCGATGCTTTTTCAGCGATATTACTGGTTCCTGGCGCTAAACAAGAACGTGCGCAGAGGAAACGACACCGGCAATCAGCAGAGTTAATCTCGGGGCAGGATCACCGGGGGAATAGTGGTCCCTCAGCTCATCAGAGTCCGAGGCAAAGTTGAAGAAGACGACCTCGAGCAAACAGCGCTTTATAACACCATCCAATATCCCCAACATGTCTCTCCCATGCGTCCCTGCCCCAAGGACGAAAAACCCGGAGATTACATCGTATTAGATAACGGGGGCAGACGAGCCACCAGGTGAGATTCTCAGGCCGCGGCTTGTTTTGGAAAAAGCGAGAAAAACTGAGTTGTCTGAGTGAAATACAGTCACCCGGTTCATTTCTGTAGGATTTGCTGACAATAGATCCCCTTTGCCACTCTGCTAGTTAATTTTCATGCCTTTATAACTTTCAAAAACAGCTGAATCCCCCGTTTAAAAATCCTTGGACAATATTCCCTACGACTAAATATAGACACAGCATAAAAAAGCAAAAAACAAACCCACCGCTGCTGCTGCTGCTGCTGCTATAAATGAGAGGTCCTTTTCATGAACTTCCCCAAAACCCCATTCAGAGAACACAAACACAAAAAAAGGAAAATTACAAAAACATCATCCAACCTGAGACATTAAAAGCTGTGTTAAAGGATCAGTGTGTGATATTTAGCAGTGTTTATTAGCAGAAATTGAATAAAACACAAAAAAGTTACCGTTTTCTTGGAGCTGCTGAATAAACCCTTTATATGCAAGGGCCTTACTTTAAGTCTGTGGTATACTAGTGCGTCAGGGTCCTGTAGTATCCCACTTCACCATCAAATGGCGGTACAAGTCTGCACGTCGGTCGGTTTGTGGGTCGTCAGGTCGAGGCTTGTATGACTTTCCTTGGCGACTTCTTCTTCTGTTGTCGAAATGTTTTTTCTGCTTGGTGGGCGGGGCTTTATACTCCACCTACTGGTGGGACAGAAGTTCAGTTCACGCCTGCGCTGTTCACTTGCACCCGATGCGATATTTACACACGGTCCCAAAATCTGGGGCTGCCCTGGAAGCGTATAAAACCACGTCACGGCAGTTTCGCACAGCCATGCTATGACGACCCCGCCCACGTTGATGCAGGGGTCTCAAACTCAAGCTCTACTTTTTTTTTTTTTAAATGATAATGAAAATAATGAATGGCCCAGTCTGACCAGCAGTGAACAATATTTTTGAAATAATAACACATTAGGTTTTATTTATCACATTATTAAACTGTCTAGTGTTCAATGTTTTTGTGAGTGACATATTCATTTTGAATTTTATATCAAAACAAACACTTTAAGTTAGTGCCCAGTATCATCCTAAATCATTTTTAATTGGAACATCATGATGGATTATCAAGATATATGTTTAATTTCTAATTAAAGTACTTTTTTTTCCAAACTGTAGGAGTTTTTTCACCAGCTCCCACCTAACCCTAACCAGACTAGAAGTTCATTTTGCGTTTGAGGCCCCTGAAGTAATGGGAAAACAACGTGACTGAGTTATAATGCTGTATAAAATGCTCAGCTTTTACTTAAATTCTGACCTTTTAAATGTGTATTTTCCTCTACATAACTATAATCAAGTTGTAAAATGGGGGTTTGGATGTTGTGGGTTGCCCGATATTTCGTGAACTCAAAATGTGATCTTCAAAGATGTATTTACAACACAATAAGTAGCACTTGCATACCCTAGTGTTAAAGAATCCTAACAACAAAAGTCTGTGATATTAAACATGGTGTCTACTCTGCTCCTTCTGTTTATAAAGTCTATTTTTGAACAGTGTGGCTTACACGATAGTGCAGGAGAAAAGTTACAGCAAAGTCTCCAAACTTGAGTTTGAGCTTTTTCTTGTTTTCTTGATGACCACCCAAAGTGTGCTTACAGCTCGCTCGCCATTCGTTCAGACACAGGTCTGGTCTTGTTAGCCCAAAATAACTGGCTGGAGGTGTTGCCAAGACGGCCAGCCGAGTAGAAAGACTTGCCAATAAGATTTTGATCAAACCACCCACAGTGTATAATTAACAGAATCTCACAAGTTCTGAAGGAGTAGCAGAAGCCACGCAGAGTTTTTCTGTGTGTGTGTGTGTGTGCGTTGATCCCAGGTAACCGCGTGGTTCCTGTCAGTTCACCGAAAAATGCTGGTTTTTCCCCCGATAAACTGATCAGCGAGCCGAACCTGCCTCTCCACACGGCCTCTGCGACTTCAGAACAATAAAAGGATTTGTAAATCTCGACCGCGGAGAGTCTCGAGGAGGAGCGCTGAATTATGGGCACCCTGATGCAGAGTGAAGGAGATATTTCTGAAACTTCCCGCGGAGCAGCTGCGCTCTCCGGTGCTGCGGCGAACGGGGAAATTTGATTTATATTTAATTCTTCTATTTTACCTCTTTCTTGCACCTGACGCCCGGACAAAGACGAGGGCCCTTGTTCGGTTTCCTGCAGCTGCGGGAGGACGACGACGACTCCTCCAATATCGGGCTAATTATGAGCTGCAACAAGTCACAATCTCTAGCTTTGTGTGGGAGCATTGTCTTCTTGTTCCTGAACACACACACACACACACACACGTGTGGCTGAGTTACAAGTGTGAAACAATCATTCTTCTTAATTAAACTGTTTGTCACGGTGTCGAGTGTGTAACCCGCACACACATGGGCTCCATATGGAGACGTTTGCTAGCGACGCCTCTCTGCGGTTCCAGTGCTGCGTTCTGACGACTGCAGAGAGAGACTTTCATCATCGCGGCTGTAATTGACAGGCGGCTTTTTACGGCATCGGCGTGCAGCCGCGGGAACGCCATCACACATCTGCTGCGGAAACTCGATGATGCCGATGATGGATTGTTTTAAAAGCAGTACAGTAATCCGACTAAAGCCTTTCTTCTTTTCTTTTCTTTTCTGTCTTCACCTCATTTTTCTCTGTCTGCCTCCTTCCCTGCCCTCTCCATCTTTCTTTCTTTCTTTCTTTCTTTCTTTCTTTTTTCCTTTCTTTCTTTCTTTCTTCCTCCCTCTCTCCCTACGCCTTCTCCTCCTCCTCCTACACACTCAGTATTTTCTGCTTCTCTGATAAAACAGTGAAATTAGAGGTCATTTTAGCAAGCGCCTAAAATAGAAGGCAATCCAAGTTTTTTTCCAGTCTCAGTGGAGTCTGTGAAAAAAAATCTGAAATGTTAGAATGAACGAGTGAAACAATGAGAGAGAGAGAGAGAGAGAAAGACCCCCCACGGCTCTCTGCTGATCACACACACATACAAATCTTATCGTTCTATCATTCTGTCTGTCTATCTTTCCATCGATGTATCGATCTATATATAGTTCTCTCTCATCCATCTGTCTATCCTCCTGTCTCCCTCCTGGACAGATCCATCAACAGATGGATCTGTCCATCTTCTCTCTCTTTCTCTCAGTGTGACAGAGCACGTGTCAGGTGGTGAACAGAGGTGAACACTGCAGCAGTAATTTCCTCCTCCTCCTCCTCCTTTTCCTCTTCTTCTTCACTGAGACGATGGACAGAGTTGGTGATGAAGGTGTGATGGAAGCTCAGTGTCACAACAACACCATTGGCCGGACAGAAGGAGTAGAGGTGTCCATATCATCAGCTGTTGGTGATGAAGAGAGAAGAAAAACAACATTATTTCCACATTGTGGTTCATGTCAGGTCACTTTCCTGTGAAGAAGAAGCTTTTCTTTAGTTGGTTCTTCTGTCAAGTGGGATGTATATACATCTGGTGTATATATGTATATATATATATAGCTGTTTCAGACAAAGTCCTGATGATTCGACAGGAAATAACTAACAGGAAGACATACATTACAGATAAACCCATGCCGATGAAAACTTATCCAGGAAGGACATCACTAACCAACAACCATCACTGTCGGTCATTTGTTCATAAGCGTGGGCTGTTGCACACATGAATTAACGGTATATTTTACGTGTGCATCTTTCATTTGTTTGTTTTTTTTTACTGTGAAAAGTCGGCCTGGCCTGGCTCGTCTCACTAAGACAGAGCGGGATGTCCAGGCTGCGGTGCCAGATTTGAATGTCTCACCCTTACTTGTTGTCACGCTGTCTAAAGGTCACTACCTTCTGCACTGGCACCAAATATTGGCATTGGACATAAATGTCCTGCAGAATCACCCACAATGAACTTGAAACCTTGGAAGACCTGCTTATTGTGAGACATTTTCCTGACACGACGGGAGAAAACTGGATTTTCACCCTGATTTAACAGCTTCAGAGTCTTTGTGCGAGGAGGTTGGGGGGCTGCCTCCACTGCCCCCTACTGTCTGTTAGCGGAAAAACAGCCTTGCAGGATCAGGCCTGCTGGCCTGGAGTCCTCTAAGATCAAGGCAGAGATAGCGTTATTTTTGACGTTCATTATGGCAGAGCTGGCAATAAAGAAGCAGAGAAAACCGTTGTAGGAGGAAGTGAGGAAGAGGAAGTGACTGTCTGACTGAGCGAGGGACCACACACGAGTAAACATCGGACTGGCTTGAAAGCAGAAGCATGAAAAACGTTGAAAACAAACGCACCTGGCCAGGAGAGAGCCTCAGCAGTGAGTTTTTACAATAGTGAGGAGAAAGAAGTAGACGATGGATGTCGACGGTGGTGTCATAAAAATATGTACTCCAAAACTGTAGGGGGAGCTCCGTAGAGACAAAGACACAGACTTGCAAAGTTCTGAAAGCTGATGTAGCCGATAAATTGGTGGAAGCGGGCTTCGTTAGGACCTCATGTCTTTGGGGGTTCTGGTGGAATATTGGATGTCTTCACGAGGCACTTTGTCTTCTGACATTTAAGACGTGAAGTAGGACAATAGTTTGCAATAGCGTTGGTTGTTCTTTTGGCGTCATGGACACAGTAATATGATTGGGGTATTGCTGGTCGTAAACAGATTTACCACGGTCTGATTATGAGTGGTGTAGGCTCGTGGTCACAACCCTCAGAGCCTTCTTCGCGACTCTCCAAAACTTTGATACCAAAAACTGCCGTACAGTGAGATTCTTTGTAAAACCCTGTTTCATAATCACAGTGTTCAGTGTTCAGAACAAAGAATATCTGCAAAGAGCCTGAGAAAAGTCAGAGGGGGCAGAGAAAAGTCGGGACTGGAAGGAAGCTGAGAGAGTTGTTGAGACGAGAGAGAGGTTTCCAAAGTGTTGATACTGGCACCATCCGGCGGAGGACGATGCAGTTTTACAAACTCGAGGCGAACAGGGGGTTAGGGGACAAATAAGTGCAGGTTATTGGGAGATTAGGTGTAATCACTTTGACAATTGGTTTCAATGAAAATAAACTGATAATAGGTTTAGAAATGGATGTAGCCGCTCAGGCATCCCTGCTTTCAAAGCCTCCACAATGCTGCAAGGACAGGGCAGCACGGTCACTTCCACAGGTATTCATGCAAATGGAAACTACCGCAGCTTATTAAATCCCAAGGCCTTGTTTTGCCCTACATTCTCAAATGTTGCAGTCACTTTAAAAGCCTTAGAGAGACAGAGAGAAAGAGAAAGAGAGAGATTTCAAACTTGTATCAGAGTGACTGTGAACTCTTGTGGTGACATATGTTTTCTATATGGAGCAGGGGACGCCGCCGCCAGTAAATACTGTGACTGTGGTTTAGCAACATCTATAAATCAAGATTTGATGTCGTCCAAAAACAAGAACGTATACTTTCATTATACAGCTGTTACATATTTAGAGCTGCAGAAGGAAATATTTTTAGAAAATAGGTTTATTGTGAAATCTCAACTCCCAATAATGAAATAGTAAAATTTGGGACAAAGGTTTTTGTCCTAAGCTCCACCCCTGTTATACACCAACAGCTGACCCAAGGCAAGGTCTCCATCTTTGAAATTAAACAAAAATTATCATTATCATAATTTGATAGTAAAATGGTGGACAATCAAAAACAACTTCCTGCAATGTTAGGGTGAAAACACAGTGGTAATGGTTTTACGTTAAAGTTTAGCGGTAGTGCTAAAGGTTACAGGTGACAGGTATTGCAGGTTTTTGTGCATTTTCTTGTTCCATATTGCCTTGTTTGGTTAGCTTTAACCCAGGACAATGATTTTAATTTTAGGGAGTGAGGAATCTAACTCGGGTAAAAGTTTTACGTTAAGGTTTAGGGTCAAGTTTTTGTGCTAGCTTTGAGGTATGTGTGGTACCAATGGCACAAGGTACACAACCACAGTTTACAGTAAGATTATTCATCGTTGCTACGTTATTCTTAATATAAGAACATTAAAGCTAGGATTATATATTTGGCTGAAGTGAGGGTTAAAACACAGCAGTAAATGTTAAATGTTTGGTTTTGCAGGTGATGCTATTGCTAACTGTTAATGCCTTGTCCTTAAAAACATGTTAAATGCAGTTTATTGTCTTACTCTTGTGCATTTCTGATGTCTGCGTATTGCTACGTTACTCTCGCTACAATTTCGTTAAAAGACCCAAAAACGACTTCCTGTTATTATTTTTGTATGTTTGGAATAGGTTACCTGAGGGTAGAAACGTAAAGGTTAAACATTTAACATGAAGCCCTTTACAGTGTAGTGTGTTAGGTTGTCTGTGAAGGTTCTCGGTCATCCAGGTCATGGTCGTCCTCCAAGGGTCATTGTTTCCCCTTAAATGACTCTCAGATGACTCACAAGTCACATGATGGTTATGTTAATGACCCCCAAGACCTGAATAAGACTTTTGGATGAGAGGTCAAACGTCTTCAAGAACCAGAAGTCCAGTTTCCTTCATTTTTAGCACTTAAAGGAGTGATTATGGGATTTTTCCACCTAGTTCCCTCTGAAATCACTTAGTTTACATTATACTCAACATTTGTTGTGGAATTATTGATCAATAATGTCAAAAAAAAGAGAAAAGAAATGTCGCCTATTCTAGCTTTAATGGTAATACCGCGCAGTACGGCGTGTTGACAGGCTGCATGTGAAGTGGAATAGATCTGCATAAATGCAACGTTTTAAGCCGGATGATGTAAATGAAGTGACATAACACCACTTTCCCTCCACCTGTCAGCGCTTCGTAACCGAAACCAAACCAATTTCCTTTCATTTCCTCTATTATCTCGACTGCCAGTGGAGCCGCGGCCTCGTTGCTGGAGTGTCTTCCAATCTTCCTGCGTTTGTTGCTCGCTTATTGCCAAGGTGAGCATTCCCAGGTGTAGGAGAAGAAGAAGAAGGCAGCGTCAAGACTCTGCACTGACCTCGCTCCAATTTCCTCCTCCTCGTCACATTTCTCCACTCAGCGAGAGAGCGAGAAAGAGAGGAGGAAGAAGGGAGTCATCCTCCAAATGGAAATGGCCACTTGAAAGAGACCCCCCCCCCCCAAATAACGTGTTGTTTCTGTGGTGACGGGGGTGTCACAAGAGCGCTACGCCACCACAGCAAAGGATACTAATGATCCCAAGGCGCTCGGAAAGAGGTGCTGGAGCGTTAACCTCGCTCCAGACGACCCGTCCTATGTAGGTCAAAATGAATAGGTTCTGCTTCAACACTCCTCTATGTGAAAATGACAGATTCTGTCCTCTTTTTTCTCCCTCCCCATCTGCTTTATCAAGAAGTGACAAAGGAGGCTGCTTTGTGACACATCTCTGGGTTTTTACCTCTGTCAATGTCACATTCGGAGAGCTTTCTCCCTCCTTAACAGCCTTATTTTTGTCACAAATAGGTGAAAATGTCTTGGAGTCAGTCACCGCCGCCGCGCTTGTTTTAGGACAATTTAGTTTGTTTGAAGGATTTCCTGGAAGTGTTTCGACATCCGAGTGAAGAAAGACTCTTATCCTTTCAAGTAAATTGCTTTTTTTTTCTTTCTTTTTTTCTTTTCTCTCCATGCCTTTGTTTGTTTTTTTTTGAAGTCCCATTGAGGCATCATTGATGTTTTCTCTCGTGTATATTATAGTCACATACGACTGGCTTTCTGTTATAATATGTCATGTAGGAAGAAATAATACGCTTTGAGTTTGTAGTGAATGTTATTATTCTGTTCAGTCTGTCAATAATGGTTAGTCTTGGTGTTAGAAAACAACTGTAATACAATCCATCAATAACACAACAGGGGCCACTGTGTTGTAGTATATGTATATATGTATATATGTACTTATACACATATATACAAATACCTCTATATCCATATTAGTATTAATGAATAATCACAATTTATATGTTTTTATCACTTTTTAAACATATTTACTGTACAGGGACTCAAATAGTCAGAAGAAAATCTAAATAAAGTCAAATTTGCTTTGTATGAACCATAAAGTTAAATGGTAACTGACATTTTCACTGCTGAAAACCAGAATAGTCAAATTATTAGTGTAGCATTTAAAAAAAACAAGGATGTTCTGTCCTTAGCTGTGACATTTCTAAGAAACACATTTGAATGTATCTGCAGCACAAAGACGTGAAGTAAACGATTATTAAATAAGCACAAATTTTTTCGTCGTCGTACCATAAAACACACCTGTTTTAAAAGCCCTTGTGTGATCACTTGACGTGAATAACGTCACATTTGGGAGGGCATTAGCATAATATTGATTGAGCTTCACAGGAGCAGAATAAAAGACATTTATGGGGATTAACGAGCTGATCGGGTTACGACGCCGTGTAAATTCCGCCATTTGGTTTCCTCACAATGTCGTAATGACACGGTTTGTTCACATACACATGTCGCCAGATTCATTCCTATAACAATTATCATTATTGGAGGGATTTTATTTAAGCGATCAATGAGCTGGAGAGAAGTTTTTGTGGGCCACAGACGAAGCTTCCGCTTCACATTCTCATTCGTCTGTCGTAAACCTTCCTTTTGTGTTTCTGTTGTGTTTATTTTTCAGACTTTATCTTATATTATCTCCGTTAAATACAGAGCAGGTTTCATCTGCTCTGACTCGTTTTACGGTTATGAACAAAGGGTCTAAAAGATACAGTGCGCGCTGGCGCTAATGCTCCACAGTCTCATGTGTCTTCATACTCATTAAGTAACAAACACAAGGCTTCATGACAACCACGGCGTCTTAATTTATCAAAGAAACCTTCCGTCCTCGCTGATATTCCCCCTTTAGGCATTGCTTCTGCAGCTTCATCAGTTGCCATGCCATCTTTTGTGTTAACCACCGAGCTAATTAGCAACATGTCTTGTTTTCCAACATGTTTTTTAGCACCAGGGCAAAGAGGTTCAGAGAAAACCTTAAGAAAGCACAGAATGTGGCGTTTAAGTGAAATCTGACACCAGTGCTGTGTTTCCATCACGGTTTGGTACAGTCTGGTACGGTTTGGAATGGTAAAGCCCTGGGTCAGGCTTGCACTTCGTCTGAAAACAGTCCCCAGGCTTCCAAATCAATCAAATTTAAGGACTTTCCAGCACCAATTCCCACAAATTCAAGGACTGAATGTGGTAACACAGCTTAAGAAGTGGAGGGCAACTTGTAAGAGCTCGTCTTCGTCCATGATGGCGTCCACTTTTAATGATTTGCAGCACGCTCTGCATCTGGACAAGTGATTGTCCTTGGGATCTTGGTCAAAGTCAGTCATTGTAAATCTTCTTTGGTGAGACAGAGATCTTGGAATTTTCATTTCATTGTCATTTGCGCTCTCTTGCTTGTTTATCGGATACACGGGTCCTGACAACGCGGTAAAGGTGCATTTTTGTCGTGCACTGAGATTTCATTCACAGGTCCAATGTGTAAGAATGAGTGATATCTAATGTGAGAACAATTGGACTTCGTAATTCACTGGCTGGTTTATCCATTTGGGCTGCTGTCGGCACAAGATGGCCTCCTCCATAAAGCAAAGCCCTTACCTAGTGTATGTATAAAAAGTAAATACGAACCAATAATTTGCCAATAAACCTCCATAAATGTCCCACACTGGGCCTTTAAATCTCCAAAAAATTTAGAAAAAATAAAAGTGGGACACGACATGTTACGAGACCATTAAGATGAGAACGGTTGCCAATTATTAGGTTTTTAAATACAACATTCGACGCTGCTGGTGTAAAACCTGGAGCCACTCAGCAGTCATCATGGGAGCAAAACGACAGCTCAAAACGGAACAGGCGAGCTGTTATTACTCAGAGGAGGCGAATGACTGTCTTCAAGAGAAATGGTCCCAAAAAAAAGAAAAAGGAGATCTTCAAGTATCATCAAGTATCAAAAAGGCGTAGAGGAACTGAGGAGGTGTGAGAATCAAAACGGTGAGTTCATAAGTCGCTCCAGCTGGTGACACCAAGGCCTGTCAAGTACTGACTCAGCGAACATCTGAGTCAGCGCGAGGAATTCAACCGCGCATCGTGGACTTAACAAGCAGAGGCTCATGGGTCGCGGAGAGGATAAGAACCGGGTTATTATAACCTTTACAACAGGGTTAAGAGGTTTGCTCTGGCGGAGCTTGTGCACTGAACTGCTGCGGGCCACGGTATTGTTGAGTGATAAGTGATCCAACGCTGACATTTTGCCTTTTACTTCAAGCGTAACGAGACTCTGTGTCTAGTTATTGATCCAGGAGCAAATCTTCACTTTCATTTTAGTGTAAAACATTGAAATTACATGTGCTGTGATAAATTAAATGTGTTGCGATTTTAACGCCCTCTCTGATCAAACACCAGCTACTGCATTCAAATATTGCAATTTCTTTCTATTTCTTAGTACGTGCTATATATATACATTTATATATATATATATATATATACATTTTCGCATTTTCAATTTCGTCATTCGATGTCGTCGCTCCGGTACGATGTCACGCTGTAGACATGGGTCATTGAAAGTGCTTGAATTTAATGCAATAAAGAAGTTAAGTTGATATTTAGGTAAATGTCTCACTTGCTTATTACGGCGCCACCTACTATTAATGCCCTGCATTGCTTGATGTACGTAGACGAGGCCTACGCAGAACATTACTAGCGGTGTTGTGTACATTGTCTCGCTCTGCGACCGTTGACGTGAGATTCCGTGCAGAACAATGAGCGAGTCAAGAAAAGGTTAAGGTGTCTAAAAGCTAGGTATAATGGTATAAAAACCTCATGCAAATGTACAGATTGTTCCAGAGATAGAGAGACTGCCTTCATCCATAGTGGCAGTCAGTTGTGACGTTTCCCATAAGAATTTAAATTTGCATTTCCGAAGCCTCCAGAAATGCACAATTTTGAGTGGCACCGCGTTAGTTCAGAGGCGACACTTGCAAAAAGGCTCCTGTGGGATGATCCCACTCACACATCTCACATTATTGTCTATATTCCTCTAAATGCAAAAAATTGGTGTCATATTCTGTCAAAGAAGACCTTAAGCGAGTGATTGTAACTATCAACTTCTCAGGAAAATGTTTACTGAAGCTCATTTTGTCATTGAAACTGTTGCTTTTAAAACCAGCAACGTTTCCCCCTTCTGGCCATTCACTATACGTCATATTCCCTATTTTTGGCTTCAGGAGGAACCCAGAAGAAGCCCACTTGGACAGTCTCCTCAGGTTCTCTCAGTGTCTTAAGGTTGATTGCTAGAACTTGCGCTCTTCTGGACAGAGATCTCCAATAAATGTTGGTTCAGGAATCTGTTGGAGCTTCTCTCTAGTGGTCCCATCACCACTGGGACCACAGTTGCCTTTAACTCCCCACATCCTATATGTACGGTGGCCTGGAAGTGTAAACCATGGTCACAAAATTTGAAACACTTTTAAAAGCTTGAGACAAATGTACAAAAGCCACAGTCCTTACGGTTATTGTCGATTATTTTCTCGATTAATCGAGTAATCGTTTGGAATGTTTGGAACGTTTTGGTCCACAAACCAAAAATCATTCAGTTTTAATGATTTCTTAGTTATGTTGAGCAAAGAAACCAGAAAATATTCACATTAAAGAAGCCAAGTCAAGTCAAAGGAACTGGTTTTAATTCTAACATTCAAACCGAATAATCGGTTATCGAAATAGTTGACAATTAATCAAGTAATCGTTTCATCAGCCCAAGAATGTACCAAATGCTGCAAATTACCCGGAAGTGATCAACAGAGCGGAACGTTGTGACGAAAGTTTGATATCTTATTTTGAAAGTTTCTCATCTTGTAAATTTGTTTTTCGAAAATGTACGTTCCCTTTATGAATTGTGTCTTTTGTTCATTTTTTGTAGGATTTGTAAACGTTTTCCACATTTTGCGATAATGGTTTGCACTTTCAGGCCACCGTGTGTACATATAGTATATAAATCTATATATATGTTCTCCATTCCCAAATGTTAGTATTCAAACACCTGGAGGTGAAACTCAACAACCACAACAGTTTCCCACTCGTGATCCTGCCAATCCAGCTCCCAACCAAATTGACAAAACATGGCGACATGTGAACAGGAAATGGAATTTTTCTGATTGACTGCACATACGGCTGTGTACTGTATGTATACTGTGGACACGAGCGCGAGATAAATGAAACGATAAAGGATAACGACGACAACTTCGTACGTACAGGAACAGTTTTGTGCGCGGTATCTTCTCGCCGCATCATCGCCGCCACATGTACATCCCGGGAAGCCTCTATCTGTGATTGTATCTGCAACGCATTTTTTTTTTCTATGCCGTGGTGAAAAGCCAGAAGTGTGATGTGCTCGCAGCTGCGGCACTGACTCCGCGAGACGCCTTCACTCCTCAACTCCTCATCTTCCTTTCCCGCGGGTGTGAGGCGTTTTCCTATCAGCGCAGATTATTCCCAGCGAGGCCGATGGCTT
This sequence comes from Solea solea, assembly GCF_958295425.1. Classification (NCBI taxonomy): domain Eukaryota; kingdom Metazoa; phylum Chordata; class Actinopteri; order Pleuronectiformes; family Soleidae; genus Solea; species Solea solea. The sequence continues at coordinate 29,191,664 of NC_081134.1, read as the reverse complement.
TCATGTAAATGTCAGAGGCAGCAGCGTGTCAGCGAGATAAAAGCTCCGATAGCAGACCCACGTCGAGATCCACATTCAGCAGTGCAGTGGTAGATGCAGAGAGCAGCAGATTGTATACGTGTCGGTGCAAGGTATTGACGGATGTTGCACACTGAGCGCTATAGTCTCCCTGTGTTCCACTGCTTTCTTTTTGCCCCTCAATCGAAATTTGATCTCTCTGAGTTTTCAGGCTGTCTTTACATCCTGCGGTGAATTATGTAAGTGCATTGTTGCCGCATTGGGAAAATAAGAAAATGAATCGGTGTGACGTGGAAAACGTGAAACGTTTCGTGTTTTAATGAGATATTTTTTAACTGTTACGTCAAGATATTGACGTTCAACCTTACTCAAAACATTAAAACTAGAAGTGTTTCCTGTTATAACACATAAATGTGACATATGTTATTTTAATTATCACAAGAAACTGCACATGATCTCGTTATAATGAGGAAAACATGGGTACAGTATAATTCCATCAGGCAGATGAACCATTTGCTTAATTTAATCTGCTCTATACTGTTTTCTTATTTACACTTGATTTTCACTCAGCCAAACAATAAGTGATCGCCTAACGTGAAGTGGTTTCCACATTAAAATAACATTTCAGCATGTTACAATGCGGAATAATTCATGTTAAAATGAATTGTCACATTAAGTGAAAAATTTCACATAATTCTTAAATAAATTTATGTTCTTTTTTATGGCGTAATAAGAATGTACGTCATAATAACGTATATAAAATATCTTCTAATGTAAGAATTCACCTAATAATGAGAATTTATTGCATTACGTTACATGGAATATTTCAATTTTCGGTGAAATTATATTCTAACACTTGAACGTTCCATCACGTATTAAGTGAAACATTTCACATAATTCTGTGGTAGTTTATGTTCTTGTTAATGTATGTCATAAAAAAGTTAAAATATCTTGCTACATAGTGAAATACGTGTAATAATGAGACGATTTATCGCATCACATCACGCGAAATATTCCCAGTTGCAGTAAAATTAAGTTATAATGTGAAACTGTGACAAAAATTAGATAATCCATCACATATTACATGAAATATTTCACGTAATTCTGCGACAAGTTACTTTCTTATGTCTTACTAGCATGAAAATATCTCACTACATAGCCAAAAACGTGGAATATTTCAAATTGTTGTAACACTTGAAAATTAGATATTCCATCACGTAGTAAATGAAACGTTTCACATAATAATGAAATAATTCACGACCTTGTTAAAACGTGATGAGATTTTGCGTCGAACGTGAAAATATCTAATTTCATCGTGAAAAATCATCTTGTTTTACGTAACAATTAAGGCGTTTATTTGAAAAGGTTCATATTTTAGCGACATAACGTTTTCATGTCATAACTGCAGTTATTGTGTTAAATAAAATAAAAACTTGACATTAAAACGAGATAATTAATCCGACACTTGACATTAATTTGACAAAATCTGTCACGTATAACGTAAACACATCACATAATAATGAAATACTTAAATATTTCTTGTCATGATGTGACAAGATTGCACTTCATTACAACACAAAAAATGTCTTGTTTCATAGATGAAACCTTTCACGTCATGATGAAAGGATTTATCACATTACCATGTGGAAAATGTCAACATATATTGAGATGAGTTGGGACGTAATAATGTGAACGACTTAAAATAAGATCATTTATCACACTCTAATTTGAAACGTGTCACATTCTATAATAAGATCATTTATCACAGTTTAACATTTAACGCTAATATTTAACACCATAATAGTATAAAGTAACAATTGACTTCCTTGTTATGATGTGTGTAGGATTGTATGTTATGATAACATGAAAATATCGAGAAAACATGTTATAACATGGGCGACAAACATGTTATAAGGTGTTATATAACAAGATCATTTATTACATTACAACGCAAAACTATTCTTATTATAAGGGGATAATCTTTCCCGTCATAACCTAAAGGATTTCAAGTAAAAGTGAGATTAGTAACTATGTTAAAACAAGATAGCATTTCATTACATAAAACACTTCACGTTTAAAACGAGATAACTTTTTTTAGGTCGCAATAACATGATAAACGTCTTTTATTACGTGACACTGATTCACACCACTTGTATAAACACATTTTATTTACAGCGTGTAAAATAAGTCCAGTGGTTCTTTAAAGACCTGGGTTGGGTCGCGTGTGGTTTTACAGACCCAACCATCCCGACCTTTTTATTTTAGATTTATGTTCGTGTGATTTAAGTTTAATCATTGAGTTTTTAATGAAGTTACCAAACGTCAGGCTCTAAATTGGCCATTACTCTCGTCATGATTTATGTTGTGATTTTGGTCACGATAGTTTGTTTTCTTTTAAAAATCTTGGGGAACCACTGGTTTTAAAACAACAAATGAAACTTGTCAGGGTTGATTTGTGACGTGAAACTGCCCAGTTTGTGTTTTTCTTTTCTAGCCATTTGTTCAAATTAAAGCCACGTGCTGCTGCCGCCTCAGCAGCATCATCATCATCACCATCACCTTGAGCGGTGAGCTCGTCTCACTTGACCCAGATGATCCTTTAACCAATGGTGCACATGATGTCGTTCCTCAGCAGGATTACCTTTCACTCTGAACTCTGAGATGAGGTCGTGACCCCGCTCTCTGAAGGGTTTCGTAGCCACAGATGGGGCCCCGGCCGCTGCCCGCCCTCTTTCATCGCCGTGATGTTTGATCTCCGGAGCTGAGCCGCGGCTCCCGTTGAGGCCGCAGCTCAACACTGAAATCAGCTGCTCTGTGTTTACGCTAAACTCACAATGGTTGGTTTCACTGAGCGGCGAGGATAATTACCAAGGGTCTTCCTTTATTGAACGGTAATTATAAAAGACAAATAGACTGCGAGCAACTGACTTCCTGAGTGGAACAGCTCTCTCTGTCCCAGTGCAGCTGTGGGTGGCTGCTGATGCCGCCAAGCCCCGGCGTGCGTTTATTGTTGCTTCTAACCGCTCGAAACACACAAAAATAAATCGCCGAAAGGTGGCTGATTAAAAATTGAATCAGCGAGGGAATAATTATACAGTTTTCAGTGTCACAGAACCAGATTTCTTTATTTTTCCTGAACACAAATTGCACATGGCATAATTGAGGGTAATAAATCAAAGCCCTTCAGCACAGACTGTTCTCTGCTGCTTATGATGCTGCTGCTGCTCATGTCTGACTGTGGCACATCACCATGGTGTGATGTCACCCACTGCTTTTTTTTAAAAACAACTTTGGGGATTTTTTTCCACCGATGTCGAAACCATATTTTAAAATTTCAAACAAATAAACTTGTGAGGATTTTGTCGAGTTACACTCAAATCCACTTAAAATTAAATTAAAGGTCTAATATCGCACAAACACCTCAGCTCTAGTATGGGTTTTAATTTAACAGAGATTGAGCTCTTTTTCCGAACTTTGTAAATGTATCTATTTCCAGCCAGTACAAATTTCGTAAATTTTGGACAGTATTTCCTTGTTTTGAGGTCCCTTACAGCATCTTAACCTATCAGCAGATTAATTTACTTAAAATAATTTCTTTATCAATTTAAGAGTATTTGGCTTATTTCTACTAGGGCTGTTTTTGCAGTGTAACATTTAGCTGTTTTTATATGTGTTTTTTGTGTGGCTCGTAACGTTGCGGCGTTCAAGGCTTGAAACTCTGATCTCAATGTCAAAAATACAGTATTTTAGTGTACTGCCATGATTAGGCAGTATTTTCCTGTATGAATACAACATTTAACAGTAAAAAATAACTTAAACGGAGTTTCCTGTGGGCGCCAAACTTATTGTAATTTCACCATAAAACACAAAAATAAAGTATAACATTGTTAATTATTACAGTTAAAACCTGAAATACTGAAAATAATTAACAGACTTCGCCTATTTTAATATAAACGTGTGCTAAATTACCTGTTCCCCCACATTTGTTCATTTTCTTGACCTTCAAATTAATATAATATTGACCTTTGACAAGCAGATATACGGACGCGGCACATCAGTGCCATAATTGACTTGTGTCAAGGTCTTGACTGAAGGTCACGCGAGCCGACAGACAAATGAGTAATTAAAAATCTCTTCTGCTCTTTAAGACGCTCACTGAAGTCCACGCCCGTCATTTGGAGCGTCATTAGTCATGCTACGATGTCGTATCACGGAACTTCCCGGCGCGCATTTGCATTTACATTCGCACTCAACGTGTAATCGTTAGCAATATCCTTCTTAATTAAAGGTGGCACTCGGGGAAATGGTTACCTGACACTGACAAGTGGGGGGATGGAGGGCACCGTCAGTGAGGCGTCAGGCGCTCGTTACCGTCCTCCACTTCATCCGTCGCCGTCCGTCAGTGCGGAGAACACGAGGTTAAAGTGTTCGCCTCGACTCTAAAACTAAACTCCGAGACGGATTAGAAGGAAGGGAGCTTGTGATGCGTAAACATCTCAGAGTCAATCAAACGATGACCTTTGTTCAGTCGGCTCAGGTGCGTCCATAGTTATCAAAGTTATGTTCATACTTTTATTCTCTTTTTTTACTTTGAAAGGGCCTTTCTCTTTTTTTATTGGTAACACAAAACGAGTCCAATCAACACTTGAAGTCACAGAAATGTCAGACCTTATTTCTGCTGCAAACTAACTAAGTGGACTAACCGTGAGAGGAGAAAACAGGCAAAAGTTTCATAAAAAAGTAATCATACAAGGGTGGAATTACATGAAAAAACAGTGTGTTTATTTATTTTACAAGCTGAATCTTTCAACACAGGTTGATAGAATACATCAAAACATCAAAGTACATTACTTATTTTTTTTCAACTTTATTTATCATTTTTCCATATCAAAAGTGTTTATATAAGTTGTGAACCCTGCCCCCCATCCAGGTGGCAACCCCACAAATACCTTCGCACTGTACAAACCCGGTAACACAACACGGAAAGGAGAAAAAAAAACAAAAAAAACAAATAGATATACACAAATACAAAAACACACACCAACAAAAGTGACTCAAACGATCTATAATGACGAGTATGGGCGTAACACTAACAATTCAGACTTCTGGTACAAGAATAAAATAAAAAATAAAAAATAGTGCAACATCAGAATCTGGGCATCAAGAAGACCAGGGCCGCTACCCAAGCAAAAAAAGAAAAATAAATGAATAAAAACAAGAGGTCACGTAAAAGGCAAATTCCTGACATGGGTTATGAATTGTGACCAAGTTTTGTCATATTTACCCTCCAACCCCTTTACTGTTTTTTTCTAGAGCTAATCCCAGCATCACCTCTCTGATCCAATGAACATAGGAAGGGGGATTCTTTCCCTTCCAATTCAGCAGTATCAGACGGCGGGCATGTAACGATGCATAGGCGAGTGCAGTTTTGTGGAGATGGGACAACATTAGCTCATCACTGACTACACCGAAGATAGCTAACAAAGGGTCAGGTTGCAGTATCTTGCCAGGTATCACTGAGAGTGACTGAAAAACTGACGACCAAAAAACGATGGACATGACCAAAACATGTGTCCCAAAGAAACAGGAGAATACTGACATCTTGGACAGTTAAGTGCAACATTCGGATATAATTTAGCAAGTCTGTCATTAGAATAATGCAACCTGTGAACAACCTTGAATTTAATCAGGCCATGATACAGAGAGAAGATGTGTGTATGCACTGTATAGCCTTTTTCCACGTGCCCTCCGGTATTGTTTCTCCAACATCTCCTTCCCATGCCACCTTAACTTTGTCCCACGCTTGAGGGCAACTATTCAGAACTAATGCATATATCTTTGATATTGCTCCTTTATTAAATGGATTTACATTAAGGACAGAATACATTCGATCTTTCGAAGGTGAAGACGGATACCCTGGGAAGTATTTAGAAGCAAAACGCTGAGCCTGAAGATACCTGAAGAAATGCTGTTCTGGTCAATTATGGTCTTCACATAAAAATTTAAATGATGCAAAGCCATCATCAGTGAAGAGATCTTGAAAGTAGACCAAGCCACTTCTATGCCAAACTGCAAATGCCTGGTCCATTTGAGATGGTGCAAAAAGATGATTAGACATTATTGGAGAGAAGCTACACATATTTGTCATATTTGTCTGAACTGGCGCCAGATCTTAATCGAATTTTGGACCACCAAATTTGAGTTCAGTTCAAATGATTTGGTATCCTGGGGGAGCGGGGCAGTTAAGATTGAAATTGGGGAAACAGAGAAACAGAGCTCTTAATTCCATATCCGTCCACCCTGGACCCTAAAATACATTACTTAAAAAAAAAATGTGCCGTTATTTGATGAAAAAAAAGTGTCATAGTTAAGCAATACACCCACAAGAGGGCAGCACTGTAAAACAAGGCCCTTGCCTAAAGTACATTTAAAAGTCTTATTCTAATACGAAAAACCAAAAATGTTATATTTTTTATATTTTATAAACTAACTATACTACTTTTATACCTTTAAGGCAAAAAAAAGACAATACCAACAATTAGAGTACAAAAATGTGTTGTGCAACCATATTACGTACAACGTAACAGCAAATTGGAACACCATAAAAGTGTGATACAAGTTGGAATCATTTGAATTTTTCCCTTTTATTATCACTGATGTCCCGACAACATGATGAAATGACAATTGCAGAAAATGTGCTGTATTCCGCAAATTGTACCGACTGATTTCATAGCTCCCAGTAAATGATATGTGTGAACAAACAGTAACAAGGAGAAATTTGCCTTCAGGCCTTTAAAAAAAAATCTTGTTCAGCCTTTGAATGTGAACATTTGCGCTTTTGTAAACAGAAACAAAACACACACTTGGACGAAGGAACCTGAGAACTTTAACCAACACAAACCATGTTGAGAAGCAGCAGCCATTTCCTCACCTTGTCATTCACACGCTCGCAAACTTTTACCTTTATTACACTTGGCAAATAAAGTGGCTGTGGGTTTTTTTAACACCACGCACACTCATAACTGGGCAACACACAACAGACAAACAAACCTTCACATGCAGGCAATCGCACAGACAGCTCAGTTCTGGACGTTGTGATTGTGAGTGAAGGGAGAATGGACACATCAGAGCAGCCCGTGGTGCTGATGGAGCCGGGCCATCCATGGCCTTGCCAATCTGTCATCCCCTGCAGGGCACACACAAACACACACACATATCAGCACACTAGTCCACACACACACACACATACACACACACAGAGCCCGCTGGCCAGCCCATGAATCAGTCATCTCCTGCTCTTCCGCGACCCTCCACTCACTGGCGTTCGTTGCCTGACTGACAAAAGCAGCGGGCTGAAGTGCCTCCACTCGACTCCCCTCCTCTCTGCAGGAACCTGCCTGGAATAGATGCTCTTTGAGTTTTACAGTTTGACCCAGGCTTCGGGTCCGTTTCCCTGCTCAGCAGCATCATCTCTCGGTCTGATGAGTCAGCGTGGAGACTTGTCAAGCTGTATCTAAACTACTGTTCCTGTTGTGGCTCTAGTTCTGTTTGAAACCATGGAAGCAACCGTTTCAGAACACATCTTTATTGTGGGGCAACGTGAGCAGAAGTAAATACAACTGTGGCAACAGCTTATATTGATACGTCCATTGATGAAGTAAAGTTTCACGAGGAAAAAAAAATACGTTTATTGGGTTCCAAGCCATTTTATTTTTGGTGTGAACACGGCATCCGGTTCAAAATTCGGTTCGGGAATCAGAACCGGTCACGCAAAATCAGTTTAAGTTTCCAAACAAAATCATTAAACTCTTAATTTCTAAGGTATGTTTGGTAAACATTTTTATTTGAAGCATATACGAGTAAATCTTAATAGAAAGGTCCGGAAAAGACCCATCTCTGGATCCCGACCCAGTCTTTGGGAATCACAGAGGTCCTGTAAAGGTTGACCTACATTTAGACATTTAGCTTTAATCATGGTCAGCTGAAACGATATTACAGAAAAAAAGTAAAAACAGAAAAAGTACATGAAAAAGTAAAAAAGTAAAAACAGAAGGAGGCTTTGAAAGTCAGAGAAACAAACGCACAGCGCTGGATCATGTGACATCTTTAATCTTGACAATCCATCCATAGTGTAAGTGGTGCTTTTTGCTTTTTCCTGTCAAACTCAGTTGAATTTCTTTTGCATTTGGTTCGTTCTGGATTGACGCTGAGCCAATTAAAAGCCGATATGTGGTTGTAAACAAAAGTCACTTGGACTCATATGCAGCTTGTTAATTTTGGTAACCTGTCATCCCACCAGGCTGGAGATTTGGCACGTGCCGTGGGAGGTATAGGTGGGTGGTCAAGCAGATAACTCCAGTGTTGACTCCCTGTTGCTAATCACTATTGAATTCACTCTTATGACTTATCTGCTCTGCTGATACGTACAACCAGTTTGGGAGCACAGTGAGAAAAGTAGCTGAATATGAGTTTTTGCCCTCAGTTAATCTTTCCTTTGCTCAGGTTTCGGGGTATAACGAGCTGTCGGCCATGAGAGTCCAATATCTGCCTCTTTAAAAAAACAAACTACTTTCTCCAAACAAGCAGCGTTGCAGTTTTCTTAAAGGAAGACCAATGAAGATATTCACGTTGTGTCACTTTAAAACTGTAGTACGTAACCTTTAAATGCAAGCTATTGTCAGATGATGAGTGAGTCTATCAGCTCCACATCTCTCTCTCTCTCTGTTGTTTTCATCTATCTATCTGTCTATCTGTCTGTCAGTCTATCTGTCTGTCTGCTAGTAAGACAGATATCTAGGGTAGGGAGTTGCTTCGTGATGCTAGTTATCTAGCTAGCAAGATAGTTAGGTAAAGTATATTTCTTCTGGTTTATTTGTTGTAGCTACATGGGAAATAAGAAAATATTGAATAGCTAACAGGTGACACTGCTGATTACAAAAAGAACTCTATCGATCTATCGTTCTGCTAGCTAGATAGCTAGACGATAGATATCTAGGGTACTTTCTAGGGTAGGTTAGCGATGTTAGTTATCCAGCTTGCAAGATAGATAGATAGACTAGATAATCAGTTAGCTAGGCCGGCTAGCTAACAAGATATGTACTTAGTTAGGTAGGCTAGCTGGCCAGCTAGCTAAGAGTCATTTAAATATTATTCTGATCATATTATATGATGTAAAATAACTATATTACTTTTCCAAAGAGCTAAAGCTAAATTGCTGAGCAAATGTTTGTGTAGAGACCGAGCGCTTTCCTCTGCCTCTTTTTTTAAATTCTGAAATAATAGGATCAGTTGATAATTAGCTCATTGTTAACAGTTTTGTGTAGTCAGAGACAGGTAACCAGCTACACCCTCAAACACACACACACACACACACACACTTACCGACGTCAGTCTGATGAATAAAACATGTCCTAAAAAGACAATCAAACTGTCTTTGACACATGCAGACAAATCACACGCCTGCTTCCCTGATGGCTCTCGTGAGAAAACACCGACCCCGTCTTTGTTGAGCAGAGAGAAGTCCATTATCTGTTCCCTCTCACTTAAACAACATGGCCTCCTCCCCCTCGTCCCCCCCCGTCCCCCTCCACCGTCACCTATGGACTTTCTCCCATGGTTCAGCAGCAGCAGGGAAGTCTGATAATTGGTTGGTATGCAGCACAGTCGGAGAAGCACTGTTCTTTTCTTACCTCATTAAAGACACCCATACAGCTGCATTGAAATTTCAATAAGCTTTTTTCTGATTCGGGGCCACTTTGACATTTGCAGAATATTCTATTGACTGAATACATTTCATTTCCCTCCCAGGGACGTGGACTGTATTTGTGTTTGATTTACATAGTTCTGGTCTGAAAGGGAGCATCTACCACATTGATAATAATGTTCCGTTCATATCTTGATGAAAGTAATTGCTGCAAAGTTTGATCCAAACATTATAGAGACGCTTTGGTTGTGTTCGCAGTATTGAACTTAACTGTTTTTCATCAACAGTTGCCTTGTTTTTGCCGTCTAGGCTTGGATAAATAACTGTAAATGGGTCAGCAAGGCTTTGTAGCGTCCACACTGTCCTTTGTGCGACTCATGCAAATTTACATTGTTACACTGCTCATCAAAATGGAATTTTGTTTCTCAGGCTAAAGATAGGAGCAGGTGTTTGAAGAGAAAAGAGAAAAGGATGCAACATTTAATTAAGAAACCCTGTACAGGAGTCAAATACCATATTTGCGAAATTGCCCAAAAAATGTCATTCCTGTAGGATTCACGAGAAAGCTTTTTTTGGTACAGCTGCCATCTTGTACCGCCATGTTTCTACGGGGTGCGGCATCATTATGAAAGACCAAGCAGTAAAGAAAATAGGAAACTTTTATTGGTTGAATAATGTGTTTTTATTGCATTTTTTTTTTTTTTTTTTTTTTAAACACACAAAGGACAATAAACCACTTAAATAATTAGGTTTATAAAAGAGGTCAACAAATTATAACTTAAACACCAGTGTGTTGTTTAAGTTATAATTTGTCATATAATTTGTCATATTTGTCATATAATGTGTTTCCCCCATGACGTGGAAACACATGGTGCAGCCCGATCAGTTGGGCCTCCTCAGCCCCTAAGCCCCGCCTTTTTTGGCTGGACCAGGAACAGGAAACTCCACCATGATGTCAGGTAACTCCAAACAATTCATGCTCTCACCAAGTAAAACCTTCACACAAAAAAACGTTGATAGGAATAATTTACGTACAGTTCATTGTGAAATAAATAAACCTGCGTTTGGAGAAGTTAACAAAATTCTTCACTTATATTTAGATATAAATATGAACTAGCATGTGTGACTCACATGTTTAAAATTGGGAGAAAACATAGAATAAATCCATTTCAGAGGAGAAGCTGAAGCTATGCTGAATTTACTCGTTTGAAGGCTCTGAATTTGGCTGAATGGTTTTGAAAAGTACATGGAAAAAGGATTTAATTAACCTGTACAACTGTGTGTTCCACTCAAATTAGCTAAATGAAAAGCAGGTGTGTGTGTGTGTGTGTGTGTGTGTGTGTTACAGTTACAGGAAACAGCCTTCATGATGCACCGTCCAAACAACTCACTGTAAAATGAAAACTGTAGCTCCGACTGACAAAGCGACCACACTGTGAGTGTCCTGAAAACTTCCAGAATCAAGGTGGTGTAAAAGTTTGTGTGTTTGTGTTTAAAAATGTGGCCAAAGGAGCGAGAGAAAAAAACTGGTTCAGTTACAATAGATTGTTAATGGGAGATTTACTGGTGCACCTGTCACTCTGAGGCTCGCTGAGCCTAAAGTATAAGTCTGTCAGCTTCCAAAGTTAAACGACAAGAATCCTGACAAAATTACCTAAGTTTTGATGTATTTTTTTTAATTAATGTGAAATCAAAGGTTTGGGATTTACAGCAAGTTAGTTGTGACAGGCTAATGTTAAACTCTGAAACATTAGCAGACTCTGATTGTGGGAAAGTGCTGGGAGTGATTATTGATGACATGTTAAGTTGGAAGCCATACACAAGACACTTAAAAGGTAAGCTGAAAAGGAGTGTGTCCATACTTTGGGAGGCACAAAAACTACTAAATCAGAAGGCACTATATTTGTTGTATTGCGCACTAGTCTCTCCACACCTGCAATACTGTACAGAGGTTCGATGACCTTGAACGTCTCTTTTGGTCCACAAACTAAAAATGTTAAAAAACATTTGATAAGCTGAAAAAGAATCAGAGAAACTTGTTTTAATTTGGGTTTAAATTAAATTTGAGCACTCAGAATAGATGACGATTCATTTTGTAAACGATTTGTCGAAAACTCCTTGCAGCCCCAGCATAAATGTAATGTACCACGTAAAACTGTACAAAACTTAACGTTCATTTCACTGTAAAATGTCACATGAAGCGAGAGAATTCCAGCGGTCGACGCGTATCACTTAAGAGATTTTAATCTCAGCGTGACTTTGCGCTTAAATAAAAGCTGAATGAAATAAAATGAGGTATAATATTTAAAAAAAAAGATTACCCTGCAGCCAAGATAACAGAGCTCTTAATGAACATTGAGGGAGTTTTTTCCCTTCCAAATACAACACAAACACGTCCATTTCACACCGAGGACCTGAGTCAGCGCTGTTACTTTTTAGAAAAAAAACTACACGTGTGTTTATGTTTTCACACTTTGCTCTGATTAAAGTCACAGGAAATCATCCCGACTGACCGCGTCTCTGTATCGCGAGTGCGCGTCCGCACGCTCGTCCTGCCGCTTTGCGAGGCCTTGTGGGATGTGACTAATGGAGTGTTGTGCTTAAAGGATTGTGGTGTCTGGTGCGAGTGTTCCCTGGGTCGTGGTGAAGTTAATTACCTGGGATTGAACAGTTACTTTGTCCCTCTCCGGGGATCCAGTCAGCAGACGGGAAAGGAAGGGAAAGAGCCATGTGTCCTGAACTGGCTGTATATCCAGGTCACAAACAATACTTTATATACTACTTTTTATTTCTCTTTCCAGCCCTCCTGTGTGTCCCTGTGATCTCTGCATATGACTTCAGGTCAACGGTATCTCCCCATGAGGTGATTCTTAGAAGGTAATGACTTCTTCTTCTTCTTGTTTACAATGTGAAGGAGCGAAAAATGTCTCGGCTATTCCCAAATTAATTATTTTACAAGACAAACGGACATACTGTGTGTTGTTATGACGGTCGTAAATATCAAGCGGACATTTATTCTAACCCAGAGTTTGCAAAACATGCTGAGCAAACTGCTACCGTTTGCGTTTTAAAGTCATATTTGACTTTTAACCTTGATTTTGGCCACTTAAAAAGGGCTCACTTATTAAAATCTACACCTACTTAAGTTTGCTGTATCATAAGAATATGTACACTGTTTTTTTTTATCATTGTTAAACAGCTCTTTCTGACTGGAAACACAACTTTGTAAAGCACTCATTCCCCACACCAAACTCCATAGAGAAAATCAGTGATTTAACATCAAGGCTCACAGGAGTTGTTGATCCACTGCTCCATCAGTAAGTTCACATGTGTTATTTTGTGAATTCAGTGTTTGAAATCCTTTGTTTACGTTCACCTCAGTCGACCAGCAGCTACTGTGTCCACATGAAAAACGCAGATTTTCTCTATGGAGTTTGGTGTGGGAGATTGAGTCGTCTACAAACTTCAGTTTTCTGTTGAAAACGTCCGTCTCTCTCTTTTTCCTTTTTTTTTTTAAAATTGTGACTTAATTGGCTCCTCCACTGTTATGAATGAAGCTAATATTCTGATTTTACTTGTTGCATGTAATCTCCGGTGACACGTCATGGTCGTTTTATGACCTCACACAAATACATTTCATACATAATTTACCTTTAAGGTCATACTCTGTTTTCCTGTGCAGGGATTTCACTCTCAGGTTTACCTACAATTACAGCAGTTTAGTTAATGGCGTACAGTTGTCTTGTTTACAGCCTGTCTGACTGCTCATTTGTCACGTCCCAGTGGGGGGCGTCGCCCAGGCCAAGTCATTAAGGTTTGTAGCTCAGGAGATGAAGGTTGTTTTTTTTCCTTTAGCCCAGAATAATTCACCAACTTTGAGCAGTTTGTACAAAAAAAAAAGATTTAATTTGATCTTTCATGAATGGAGAGAAGACCAATCAGAGGGGGGTTTTGTGGAAATACTTCTAAATCCATCTCCTACAATCAATAGTTCTTTGTTATGTGAAATTTAGACGAAAATACTTGTGTTTGCATCCCTAGATGAACACAGAGCAATGATAGCTGCCTCTGTGTTTTAAATGTACCGGAGGAAAGAAATAAATCAGTGCTGATTTAAAATAATGCAGTTTATTGACGGAAAAGCTTAAGCAATGTTGGGCTCACAAAGCAAAATCAGTTCATTTATGGGCTTAATTTCAAACACGGAAAGTCAATGACACAAAATGTCACAGCAGCAAAGAATCAATGGTCTTATTAATGAATAAAATGATTAATCATCTACTCAGGCATTTAAAGCTGGAAGAATCGGGGTTCATTGACCCTGAGACCTGTACTCAATACTAAATTCTGATCCCCATTTAGAGTCAAATTGACCTGAAAGTCAAGTGTTCTTTATGGCGTGACTATGGTGTGATTGACACCCCTCACATCTCCCATAGCTCCACCCTTTTATCCATAATATGGTCTCTCCTCGATTCAAAAAAACTGATATGGCACTAGCAAAACGAGAAATCTCCCGGAAAAATAAATGGACAAAACGGAATAAAACAGTTTAATCTTTTAAATGTGTTACATTTCCACTGAACAACTGAGAGGATTTACTGTAACTCAAATGACTTTGCCGCTGCCTCCGATAGCAAAGAGGTCAACACGGAAATGACTCTGAGGCGTTAAAAATCCCACAAGCCTCTAAAAAAAATACACCTTGAATAATCTCAAATAAAATAGGAGGCAGCCCTAAAAAATAATAATAATTCAAAAACACGGCTGACTGCGGAGAGTGAAGAAATAAGAAAGCGACGGCAGAAATCCCTATGAGCGTTGGAGCGTTTATCGGTGGGGATATATATCCCAGACTAGTTGGCAAGTGCGCAATGAAGCCTGCCACAGTGTCACGCCGCACTGTGACTTTTAATGGGAACATGGCTTAAGAGGCCCTTACATCTTCCGTTTCACTTGAAGTTGTCACTCAGTAATCCCTCGGTGAAGTGTAATGCCGCTGGATTAGCGCCGCAACCCCAGATTTCCAAATTATCATGTGAAAAAAGCCACTGAATGATGTCGCTAATAGGAACCAAATTATGCAAAAGAAGACCAGCCCCCGTTTCCTTCCGTCTCTCTCTCCCTCATTCTCCTCTGTTTTTTCTTCCAGCTGTCAATTTGGTCACATCACTTTCTGTAACTTTAATATCGGGGGGAGATTAGCACGCCGCGGCGTTGATGACCACTCGCTGAAAGTGTCCAGATGAATATGGATGCAGCGCCACAGGAGGATGCATTAATAAGGGGGCGGTCTCAGTCCGTCTGCGGTGCAGCTCGGGGGCCTAATCCGAGCCTCCGTCTGAATGAGACTGCACAAATTCCCCGTGATGGTCCACGTCAACAGCTGCTCGAGTGGGTGGGAGGAGGACGAGAAGCAAAAAAAAAAAAGTGGAGAGGAAAAGCAATCCAAGGCCTCCTCCCACTGTCCACGCTCCCTGGAGTCATCTTAACCAAAGCTGAAACCCAGGCTGACCATGTTTGTTGTGATCACTAAGCCCAGAGACTTCCACTGTCGGGATAAAGATGATCTCCACATGCCGTCCTCCAAACCCACACACCAGTCTGACTGAGAGCTTTTCAATTTTTTAAGAGCCAAATCTCAGTGTTTTGTCCTTTTTCTCTTTTCCTCTTTTGTCACGTGAATCTTTACATCCCACTGTTCTGGACTGCCTGTAGACGGAAACATATTTATCTACATATTCATGTATATATGTATATGTAACTTTCTTTAAACCAAAACACTTCATTGATCGGTACAGTGATAGTTTTATTGTTCCCAGGGAGGACCACATTTTTAATGTTTTTTAGTAGGGATGCTTGTTATTATCGGCACAACATCAGTATCGGCAGATATTGGCTGATAAAATGCACATCTGCTGTAACATCAGTCAGCAGAAGAGACTAAATTACCTTGGAAAATGTACATTTTATACATATATATATATATATATATATACATATATATATATATATATATACAAATATATATATATATATATATATATATATATATATATATATATATATATATATATATACATATATACACATATATTGGTATTCGTTATCGGCCCAAGCACTCCCGATATATTGGCAAATCAGTTATTGGCATAAAGTCCAAAACCATGCATTTTTTTCAAGCTTTCTTTTAGTTATTTTGATAAACAAATCTTCATAAGTTTTACCGTCATTCTAGGTCTCATGTCAGGGTTTGTCTTTATGCTTTTATATTGTATATGTTGTCACAACGACATTTTAGTTTAACCTTCCCGGGGATTCATATCAGTTTCTACTTAGCTAGCTAGCTAGCTAGCTAGCTACAGCCGAAAATAACCTGTCAATGCAAAGATGTGAGAAGTAGAAATGTAGAAATTCCTGTGACGCAAGTTTTGTTAAAAATTTTGTGTTCACTTAAAATCTATGAGTTGAAATATTTAGTTGTGCAAAAATGTGATTCTGTGACAGAGTGGATGGGGCAAAAAGTGAGTGAAGAAACTGAACCACCTTGTGTTCTAATTTTAAGATGTTGGTCACTCGCTTGTTAAGTTGGTTGTTGGCTGTGTGTTAGCTTTAGCATTAGCCACTGACAAAGCACTTTGCTTTACCCCCTGTATTCTCAGCTCGCTTAGAACCCCACCAGAGCAGGTACCAACAAAAAGATACCAGGTACTATCACTAATGGAAAAGCAAAAAAAAGCACTGCTGCGTCTAGTGGTGCTGGAAAAGGATTTTTTTTAGACGGGGATACCTCATTATCGCCCAGCCCTAAAATTCACAGCATAAATTCACTTCACATTTGATGCAAATGCATATTCAAAGTATTTTTACACACTCTCTCTTTGTCTCTGAAAGTGCAAAGCCAGAGGAAACTTCCTCCCTAAGTGCATTTCAATCCATCTCAAACATTCCTGCACGCGGGGGTGTCACGTGCCGTTTCTGTGTCAGACAATTTCTCCATTCTACATCAGAAACGCCGCAGCATTGTGACCGCACTGTGACTGTGGCCGACTCGCCAAGAGATCAATGCTGCTACAGAAAGAGACAAGGAGGGGCAGACATGTTTTTTTTTTTCTTCTTCTTGCCGTTCCACTTCTTCCTTCAGACGCAGCCAGGGGACACAGGAGGAGGGATGATGGTCCCTTCAACCTGCCCTCGCAGCACAATTGGGCTGCCTGCCACAAGCCCTGTGATTTATGATGCCGTCAAAATGTACACTGGTTTTTTTTTTCCCCCTCCTGCTACACCAAGGGTCACTGTGTTGTCTTAGATGCCTCTATCTCCCCGTGTGCTGCGATTCTCTCACATCTAAAAAAGAACAACTCATCTCTTGGTAGTCTGTGTCCGTTTATCTGCCCTGAATGCGATGTTAAAATGCTAATCCCGCGTTTTAAATATTCCTTCTCATCCCTTGATGCTGTTGTGGAAGCCATTCACTGCCTTTGTAGCAGGAGCTGAGCAGTATCATGGATTCTATGTGGCCACACAGTCTTCAGATGTTCAGCACCAATTAATAAAGCAACCTGCAGAGCTGCATATGCTCACAGGAGGGAGCGTATGACTTTGAATATTCACCTTAAATGATGAACTGTTGGATTTTTGCTCCTCACATTTGTATGAGGCCATGCTGTTGTTCGATTTCTCCCCCACCCCCAAAGGAAAAACCATCAGGAATTCAAAAATGTTGATTGAAAACTATGTTTTTATCAATGATTGCATTGTTTACATAATTATACTTCTCATTAGTCGTACACTTAGTGATTCAATTTGAGTTTCCGTGAATGCATCATCAGCCAGCTCTTTGTGAGTAGCATATGTTTTTCCCAAACTATTGACATTTCCGAGGGTCATTGAATGCACCTCGTAGCCGCTATTTTTAACTTAACATGGTGTGGACCTCGCATTATTAACATTATCTTACGGAGTTGTTTTGGTGCAGTGGAGAAATGGTTGGAGAAAATCACTTCTTATACGCAGATTTTCAGCAAAAGTGACCTGTGCTACCGAGCACATATTATCACCACATATCCATGGCGGATGGATACTATTCTTCTTGGATTCTATTGGAGCCAGTGTCTGCTGATACCAAGCCAAAGTGAACCCAGCCGAGTCTGGCAAATGGGTTATTTCCTCTTGTTGTGCTAGAGGCAGGGTTGATATGCGATTAAGACAGAGAAGCCACGAACAGCGCCTTTCGTATGCGTCTAACTTGGCGGCCACCGAAGAGCAGCTGTCCTTCTGTTGCTTCCATTTTAAGCGACTTATTCGTTACTAGATAGCCATCGCTCCTAGAGACTACGCGTTTGTTGACACGTTTTCAGACGCTCTGCGTACGTTATTTGGATCATTAGTATACCAGTTCTATCCTCGTGGAAGTGGGAGGGGACTACACCCTTTCCCAGACCCAATCTTGAGATGCAGTCTGGCGTAAGCCACACTACCCGATACTGATAGATTGTAAAAAATGCGTTGTCCAAGCCTAATCGGCGAAAACAATGAATCAGTTGACCGCTTCTTTGACGATTCACCTCACGGTAAATGGTGACCTGCTGAATGGTAGATTTTCTTATATTTATGAGGCTGTGCTGCTGCTGTTCAAACCTCCATGAAGATGCAAAACTCCCACACACCCCCTGAGGAGAAGAAAAGGGAAATTGTCTGTCGTTTAACAGGACACTTTGTTTGTGCCAGATCTGGAATAGAAAGTGCAACCCAAGGAAGATGTATGGCTCAGGCATTTACCACCACCCCTCCTCCTCCTCCTCCTCCTCTCGTCTTCCCAACAACACACCCGTCTGCTGCACCTCCTACCCCCACTAGAGCAAGAGCACCAGCAGTTCATCTGCAGCAGCAGCAGCCACGATGCTCCGGCGTGTGGAGAGGGATTTCTCTCCATCAAAAGGACATGGCTCAGCTTGGCCGATTAGCTACGCTCACTGAGCATGCCTGGACGCCCAGGCCCGCCGTTAAAGAGGTGGAATGGATTCGGCTCCGTGGAGGGGATGGGTGGGGTGGAGTGGGGTAAAGGCTCGGAGAGGAGGAGTGTTTCATTTTTTGTGTCGACGCAGAGTGCAAAAGCTGAGGTTGCATGCTAATAAACACAGGGTGTCATGGTGTCATGCAAATATAAACTCCCCTCGGCAATTTCCCTGCGTGTTTGATACAGTCCCTGTGTGCCACTTTGACTCGCTATTGTCGGGGAGCAGGCCTGAAGTGCGGTTTCAACTCCTGCCTTTTTTAAGTTTCTGTGGAGCATGAGGTTTCTTAAATCTGCATCTAAGTGCTGTTTAAAATCCTTTTCAAATGCCTCACTGTGATTCGCTGAATGGCATAACCGAACTGGCTTCAAAGTGCTTGAAGAGCCCTCCCTTCCAAAACTGTGTCTCCTGACGTGAGACGACTGTGAGAACCTCCGAGCCGCAGAGTCGTGCGGAGGCATTTTCCTTTTTCACGCTGTTCCATTAGTTTTCCAATAAACTTGACAATCGAGACCAGATGATGTCGTATGGATCATGTGAAAGGAAAGGTCACAAGGTCTTTGACTTTCTCCTTTGTTGAGATTATGAGTGCTTTTTCCCCCCGTGAATGGTTTGTGATCTGGGGTAAATTAGTCTGTTGAAACACTTGTGATGACTAATCTGCTGATCAGCATGAGGTGTGGCCGCTGTTCTGTCAGCAGAGAATTATGTTGATTATTGCACAATGTCAGGGCAAAAAAAAAAAAAGAGATCCAGAAACAGCTATTGCTCTGCTTTCCTCGGCACAAACCCCCCACACAGATTATTTTCTCTCTTCTCTGAGCTGAACACAGATGGTAGAAGACGGGTCATAATGCCTTATGTGTGCGTTTTGCCCCCTTTTAAATCTTAAATGGGAAAAATTGCAACACTGTTTGCTAATAACTTCCAACAAAAGCTGCAAAGGGGTATTTTGGAAACTGGCAAAGGTCATCTCATTATTGGGAATTACCCGAGGACAACATGTCTTCATTCAGTGTGTACACACAGATACCAAACACAAGTTCAAGGACCTTAATCAGACCTCCAATTTCATAATTTAGTCATTCTTGCAGTTAGCACAGTTTAATTTGCTTCCTCGTAGCTGTGTTATTCTGTAAGTTCTGCCTTTTGCAATGTTAACAGTCGCAAGAAACAACTCTAGCTACGACTGCACACTCACTATATCATCAGAATTTACTTAACATAATACCATGATTCAACTTTGCTTTTAATGTAATTACTCTTTTACTCTTGTGTAGAATCAGATCAAACATTCTTGCCAGTTTTCTATTTATAATTGTGGGATGAAATATCTCCAGAATGTTGCATCTTGGTTTAGTTAAAAAAAGAAACACACTGAGCTGTTTTTCTTCTACTGGAAATTGTGAGGTCTTTGTGGATTTAAAATGTAAAACAATCAAGTTATTTTGTCTTTGTTCTTTTCATTTTCTCTTTTGTACTGCTATAATCACATTATCTTGTGAGTTGTGTAGGAGAGGAATAGTATTTTTGTAGAAAATATTGTTTATGATTATATATTTTCTGTTTTGTCAGTCAAAAGGAAGGCTTAAAGCTAATTTGATGTTTAGAATGTTCAGCAGAGAGAAAATATCAAATCAATGAAGAATGGTGAGTTTTACCTTTGTTGTTGGGAGGCTGCACTGAGGATGCTAGTTCTGCACAAATGTTAGCTTGACAGTAGGTTCTCTCTTTTGTTTCAGTAATTGAAAACGTTTCATGAGTTTGCTAGTTGTAAAATTACTCACAACTTTTAATAGATGATACAATTATGTGCTTTTCTGCCAAATTTTGCAAATTAGGCCTAAAATTCGGACCACTTCTCTGTCTTGACGATGGAGAGAAAACAACGGTGTCGGAGCTTATTATTATATGTTAGAAATCGCTGTATATTTGCTAAATTTAGCAAAGTAAGGCCAGGAGTCGAGAGTAACCAACAATGCAGTTACACATAACTAGCTACATATTTTACCCGGACGCTTCTGTTCCTATGTTTTTATCCTTTTGTATTTGTGGTGTTTTATGAGATTTGCTAATGTTTACAACTTGACTAGCAAGAATTTTGTTGTTATTATGTTACAAACGCTAAATGTTTAAATTTTTTCACTTCATTTAGCCCGGTTTGTTTGTTTTGACATCGTTGGAGCTGAGCGGCTGCATGATATTGTACTTTCGTTAGCAGACACGTTAGCTTTAGAGTCACTCACATTCATATTATATACTTTTGTATATGTGGTGTGTTATGAGATTTGCTATTGTTTACAACTTCAGTAGCAACTAAATTTGTGTGAGCCAAGTAAGCAGCAACACAGCGACACATCAAGCTACACATTTAACCAACAAGTGTTAACTTCAACCTTCTACCAGTGTCGATACAGGAGGCTTCACAGGGGCCACGGAACTTAAGTTATCAGCAGCAGAATTATTAGTTATGCTAAAGTAGGTAAATACGCTACTCTTGCTAACATTTATACGGCCTTGGATTTGTGTGTTTTTTGTGGAATTGCTCTTGTTATGTTATCGATATTTCAGTCCTGATCAATGAGGAGCTAATGGCTACCGATTTAGTTCCAGTTCTCAAAGTATGACAAGGCCTTTAAGTTTGCTAAAATTAGCCACCATGAGATATTCTAAGCAAAACTTTTGAGATCATGGACTCAACTGAACAAAGGTGTATTTGTAATGAATTTGACTTATGTGCCGACAGTCTTGCTTTAGGAAGGTCAGGAACATACTTGGACGATAAACTGACCACAGTTTATCTTGAGAAGCGTTTAAAAGCGTGTCACTGCTACAACTTGTCCAGGTCATGTCACGTCACACGGTAGTAGAATTCTAAGCGAAAGAGAGTGCGACTGTATATACTTGGCGTTAATTGCACTCTACGGAGAGTCTTGCAGTGCTTCCCACATTCTGTCACATGTTTTTTTACAAGTCTCATGTTCCAGAGTCATTACAGCAGCACCGAGGCATCTTTAATGTGATGTGCCCTCTTACTGTAAGCTCAATTGTGCCTTATTTTCAGCCCCACATTCGCGAGGAAGTGGTGGAATCACTGTTTGAAACTCTCTCAAAGGGCCAGAGAGACGGAGAGAGATTGCACACCTTGATTTTTTTCTGCTTCAATTTACCATAATCCACCATCTGCTGCAGCTTCCATTTTGTCAGTATTTGCAGAAATACTGTATTTTCCACATTTGTCTGATTACCCTGCGTTTTTCTGTCGTCTGGAAGACTTGTGAGGACACAGTCTTTTATTTTATTTTCATTTTTTTTTTCTTTTTTCTTTCTCAGAAATGCAGCTTGGTCAGCAGTCAAAGGAAAAGTGCAGCGTATCGCCATGTCAAACCCTTAAGCACTGGAGAAAACAATCTGTCATTGAGAGGAAAACTTGTGACCATCAGCTGTTTCAAGCTTGCGTTACAAGAAACAGTGCAATCATTCAGGAAATGCCCCCAAAGATAATTACACCGCGCACTGTATATGTGTCGTAAATACGCGGGAGACTGAATTGATTCCTTGTGTTGGGCGCTGCCTCGTCGCCGTCGCAAAAATCACGACACAAAGAAATGTGGTCGACTTCACAGGCCGAGTTCCAGGTTAATGCAGGGAGAGATGCGTTATTTGTGGCGCGTGGTGACTGTTTATGCAACAGATCCCTCTGAGATCCAAACAGTTTGTTGTGCTTTTATTTCTCTTGGGAGTCGGGGGAAACTAAAAACCGAACTTTGCCTCACAGAACAACACTGCCTCTGATATTCTGTATATATATATTTATATAAAAAAAAACACAAAAATCATATCTGTGATATGAGGTTCTCGGGCGCCTGACTCCTCTGTGCTCCCTTGTTCTCTTTCCTGTAGTGTATTGATCTTTTCCCGGGATTGTTTATAGGACTGTGTGTCTAAAAGGGGACCTATTGATTTCCTTTTTTGGGGTTCTGCCACAGCAGAGCTCTAAGTCTCACACATGGCATTGAACGCATAATAAAACAAGTCAGCTTAATTACACATAATAAGTCTCTGAATTAAAAGCAATAAAGGTGGTAGTTTTGTGTTGTTACATGCTGGATTTGTGACATTTCTATAGTGATTTTTCCATAAATAACTTGGTGATTTTCTTTTTTTTGCAAAATGGCAATCGCTGCTCATTTATCAATCGCTCCTTTTTTCAGCCTCTGCTCGTTCTTTGTCGTTTAATAAAATGACTTTACCAAACTTGATTTAAGAGAGAATTGGGCAAAGAAGGTTTGGGGGGTGGACCCAGGCAGAAAAAGACCAAACTGAAGCTAACCACTGGTATTTGCTTTCATTTAGGGCCTTTCAAACCATGAATTCATTGCTGTCTCTGACCGATCATTAAATACAAGGGGATTTTCACAAAATTGTTGCTGTGGACTAAATTAATCTTGCTGCGCTCTGTCCATGGAAGAGAGAAGTATAAGCTATATTACTCATATTTGGTACGTAGGTTAAAAAAAATAGATAATTTTAAAAGATAAAGGACTGCACGAAAACACCAAAAATAACAATTCTATCTAAATGACGTCCATCTAAAGCCTGATAAAATGTATGTAAACTAATCCAACAATCATATAAATGATGCGGCCCTGTTGCACTGGCTGACGTGTTCTTTCATCACCGGGATTTTGAGGGCTGTAGGTTATTTTTAGGCACTGTCCCGCTGCTGTTATTAATCACTGTCTGCATATGAATGCGCAAATAAAAAAATAGTCCCCCACAAAACAGACCGTTTACATACGCTTGCTGAAGCAGGCAATTTTCATCATAATGTCCCACCCCCTTTTCTCCTAGTGGCCAATCATTGCTACTTTAATAGCATCTGAAACAGGAAATGTAGCCTCTGCACGTTTTGTTTTGTGTGAAGTTTCAGCAAATTTGAAACCAGCAAGCAGCAGTAGGACAATGTCAATCTTAACAGTCAATAAAATTAAATCTATTTTTATTTCACTGCTGTGGTGGGAGGAGTCTAAGCCAGAGTTAAAGGTGTCACGTCTCTGGATTGAGTCGTAGAGATTGGTGAAAGAAGGAAAAAGACATTTTAAATCCTACTTTGGTGCAAAGTGGGTAATATTTGTTATGTTTTTTTAAAGTTAGATTCGACTAATAATGAAGTTATGGCTGTCTTCTAGCCTGGTTGAGCCTGGCCGGGTCTTACAGATATTTTATTTTGCTCTGCAGAGACGTCTGGCAACAACGCCGTTCTAATCACAAATGTTTTTTCTCGCCTACAACAATCACGTTGATCTGGATCATTGGTCTGATTGGTTGTAGGTCTATCCGCCTCTTGGAAGTGGGAGGACCAACTGAGTCTGCTCTTGTTAGCTCCCTTTTTCCAAGATGGCTGCCAAGTAGCGAGACTTTCATTAAAGGCATTTGGTCAAACTCAATCAAAGTAGTTGGCCGTGTAACCCAGTTTTTTGAAGATTTCCACCCACTTGATTCACGAGAAAGCAACAGTCAGTGTAGCGTAGCCGAGTTAAAACAGACATAAATATTATGGGATGTGCTGGAGTTGGCGTGAATGCCTAGAGGAGCGACTCCGGGGTCGGATACGTTCACTTTCAGCGGGCGGCGTGGACGTAACCCCCCCGTAGCCGTCCTTCATTTTTATTGTCACTTTCACCACACAGTCTCTGACAAGGTGAGACCCTGCGTGAATGAAATATGGACATGTGTAAACACAGAAGTGCAGAGAACCGGGCTCACAAATAAGGATATCTTCAGATATGGCACTTTCAATGAATTCAATCCTCGCGTATCACAGCTGTCGGGCATAATAGGAGGACACATTTGTACTGAGGTTGCCCTCTACGTCTTCCCTCGCTCACTCTGTGCTCCATAAATGTCATGTTTCAGTAAAGTAACACATGGTGCATGAGGACGAATATCTAGGACTTTTATTCTGAGTGAGGAAGTCTTTTGAAAACCAAATGTTTCAGATATTTCAGAATTAAAAAATGTAATATTTTGGATTTTGATACCCATCATTTAGTTACAGTTACCATATGTTTGTTATTTGTACCTGATGGCATATTTAGAGCAGTTCCATGAGATGAAAAATATCAACCACATTTTTCTTTTTACATAAATTTCCTCTTTCAAGCCTTAGTCTTTCAGATTGAATGTGGCAGGGGTTCCTGCTGCTCTCTGAAAACCCATTTATTTCACTGGCCTGCAATGATGAGCTGTGAGTAAAATAGAAACAACAACGGTTCAGGTCAGGGATGGAAGGCAAAGTTTAAAGGGGTTAAACACCACTTAAAGGTGCAGCGTGTAATATTTAGGAAGGTTAATTGACAGAAATTGAGAATAAGTGTATAACTGCTGTAAGGAAAGGATGGTTTGGTTTTTTTCAGAATAAACTGGAGGTGGACATCTTGTGACAAAGACATAGAGGGAAACGGTAGAAGAGAGTTGTGAAAAGAGTGTTTACATCCTTCCTGCGGTCTGAAGGCCACCGTATTATGGCACTTTTCCACTGTACAGTTCTAGCACTACTCTACTCTACTGGACTGTAATTGGTTTGGGTATCAGGCACTACAATTTCCATGACTTCATAGTTCCTCCTCAAACTGCCTTGACATCGTTCTTTTACACAACACAAACACAAACAATGAGGGACATCGAGGTGATAGTGTAGTTCCTGCTCGGTTTGTGGACAGCAGCCAATGTTTGAAATGTTTTCATTTGTTCAAATGTTCCCGAATTGAAATACTATTGAGAACCTGATCATTTTTATTTATCTATGTGTATAAACCACTGTATGAGCCCTGCCTCTCATGCCCCCCCCCATGAAACGGTTGACCTTAAACTGATCTGCTGCTTTGTTGCTTACTACGACATCACAGATCCCTAAAACATTGCTGGAACGTTATTCCCTCACCCAATAGTGAGACTGCAGATGGTAACAAAGTGCATAGGGGAACTACGGTGGCTTGTGCATACCAGAATGAATGGCGTTCTTTGAACAGACAACACTGGTTTGTTTGCAGAAGGATTTTTGCCTGAATTACATATACATTATTCTAAGGCTGCCATGCAATTTTTTTAATATATTTTAAAGCCATTATATAGTGTATTGAATATCTGCCAATGAACTCTCTTAAAGGTTTCCACACACTGCACCTGTAAACTGAAACTTCTTCCTGTACAGAATGTACGAATCCAACATTTATGAGTAGCAGAAAAGTAAGACAGGAAGGTTTTGTCTGAGAGAGCAGATGCTCTGTGTTACTGCTGCTAAGTAAGATCTGAACATTTCACTTTGAGCCAGAGAATTATTGAAGTTTGGTACCAAACCCTATTTATAGTAGAAAAAAAATTAAATTAAAAGACCAAAAACACCCAATTTGTTGGTGTCAGAAGCCCAAAAACTGCAAACTGCATTTTGTTTACAACAGGCAGCAGATGCAGCAGATAACGGGGATAAAGTCGGCGGGTACAAAACAAATCCACTGTCGTAGCATGTTTACAGCAACGGCCTGTTAAATAAACTGCACAAATGTATGCTCGTTCAGCAGCAATGATGCAGTCAAGGACAGCGGTTACTCGTCTCGGGCCCCTTTCTGCTGATGGAACGCGATGCCAAATGCAGACGTCCGCTTGGCTCGCTGCGTTTTTGCGCCATAGGCAAGAGTTTGACGTTTGGTCGAGAGGACAGGACGACGCAGCAGCAGCAGCAGCAGTAAAGTGGATGCTTGGAGCGTTTCCAGGGATTAAACTCATGAATCCAGCAGCAGCCAGTGGTCATCGTGACACAAACACTGCATGGGTGGTAACGCTGAAACCATAAAACGCCTGCAGACTTCTAGCCCACCCACCCCCCCGCGCGCTTTCCATCTTCATACGGCTTGATTTACGCGCACTGCGTTTTTTATTAGACCTGACATATGTTTTCTGACTTGCGTCTCGCTTAAAATCGAGCTTTGAAATCTCCGCTCTTGACATGTTATTTACAATAACTCATGCATTAACTAGTAAAAGGCACATTTATCTGTAAAGCACATGATCCTACACAAAGGTCACTTGATGTGCTTTAGAAAAACAAAGGAGCACAAAGGAATACATGTAAAAATAAGTATGTACACTACAGAAAATTGGTAGAAACCTAACCTTCATCATATAACTTCATATAACTAGTTCAGTTTACCTAGAATGAACTTATTTAATTATGATTTCACCAAAAGAAGTACCGTTTTATATTTTTAATTTATAATATTTGAAGAAGCATTTGAAATTCAATATTTTTCTGGATTTTTGTACACTTTCTGCACAGTCAAAAAAAATTCATTCTATCATTTAAATGGTTATAAGAAAAAATCTTCTACATATAAATAACATATATACTTATGAAATGATATTTATACTTTACATCAAGCTCACAACTCAATTTATCTTATTATCTTCAAAAACCATGCTCTGTTTACGAGTTCTTTTTTTTCTCTTCCAATTTAAACACCTAATTATCACAACAATGAAGTGCTTCCATGACTTCAGGACTTAATTATGTGACTTGTTAAAGGCGCTGCCGCCGTCATCCGTGTGTTTCTCCTGCATGACAACGATGAAATAACATGTTCGTGGGAAAAGGTGCACATTTAACAATTCTTCCCCCTGCGGATTAAATTTGAATTCTATTTCATTTTTATTCCAGTATATCGTTCTCTGTTTTATGTACAGTTCACAACAAAAGTCTTCAGGACTCGGGGATTTTTACAGGCGAGAGCTGAAAAGTTTGTGAAGATAAAATATAAAAACGTGATGTAATATTAGCAGCTGGCGACAACAGTGTTCCAGCACCTTTTTTAGTATCTGAAAACCTGACGCAGGTGTTTGACCGACAAGTCCATCAGGCTTTGAGCTGAACAGAGAGTTAACTGTGAAACTCTCACTTCTCCTTATTTAGTTTGTTTTCTAAACACATTCGTCTTGGAAACGAACCAAACCCGACTGTTGCCAAGGCAATTTTATTTACATTTAGACCTTAAAGAAGCCTTCTGGCATCCAGTAAAAAGTATTTTCAAAGCCCTTGAAAGTTTTTGAAAATGACCCTAAATAGACATGGAAAGTGCTTGAATTTTGCGCAAGAAAGAAGTTAAGTTGATATTTAGGTAAATGTCTTGGTACGTCTAAAATGTTATAATTACTAGTGGTGTTGTGGACACTGTCCACTGTCTCACTCCGCTGTTGATGTCAGATTCCATGCATTGCGCTCCCATCTTATGTTGCTCATTCGGCCTTGAATTTGAGGGAATTGGTCCTTTGAAGTCCTTTTTAAAAATCCTTGAATTTGATGTCAACCAAGGCGAGGGAACCCTGTATAGCCTTATTATTTTCCACGATGCATGACTTAATTGAGCACTTGTAATTTTATGGGGTCGAAGATTGTGTTATCTGCATACAAAGAGATAATCTATTGGTCAATAGCATCAAAAATCTAGCTCTTAATGTTCAAGTTGTCTCACTCACATGATGTCAGCGGTTCAACCACCTTTGCTGAGAGCAGAGTTGACAGTTGACGTGCGTGTTTTGTGCCGCTGCTTCAAGAAAATAATCAGAAAAGTGCTGGTTTATGTAGGAAATGCAGTTTGACGTCTTTAATAAATTGAGTTTATCAATAAAGTTGCACCCACATCCATTGGACCTTGTCAAAGAGAGAAGTAGAAGACACCCGATGTATGTTCACATGGGTTTTTTTTTTACGTTGAATAGACACCTCATATCTTCAGCAGTGTTTTATAAAGCTTAACATATCTGGGTT
The DNA here is from genome assembly GCF_958295425.1 of Solea solea. Taxonomy (NCBI): domain Eukaryota; kingdom Metazoa; phylum Chordata; class Actinopteri; order Pleuronectiformes; family Soleidae; genus Solea; species Solea solea. The sequence goes on along the minus strand of NC_081134.1, from coordinate 29,163,103 downwards.
AATCAGTGTAGACGGGACAGATGCTCTTTTTTGTTACGATATTATAATATTCTTGTCATTGTAATATTAAAATATTAATATTATCTCATAACAGTTTTTAGCTATGACATGTAACCTTTCCTGTCACTATTTCAAAATAAAAGTCTGGCTGTATTTCACTAGTTTGATGCTAGTAAGGTTGAAATATGTCTCATCATGTCAGACTTTGAACCGACCCTTGAGGGAAGAAAAGTAGACGTCTGCTTTTGGGTAAAAATGCAACATTCCGAGGCAACTTGAGATGGTTTCTCATCTTCTCTCCGATTCTGTCAACATAACTGTTAATATCACAGTGTTGGTCACTTGTCACGTAAACTAAAAGGAGACAGATCCGGACAGAAGGGCCATGTGTGGTCTAAATTGAGAACAATTTAAACCTGAAAGATAAAAGACGATGACAGGATACAGTCATGGTAATGGTGTGTACTAGAGTACAAGATTTAATCACATTTGCATAGAAATAAAGCAGATCCCAGTGAGAAACCAGGTCATGGCAGGTCACAGGATGACACATTTATGAGCTGCATTAGTTTGATTACTTAAAAAAAAAAACAGCGCTCGGTCCGTAATCAGATTACCGTCCAGCCTTCTCCAAAAAGGAGAATCTGACTTTATTAGCCGCAAAAAAAATGAACCCGCAGCCCCCACCCACAAAGCAATGAATTTAAACTCAAACTTATAAAATCTACATCTTTTTAAGTCTATTATGTCTTGAGAAATATTCAGCCAGACAGCCTTTACTGACTGATAACTGATGTTTATTAAACCTCCCACCTTCCCACACCAAATCCCATAGAGAAAATCAGCGTTTCTAGCTCAAGGAAATACGACAGCTGCTGGTCCACTGCTGCCTCGTGTGGTCAGGTTGTGTCACTGAGGTAAATCCATTCAAAGGATTTCAAACAAAGTCATTAAATCAACACATGAACTTACTGATTGAGGCAGCGGTGGATCAGAAACTCCTGTGTGCTGTGATGTAAAATTGAGGATTTCCTCTATGGGGTTTGGTGTGGGAGAGTGAGCAGTTTTTGAAAGTGACGCAAATGAAGCGTATTCTTAAGAAATTCAAGTTTAGACCTGAGCAAATGTATATTATATTAACCTTTTTTAAGTGGGTAAAACCTGTTTTTTTTCCCAGTTCCCCATGTGTTCAGTGATATTGTGTTTTGTTTTGTTTTTTTACCTTGATGAGAACATCATTACCAGAAACAGTTATGAGCAGCAGCAGCAGCTGTATCTGTATCACACACATGTTAATTTGTCCTGACAGAGATATTGTAGCAGCTGCTTTTATCCATTCACCACACACACATACATACACAAGCTTGTTGTTATATCTTGGTGAGGACGCATCATTGACATTATGCATTGCCTAACCCCTTGCCTAAACCTTAACCATCACAACTAATGGCGCTTTTCCATTTTACCGTTCCTTTTAGTGAGATTCCAAGCGAGCTGAGCTGATACTAAAATGTGACGTCAACAGACTGGAGGTATTTGTACTTTGTTTCTTTACAACATTAATGTTTTATTATTACTAATTTGCCAAACAAAGACTTAAGCAGTCCCTCAGTAATGACGTTCTGCCTCATTAGGACCAGGTTTTGGTCTCCATGAGGACTACTCAAATTTAGGGCCCGATTGTTCCCCTCATTCCGTGGCTTTTTGAACGGGTTAATGCGCCTAAAACTCTTGAAACAGAGCTGTACATCAACCAATCTGCTCAAAACTTCACGTGTGAGACCAGGGACGGACCGTGACACAGGAAGCAGGTTTTGTATCTTGCTTCATAAATGAACAAACTTGTCTTACCGTGTTTAATTGAATTTTCAACCGTCAGCCAGCAAACAGGAAGTGTTCTACTGAGCCAACGTAGAGTTCCACTGAATTTCACGGAAACTTGGTGGGAAGATGTCGTAGCCCCAGACGAATAAACTTCACACCTAACGCAACAGACCGAGCGCGAAGATGCCAAGGACACAAACGTGGAACAGGAAGTCCCTCTGTGAAGCTCTATCTGAGCCAAAATGAGATTGAGGCAGACCAGACATCCTCGTCCGAGCCTAAAGCGTCCAACTGCCTATAACTTGGCCGCACGTCGACTGATCTGCTCAAAACTTCATGTGTGACTTTTGGCGACCAGGGGGCCCCGCCCTGCCCCTGAGCATCGCTGCATGCCATGACCTGCACACAGGAAGCAGGAAGTGCCCTGTACTTCGCTTCATAAGTTAACAAACCTGACCTTCCGCCACCAAACAGGAAGTGGCCTACAACTTTGCCATACATTGACGGATTGCCTCATACGTGACACAAGAGACTGACCCTCAACACATATACGTTGTTATTATTATTATTATTGTTTTTATTACAGCTATTGTTATTGTTCATGATCTGTGGCTTTTATGGCCTTTTTATTTATTTTTTTAAGAATCACATGTGTAGCTTTGAGTGCTCTCCATCCTCCATTCATCCACCCTCCTTTTGTTTATATCACTGCTTCCTTTTCTCTCTCTTTCTCTCTTCTCTTTTTTCATTTTTCCCCCTAAAACCTCCTCTCTCCTGTTTTGTTGCAGGCTGCTCAGGGACTCGTGAATGGCAGCCAATTGGAGGGATGAGTCCCCTCAGCCTCCCTGACACACACACACACACACGCACGCGCACTCTCTCTCACACACGCGCGCGCACACACACACACGCGCGCACACAGGGAGCCAGAGAGAGCCAGGGAGAAGTGATGCGGCAGCAGCGCGACTGAGACGCGCAGCCGAGGCGGAACAAACGGGTCCAAACACGAGCTGCAGTGAACGGATACGCGCTTTTCCTCCCGAGCGAAGCCACAACATCAGGACGCTTTTCTTTTATTCCTTCATTCAACTTCATCACCAGGTGAGTGAGTGAGTGAGTGAGTGAGTCTCTGCCGCCGCTGCTGCTCCTCCTGCTGATGATGTTTGGATTGTGAACTTGTCTAAATCGCCTCATGTGAGAGAGATTTATTTTCTTTCTTTATCTTTTTTCTTTATCTTTCTCTTCTTCTGCTGTGCCTTCATTCTGCACACACACACTATTATAATGACTCTGCTCATATGGACCAAGGGCGTGTATTAATGTATGGAATTTTATGTATATGAATAATCACGGAAAATGTCCAGCGTGTGTTTGCGTGTTTTACGCACTTATCCGTGGAATAAGTTCTCGGTTTTTGAATTGGAAATGGGTTTTTTTTCCCTCCCTCCCGCTTTTGCAGCGTCAACTTTTGCGTGTCGTCTCCGCGTGTGTCACTCTGGTGTCTTTCACTGATGTGCAGAAGAAGAAGAAAGTGGGGATGAAGAGGGTGGTGCACGTGCGTGCGCAAAGGTCGTGCGCGACGGGGCACGTTCGCTGACGCGCGGACGCTCCTGAACGCACCTTTGTTTTTTGTCATTCATGAAAACAAGCAAAAGAAAAGGTGGATTGATGCAGGTGGGACAGCAAACACTCACGCACACGCGCTATAGGCAGGGGCGTGCACACACATTTCACGGGGCTCAAGTGGAAAAGGGCGCCCCCTCCATATACACTGTAAAAAAAACAGTGGTTAAAAAAAACTTCAAATTAATTAAACTAAAGTACCAAAGTTGTTTTTTTTATCACAGCTTTGCATACCTTAATTTGAATGAATGGACTAATAAGCAAATTTATTTGTTTTGAAAGTAGGATTTAGCATATTTTTCAACCATTTTGGTACACACACTGCATGTCACCATGTAGATGTAAACAAGAGATTTTTACAACTTTAGTGCAGTCAAATTTTTTACCACTATCTGATAAAATATATTTTTTTTCTCATATTTTAACTCAAACCTTTTTGGGGGTTTTGTTCCTTTAATGCTGTGTTTTAAATGAAAGTGTTTTTTTATTAAATTAATGTTGTTGAAGGAAAAAGTACAATTTGTAGGCATTTCTAAAGTTCCTGAGAACACAGATATATCACTTTACCTATAGTTCTGAGTGTTTTTCTGCAGCTGTAGCTCATCTGCTCCTCACTTTGACTCGTGTCGTGGTGTGTGTATCAGAAATGATCGTACTCATACTACCCCCGGGTTGTGAAAAGTGGTGATTTAAGTGACTGTTTCTGTCATTTCAAACCATTATAGTCATTCTCCTGCGTCAGCCCTGTCACCTGCGAGACACTTTGTCCCCGAGAAGCTGCTGCAGCTGCTCGGTGGATATATTTCCTCTCATCTATGTGAACACTAAACAAGGTTGTGCGTGAAAACCCCACGACATGAGCAGGTTTTTGGGAAAAACTCAAGACGAAACTTCAGCTTTAAAAATCAGTTGTGATGAGGCGTGCTTGATAAAGTGGCAAGTATACGTTTCTCTTTGGCGTCGACTCAGGTTTTTTGTTTTTTTTCTGAAACAGCGTTGTCCTCCAGCGTTATTGACAACAACATGATATCAGTGATGTGGCCGCGTGAATATTTAATGAGCCGGCTGAATAATGCAGACGGCTGACGCTGTAAAACAATTAACTTTGGCTTCTTGGCGTTAGACGCTGCAGGTATTGACAGAGCAAAGAAAAGTTTCTTTTTTGCCGTCCGTCTTCCTGTTGCCTGCACATTGCTCCATGTTCGTTGAGCTACAGTTCCGTCTCGATGTTGAGCCCGAGGTAATAAACGCCTGAAGGCAGCCAGGAAGTTTTTTTTCTCCTCTCCTCTCCGGGAGCGGGAGTGAGTTTGTGTAATGAACATTTGTGTCCATACTCACTTTTTAAAATTATAAACAGCAGCTGAAGAGGATTGAGCAACGTTGATGTTGAGTCAGGAGTGTGTAAGTGTTGAGATTTGATTTGCGTTTGTGGTTTTTGGCAGCAGCGTTTATTTATTTATTATTTGTGGTCCAGGTTTTTTTTTTTATCTCCTAGGTTTTGAAGTTCAGAGATGAAAGGGACAGAGCAGGAATCTGCGACTGATCAAAGTCGTACGGAAAACACGGCAGGTACTGAATATTTAACGGCTCTGCAAATAGAATTCCTCTGTGTGTGTGTGTGTGTGTAATATACAGGTCAAAGTTGCATGAAGACATTAACCGTAACAACGTGGAGTTGATTTGACAGACGGACGGACACTATTATTTTTTACATTATTGCCATATTTTTAATGCCGTGGTATGAGTCCATGGTCCAGAGGAAAGTAAGGGGTTGCTGGTTTAAATCCTGGGGCAGGTCAAGAGCACTTTGCTCCCCTCTGGTGTGTAAAAAGGTTAAATGCAGTTGTGTGAGTGCAAAAATTACTAATTTAACTTCTAATTCACTATTGAAATATGCCTGACACTGGTTTGTGCTGTATTTAAGCCTCCCACCACTAGTTAGAAGCAAAGTTTCAGCCATTTGACCTTAGCCATATGAGTTTTACTTAAAATAGACTATTTTGTAGGAGGGAAAGAGGTTTTTATTTATATTTATATAAATTCAACATCAATACTGGGGGGATACTCGATACTTGATAGCATTTTATTCAAATTTTTTGTATCGATGAATATCTGCATTAATAAAAAAAAATGACAAACTAATTTGTGGGGCATCTATTACCACAAGGTGGCAGCAGCAATCAAACGTGTTTACAGAAGTAATGTAATGTACGAGGTTTCCTGAAGCCACGCCTCTTACCTTAGCAACGGCGTGGACATCGCAGAAGTGATGAAATTGACCAGGGCCGTAAAATCTACAGACTCTGAAAAAGTGATGACATTTACGAGGTTTCTTGAATGCTTCTCGTAGCTGCTTCTTTTAGCTGTCATGTGCTGGAGTGTGTTTGTTGTGGTTTGTTTTCTCAGCGAGTGGAAAAATTCCCTCTGACAAAATTACGTCTTACGTTAAAAACAAAGTTTTCAGTTCTGGTGTGGGGGAGAATGCTAAAAATCGTGAAATATTTGTAAACTCAAAGGACCTGGGGGCCACTGAGCATCTCGTCTGGTCAGTAGGGGGCTGGTCAAGTGAGGAAAAGTCAAACATTTCAATTTCTACGCTGGTCGTGTACATGAGATTTGGGAATGTTCTTGTAATATCTTTAGTATCATCTTGTTCCGCCAGGCGTCCTCTTGTCTCCATCCTCTCATCTCCGTCCTCTCGTCTCCGTCCTCTCATCTCCGTCCTGTCCCTCTGAGACGTTGCAGAACGGCCAGGGATTTACCCGACGGTGATTGGTGACCCGAGCTGATTGCATTACTCGTGCTCCAGATGGGCTGCATCATTTTTTGATGCGTTCTGCTCATAATATTGAAGGATTTGAGTCCCTCTGCATCTGGAGATAATAAAATCACGTCCCCGCGGCTGCTGCTACTGCTGTTGCTCTGTGGGAAACGTCTCCGCCAGGCCTCACTCTCTCTGTCCACTCGCATTCTCGGGGACGTTTGTTGAGCTTGCAGTGTGCGGTGAGTGACTCCGAAGTGTGCTTTGTTTACAAATGTCTGGCAGAGAGAGAGACAGGGAGACACAGAGTGAGAAAGAGAGTGAGAGAGCGAGGCCCCCTGGGTGTCATAGTTGACTCGATGCACCTTGATTCAGTGCATTAGTTCCGATCTGTGTGACGTGATAATAAATCTTGACGTACGTTTGGACCGTGAGAGTGTTGGGATTCCTGTCCAGATACTTTCACTGCCAGACAACTGGTCTTTGTCTTTCCTTCTCTTTTCTTTTCTTTGTACGTATTTTCTAGAACAGCGCCCCCTGCTGGACAGGGTCAATCTGTTCACAGGCCTGACATCAGGACGGCTCAATGAAATTATGATATTATCACGATATTTAAGTCACAATTACAATATACTGTATTTAAGTCACAATATGTCATCACAATATTTAAGTCATGATACGATATTATCATGATATTTAATATCACAATATTTAAGTCACAATATATTATCATGATATTTAAGTCATGATATGATATTAAGATATTTAAATTATATCACAATATTTTTAGTCACTATATGATATCACGATATTTAAGTCACAATACGATTTTATCCTGGTACATACAGTGGAACAGTATTTCTGATTTTCCTACCATCAGAGGAAGCTCAGAGGAGCTTCCCACAGTTTGAGAACCATGGTTGTAGTATGTTCCACAGCACCAATACAGGTGATGCAGACCTGCTCAGGTTTGACAGAGGTGACATTTAGCAATCTCAAAATAATCTCTGAGATTATTATCTGAAGGTTGAAATCCTACCTTGTGTCACTTTTGAGAGACAAATTCGGCAAAACGAGACAAATAAATTAGACAAGATAATTAGACATCAGAACCTATATGTAGTCACGCATTGCTTGATAGTTTTCTATAGATGCATAAAGCTTTAAGAGAGGGGGAAAAAAACAAACCCAACAAAGGGAACTGGAGCCTCCTCGTCTGCTTGTTCAACCATTTCACTCAGAATTCCAGATTTGACTTTCCTCCCCCTCACTGCTGCGACATCGCCCTTTTATTTCCTCATGTGACCAGTGGAGCCATTTTCTTTCAGGCACAACGGCGACTCCTAATGAGACACACAAAAAAAAAACACACATACACACACGTGAGGAATTGTCACGTCAAATCAAGTATCAGCTGGTGGAGGAGAGGGGTGGTCAGTGTCACCTTCCCCTCTGAAGGTCAACCCGCGTCTCCCAGATTTAATTTCCTCCGGCTTAAAGAAGACGGTATAAAACGCTGAGGCCGTTTCTCGACAGGTTTCAGCAAAAAAAAAGAAGGGATTTAAAAAGCTGGACGGTGGCCAGAAGAGTACAGACCGTCACTGTTCAAGTAAATCCAAATGGGGGGAGAGAGGGGGAGAAAGAAAGCTCTGTGTGTGCTGAGAAGATAAATACACATGGATCAGGCCGTTTACACCTCACTTAACAGTGGGTAATTATCTCTCCCTGCTTTGTGCGGGACACACACACAGCTACAGAGAAATATACTCATAAATCTGTTTTCAAAGTGGCTCTTTTCTGACACGCGTGCTATTGTCATATGGATGCGGCTGATCGTCTACAGTAGCTGGTGATAAGAGATATGCAGTACACATACACACACGAGCAGGGATGTGACTATGAAATCACTTAGATTCATGTCTTTGGGGTGGGAAAGAGAGTAAATTGCTGCCAATGTTGAATAATGCAGTCTGCCAGCAGCTTTTCTTTCTTTTAGTCTTTAACCACCCCCCCACCCCCGTTTTCTTTCCCTCTTTATTTGTTCCCTCTCAAACTGTGGCTCAGCTCCACAGCTTTTCTAATTATGAAGTGGTGAAGATGAAGCTTCGCGACTCACGACTACCGTCGCGGCTGCAGTGGCGGCGGCGAGGAATCCTGGCTAAAGAGCAGTCGGAAAAAAGAATCACAGACTCGTGGAGTTTAGTAAACATGTTTGCTGTCACGCAGTGCCGTGCGTAGACATTTCACTGGGTGGGGGCTCGAGTGGAAAACCGAGCTGGTGGTTGTTGTTGTTATGTCTTTGTTTGTTTGCTGCGTCCTTAATGTGGTAACGGGCTCTGTCAAGCAAAACTATCAGACTAAAGAGACGGATGCGTGTACCCACAATACCGGTACCAATATCACAAACTAACAAAGAGCCCAAACATGACTCGGCTAAAATGCTTTTGCTGATTTTTAGGACGTATACGTTTTTGGATTGTATCGGATTTTACATTTTTATCCATCCGATATACAATCCAGTGATTTTGTCCGGAATTGGGCCGATATCGACTCCAGTCCCTGATTTACAGTTATAGAGTTGTGTGGGGCTGATTGACTAATTTCGCTCTTGTTTGAATGTAACAGACATTTGTTTATGTTTAAAGGTTACACGCTACAGCTACAAATAGAAGTATTTTTTAAGTTTATCTTTTTCTTTTTTTATCGTAACTATAAGGGGGTGCAGCGATCAGTCAATGTCGTCGAAAGCTGTTATCGTCTTTACATAAACATGACAAAGTTCATCGTGATCTGTTAATACTTAATGCTGAGATATACACATCTGAAGTTGTTCAGTAGGACTTTATACATTGCAGCCAAATCCATAATCTGGATCAGATCTGGATGGAACTTAGTCTGACGGCGGAGCGTCTGATTCTGCAGACACACACCGAGTTTCAAATCAAATCCCACGAGTTTTGAAATAAATCTTGTCGAGGTTTTTGTCAAATTCTGCCCGAAATGTGTGATGATGTTTTGTGACGTCATTGTTTGGTAGATTCTTACCAAAACGTGGGTGGTCTATTGGTGCTTTTCCATCAGCCATAGTACCTGGCACCTGCCGAGGTGAGCCCATACTAAAATGTGACGTCAACAGACTGCCGGCCACTGATTGGTCAGAGAATGTTGTCACTCGAAGAGTCATGAGCGCAACGTCCGACACTTGAATCAAAGCGAACAATTACTGAACTGTAGATTAAAGTTAAAGCAAAGGAAATGTCAATATTTAACACAGGAGTCTGGTGTATTTAGCAACAGCACTGCTGAAAGCCTTGAGTTGGACTCACGTGTTCAGTGGTATTTCAGGTCAGTGCCTGAATCATTAATCAACTGATTCTAATGATTCAGTTACACTGTAAAACCACTGCTTTACAAGTCACTCGTTTGTGTGTTTGTGTCGCAGTTTCACGCAGACTGAGTTGAGCAGCGCTGAGCAGTGCCAGAACTGTGTAATGGAAACACTGTCATATACATACTGTCACGAAATGTTGCCACAGACACAAACAACTCAAACAAACACTCTTAATGCAAGCAAACAAACAAAGCACAGAGAAGAGAGAAGGTGTACAGTTCTCCACACTCTCCTCAGCACAGATTTACAAGATGTATTAGTGGCCCAGGAGGCGGCAGAGAGCCCCAGCGTCCACGCTGAGCTGCAGTGTGACAGTGGGCGATAGTGATTTACAACAAAAGCTCTGTAGACCACGGCACCATTTCAGACTGGAGGAAATGACACAGGTAAAAGCGGGGCCATGAAAGTCCCTCCACTGTCCACCTCTCATTTCTTACACCATTTGCCCTGGAAAAGTGGAAAAGTGGAAGGTGAAGGAAGAAGGGTAAGGGGACATATGACAAATCCAGTGTCATAGTGACCAACACAGCGTCCAGTCCAGCCCCCGAGTGTCATCTAAAATATAAATAACAAAAGAAAAAAAAAAGTCAGACATGGACACCACCTTCAAGGACGCGGATGATTCCTCTCTTTCTTAAATTTGAGGTGAAATCGATTGTTCGACCCCCACGAGCGTAGCTTTTTGGATTGGAGTTGAAATTTAATCTCTATATCCAATATGTCAGCGCAGGAGGAGGAGGAGGAAAAAGAAAAAAAACAATAATCATCTAATAGTGGAAATGACAGATCCAGATCACGATCAAAATGTAATCAACTGCCGTGTGGCTCGAGGCTGAGCTCCACGCCAACTTTCCCCGACGACTTTCTCGAGTTTCTAAGACGTTGTGTTGTGTTGAGTTTTGTTTAGCTAAAAGCTAAACACAACTCAAATAATCTTAATCCTCATTCTGTTTTACCATTCATCAAAACAGTTGGCAGTTGATTTCGTAAAAAAGATTTTTCAATGACTATTTGTTTGTTCTGTGTAAAGTCAGAATCACAGAAATCAGTGGTTCTCAAACCTCAAAATGAAGATATCCTCAAATATCTCAATCAGTTACTTCAGAAGTTGATTATTAATTGACTTAAAATTAAATATATTGCTCCATAATGTTCCTGAAACCTGAAACGGGTCAATCTGTGTCTCCCAAAACCTCAAATGTCTTGTTTTGTCTTACGTTGTCCCAGTGAAGAGGCCGAAATCATGGAAACACTCAAACATTAATTGACAATCAAAATAGTTCCTTCAGAAGTTCATCATTTATTGATAAAAGCTTTGGTAAATTGTGAAACGGGTAAATTTGTGTGTTTCCCAAACCCCAAAATGACCAAAGACATTGTCAGCTTGTTGCCACTAAGGAGCAAAACTGTTCACATTTAAGACGCTGAAATCGCTGAAACTTCAAAGCCAGAACTTATAAAACTTTATTTATTGATGATCAGGATAGTCGCTGAGAAAGTCATAAAAAAAAATGTAATTTCTGTTCTAAACACTGATCTTGTCAGGACCAGTAATCCTCACGGAGACCAAAACCTGGTCCCAATGGGGCAGAACCTCATTTCTGAGGAACTGGTTAAAGTTTAGGACTAAAATTTGAATTCCGGGTTCCCACTCCTTGGTTGACATCAAATTCAAGAACTATCCAGGACCAATTTTCTTTTCATATTCAAAATGGGAGGACATCTTCAAAGTGTTTGTCCATTGTCCTTGGGATCTTGGTCAAGGTCTTTGGTGAGACAGATCTTGTAATTTTAATTTCCCAGGCATCACGTCGCCATTTGCTTCACTTTACTCGCTCATTGTTCTGCACAGAACCTCACGTCAACGGCGGAGAGAGAGAGAGAGAGAGACAGTGGACAGTGTCCACAACACTGCTAGTCATTACGACTCCACGTTTGTCCTGCATAGGCCTAAGTCTATGTACATCAAGCACCTTCAATGACCCATGTTTATTCAGGGGGCCTTAAAATTTCCTCTTCACATTCACAAACTTTCCAAGGAGCCGCCCAAACGAACGGAGGTCGAGAAGAACAGCTGCACAAACCTGTGTTTGTGTGTACGAGTGAGTGAGTGAGCGAGTGCAGCAGACAGATCATGTCCGCAGGTCCTGTCTTTCCCCTCTAGTTGGATTCCTGTCTGTGCAAAGCCCAGAGGCTTAACTCTGGCTGCAGTAAGTGGACTGAGGAACGCTAAACACTGTCTGGGGGAAGGAAGGAAGCCTGCCGAACATGACAGCCAGTTAATAAGTGTACGGAAGATGAACGAGCCAGCCAGTTCATGAAGGAGTTGAACATTGTCTTGTCTGACTTTTAAGAGACTTTTGTAAGAGTGAAGGGAAGCAGAGAGCGCGGATTGGTCGGGAGGTTACATTGACTGTCGGATGACGAGAGGGTAATAAGAGATCAGAGGTTTCAGCCATGGGACAAGGAGCATTAGCTTCAGACTGGAGGACAATGAAGACAGTGAAGGGAAAAGGCTGGGGCTCTGGATGAAAGGGAGGGAGACTGCGAATGATGCTTGAGGTACAAAGGAACGGAGACGGCAGTGATTCTGCGGCTTGAGCTTTGTCTGTCAAAATAAAAGACAAGGTTCAACCTGACCTGTCCCATTATTTTCATCATCGAGGAATCCGTCTTTTATCACTTCTTTTGGGCCATAAAATGAAATGAAAATATACTATAACTCTCACAATAACACTAATTATTCACATTTAAGACACTGGAATCGCAGAATTCTTTGAAAATAACCTCCAAGTAACAAGTTATCAGAATAGTTGGCGGTTTTATTGATAGATGATTCATAAAATCATTCATTTAAACATTGATGGTTGTCTATAATAAGCTAAAATGACAGTCATTTAAAAGTAATAACCCCATTTAATCAATTCTCAAAAATTAAATGTCAGAAACTGAGGGAAAGGTTAAAAGAAATGTCCTCAAAAATGTTGTTTTGTTCTCTCAGAACAAAGAAACACGAAAACACTCAGATTCACAGAAACACTCAAATAGATCGACTGAAATTAATTATTGAAATAATTGGAGATTAATTTAGTAGCCGATTTCTTTTAACATGCGGAAATCACAGAGCTCTGTGAAAATAACCATTTCACAATGAGAAAATATTAACAAGTTTAATGAATCAATTAATGAATCAATTATCAAAAAAAAACGGCAAAATTAAGATATCCACACAAATGAGGCAAAGAAACAAGAAAATACTCGTTATGTTAAGAACGATCTACAATCGATTGTGTGATTAGAGAAACACTTAAACAGATTAAACAACCATTGAAATGTGATGTAATGTGGAATTGTATTCACGTAAGATCAAGTGTTTCTGTGTTTGGTCCGTAAAATGTCAGGAAAAAAAATATGTATCCATGTTTCCCCCAAACCTCAGATTGTTGACTTTGTTTTGTCGGTCGGTGGATGAAAGCCGTGAGACTTTGAAAGACGCTTGTAGAGGGAGGTATGGAGTGAGAGAGAGAGCGAGGAGGCGATAATGATGCTTACTTTTCTCCTGCGAGGCAGCCGCGGTGCAAGCTGTCAGCTTCAGGCAACGCCGACTGGTGGGACGCTGTTGGGATAGCACTTGGCATGTTAACCCTCCAGACACCGCTGACAGTACGTGATAGATTGCGGGTGTGTAATTATGCACTTGTGTGTGCGTTTGTGTGTTTGTTTGCGTGTGAATGGCGGTGACAGGGTGAAGAGCGGTGGTGCGTCTTTGTGTGTGTGACTTTTAGCGTGTCAATTCTTCTTGGCAGTGGTGAAAGCGGAGGGATGTGATTTTTGTCGCTCTAACAGCCTCCAGGAGTAATGATGCGCCTTATTGCAGGTGACGTGTTACACCTCAACCACAGGGGGCAGCAGTGCTGTGAAAACATTTTCTTCTAGGTTTTAATAAGTTGACTCCTTTTTATATTATATTGAAGCGATAATCACTGGCTCTGTTTGGTTGATTTTAGGTCTGTGAATAAACTTTTGCTAAACTTATTTGACCACCAGTCATAAAACAAAAAAATATCTTTCAAAAACTTGTTTAAAACTAAGAATTATTGTTATTTATTTGGCAAATAACAAACTGAATTTGTCCAATTTGGAGCCAGAAATTAAATTCGAATCAAGCATAACATTCAACTACTAAAACTAATCTTACTGTTCAGGAATTCAAGTAAATAACTTTAATTGACATTTAAATCAAGAGATGATAATAATTAGCTTTTTCCTGCTTTTCTTTTGTAAAGCTTCTACATTCTGGTGTATAAACTATTACAGAAACATAAAAAGATTATTTTGATAATTACCAATGCTGTGGCTTTGGTAAATCTAATTCATTCATTTGTTAAGCACTGTGCTGTATATTAAACATTTTTTCCCAATTTAAACTCCGGACTGGCAAAAATGTTGATTTACAAAAATCATATTTAAATGTTGTTTTCTCTTCTGTAAACTCAAATGTTCCTTTGCAGAATACACAGCCTAAATGTGCACCAGACTGTTTGAAGAACCTAGGCCCCCGGTATTCTTAATGTCATGTAAACACGTTAAACTAAAACCAAGCTTATCTTAGTCGGACTAGCATTACCTGGAAAATGTGACTCATAGTCTGATTACTCCTGCATCTTAGTCAGACTGGAAACAGAGTTGGCATCCTTTGTCCTCACTAAAATGTCCTCCCTGGTCATAGAAGGAGACGATGTATGAACTGAAAAGAACGAACAACACGATGCCGTCGGCGAGAGGACTCACTGTTGGACTGACGAAGAAAGACGAGATTTATGCTTTTACCACATCATGATCCATCTCACCGTCCGTCTCGTGGTTCGTTGTTTGCTTTTCTGTGATGTAAAGATCGCCAGGAAACTGATTCAATGTGCACCGCACCACCTACAGAGGCGGAGTCAGACATAGATGGCCAATAAATCGGCGTTCTCCTCCACATGAATACTCGACCTTAGTCAGACTACGGCCTTAGCTTGATTAAACTGTGCACTGTGACTGATTTTCGTCGGCACCGCCACACCTCGACTGTCTTTGTGGCAGCGTCATGTGCACAGTTCCTCTGTCGCCCCAAACCTGTCACTCTGAGATGAGCTCCTCCTCCTGTAGATAATGGGCTCCTGTCTACACTGTGAATGATATCTGGACTCCATTGTGCACCCATTTCCTCCTCTGCACTATTGTCCTCCAGAATGTCTTTTCTCTCCTTCCATTTTTTTCCTGCCTCCCCCTCGTACAGGTACAATGTGTGAGCTGTCTTCTGAGGCTCTGTAAATGAACAGGCGAGCACATCAGCAAAGGTCCTATTTACTTTCTATCCCCGGAGTGAAAAAAGAGAGGTTCCTGCCATTGTTCTGTTCCCTCTCAAAACATTAGGGTGGTTCATTGTGAACGGGAGAAATAGAAAGACATCGGCGCAGGCTATCTGCTGAAGCAAAGCCGGCATAGCAGTCGGAGTACATTCTTCAGGGATTGGCCACAATACAAGCTTTCTGCATCAACATGGGGTATACAGTAATCACAGCATGACACTCTGCTGAGCTGAATAATACCCAGGGTGTCTCTGGAGTTGTTTTCAGACTTGAACTCCCGACGAGTGTTTGTGTTCGGATAGTTTGCGGTTCACAAGTGACAAGCGCTGCCCGGGGTCAGGTGCAGTCACAGCAGAGGGAGAATTTCCAGAACATCCAGGTCAGACGTGTCCTCCCGAGCTTCAGTATTCAGCAGATGCAACACTTTGCCCACTAGCCTGCTGTGAATTATCCATAGATTTTTTTTTCCTGCTGTGTTACCACGTCGCACAAAAGTGTGTGACCATAGGAACTTTTGTACGATTATTTTATCAACACAGCATTTATGTGTCGATAAGAAATATCAGAATCCGAGTCAGCGTCGATAAAATCGCCAGAACGCCAGAACATTTGAAATCTTCTGCACCAAGCATCGCACAAGTCCATCATCTACCATTAAAGAGACAAGTGAGCGTGGTGCTACAGCCCTTGTGGACAGTTTCAGGAAACCGTCTGGACTTCAGCAGCTTCAGACAGCGGGGGAGGCCCATCCTATTTGAGTGGGTCACTCTCCGAGACCCTCCACAGCTGAACAAGGCGCGCCGACATAACAAACTGACAACAGGCGTGCATCGGTCTCAAAGGCCTCCAATTACTCGTTTGACGGTGGTGTCCATCAAAGACAAATGGGGCAGGAGCCGCCAGGGGGACTTCACAAGCTCCGCTGCAACTAACAGGCAAACATCAGGAATCCATCGTCGTGCTTGAGGAGAGAACTCTGCAATAATTGAGTCTGATCTAATGAAGGCGATGCCAAACTTGGGTTATTGTTTGCCCGAGGACAATGCGCGAGAGTTGTATTCATTGTTAGAGGAGAGGAGGAAAAAAAAAAATGCCACAGGAATTTCTTTGAAATGGAAAAATTTGCATTAAACATTCCATTTGTATTAATTATATCGTGCCTCTCATTAACGCCGGGTGCTCGTGGCAGTCGCTGCCGCCGCAGAGCACAACCGCTGCTGGTGTTGGGCTTAAAGCGTCACTGTGAGCAGTGATATTAAAGTCAACCATCCATGCCCGAGGCTCACTGAAACCACCCGTGATGTCACTGAATGGATGAATATAACTTTATTCTGGAAGCGCTGTGTCTAGACCTTTGGTCCTGCGAGACATCAGTCACTCAAGTTACTCACCACTAGATTCAATTAATCATAGCCTTAATTCAATCCGATGGTCGGGCCTCCCAGCTGTAAGCCTCTAAGTGGGTTTTAAGAGAGTGGGAGTCGGCCGGCGCTCGGTCCCTCATGCGGGAGCTGAAGGGCCAACTGTTTAGTGAGGGATTTACTGACACTCCACAGGTCAAGGGTTAGACTCACTGAGGCAGGTGGTGTCTTTATTTGAGTTTGGGATCCACTGGAGCGACTGTGCAAACGTGTGTCTATGTAAGAACACTTTTTAATATACGTTCAGATATCCAGGTGTGGGGTTCATCAGGATTTTCATCAATACTGATACTGATACAGATGTTCTTTTTAATACTACTCAATTTTAATTTGCTTCCAAAGATTCCAGAACAGGAGCTGTAAAAAAAGCCCAGTTATTAGTTATTTAGTACATTAATTACAAGTTCTTAAAAGTGATGCTAACCAGGGCTGAAACGATGAATCAATTACTAAATGAATCGTCTAGCATTTTGGTCAGTGATTATTCAGCTTGAGTGTTTTCTAAAATAATTAAAACCGGTTTCTGTGATTTTTCAGCTTCTTAAAGATGAATATTGTCTGGTTTCTTTGCTCCCTGTAACTAAGAAGTTAAACCATTTTGGTTTGTGGACAAAACAAGAACATTACGAGAACGTCGTCATTTCCAGGTTTGACAAACACTAATCAATATTTTTCAACCTTTTTTGACATTTTATGGACCAAACGATTACTCGATTTTGAAAATAATCGCTAGTTGCAAGTGTCAAATGAATGAGGAGGAAACTTGGGTGAAAATGACCTGGCTGAAGAAGAAGAGGGAGTTTACAGCGGGATAATGATGACCTTTGAGAAATCCTGCACATTCACGTTAACGGTTTGTGTCTTCGATCTATCGTGATTGGATTGTCTTGCAATATATTGTTTATTACAGGACTGTATCGTGATAATATTGGTATCGTGGATCATGTATCACCACTACATTTGACGGTCTCTCGGTTGAGGCGTTCCAGCAATTTTAAGTCCCCCAACCAGGCTAAACCAACGTCAGGACAAACGGAGCATAAACATTTGACCACACATCTTATGATATGACTAATCAGGAAAGGATTTAGTACCAATTTTCAATAACCATCGGGAAAATAGAGGACACGTGTGCTTATACATGCGTGGACACACACACGCGGAACACAATGTCAGAAGTCGACCTACAGTAGCAGAGGCAGACACTTGTGAAATGCAGTGTGGATCTCCTCAGTCTCATAAATAATGGACGTCGGCGAAGCATCTGTCAACTTTTCTGTCAACCCTGTTCCAGATGGGAGCCAGACAGGCCCGGCCTGAGCAGCGTGTTCCATACTCATAACAAACCTCCATCCAGTGTGTCTCATGCCCCTGCGCCCTGTTTACATACGCACACTGACACCGATGCTCACCTACACGCCTCACAGCCGTCTGCTGATTTACCAGGTCCCGCACTCGCCTCTTCCTCCCAACTCCTTCTCTCTCCCTCGCACAGAGCTCGCAAATTCAATCATGGCGGAGGGGGAAAAAGAGCGAGAGCACTTTTGAGGACCTCCCCCATGGTTCAGTAAATAAAAGCAAAAGAAAAGAAAGATACCCTCCGTCTTCTGCCTAAACACACACACGCACACACACATCCTTCCCCCAAAAGCTCTTTGAGTAAACGCATCAGTGGCGCTCCCTCGCTCGGTGGCGAGGACGCGGTAAACACACACCTCCACATGTCTGTTGACTTAAAGCACAGCTCGCTTAACGTTAAACACTCGCTGTGTGTTCCTTCCCCAGCGTGGCCACGGGAGCTTTGCGCTCACTACCACTCACTTCACCGGCGAGGTCCGGGTGTGTTGTGCTCAGGCGCGAGGCCAGGCCGGGGTTTTAGGAAGTGGCTCGCTGTGTCCTGGGTGGCAGGATGAGTGGGCCGGCCGCTGCCTGGTGGCGGTTACTGTACGCCTGCTTTATGGACTAAAGCGCCGTCTTCCCGGCCTTGTCGTAATAGAGGATTCAGCTCATAAAGCAGCATCATGATTTGCAATAAGCAGAGTTAGGGGAGAGTAATGAAGGTGTAAATCAACTTAGCCATCCCCTTTTTTTTCCCCCATATTCTTCTTCCTCTTCTTTTAATCTGACACTGGCGCGGTCTCTGTCTCTCTCGCCCTTTCTCCCTCCCTCTCTACCTCCTCACCCCCCCCCCCCCCCCCCCCCTCCCTTCTTTGCAGTAATGGAAAGCCTGGCACTCTGTAATAAAGCAGAGTGAGCAGCAGTATTAGTAAACCGTCACTGCAATCATTCAGCCAAGTCCATCTCCTTTATTTTGTACGTGTGTTTCCCCATACGGTGTTAGGGTTGTGTGTGTGTTGAGGGGGGGGCTCCTGAATGAGGAATGGAATGAGGAGTATTTAATTCTACTCTGGCAGAGAGGGAGAGGCAGGGACTATTTGTTGAGCCTTTCTCATAAAAATGTCTTTGTTTTCATTTTTTTCACTCAAGAAAAAGCTGTCTCTCTCTGTCTTTTTCCTTTTCAATGGCAGTGTCGGGAATGTAGATGCAAATTGGCCATGAGCACAAGCTCCTCAAAGAGGAACAGGGACCACACAGCCATCGTCAGGGTGCCGAGGGGGGGGGGGGTTCAGCCCCCTCTTTCCCCTCAAATAAAGACGACAACAGAATCTTAAAGTAGTGACTCAAAAATGGGGAGGCAGTCGTCAAAAGAGAGCGATAAAGTCCAGTACCTCTGAGTTAAAACACCTTGGCAGAGGGAATCATGTTAAAATTTCCATTCCTCGCTCCAAATCGATCGTATGGGTCCCTGCTCTCCAATATCCGTGGTCACCTTTGCTATAAAGTAGGGTATTACTTCTATAATGCAGTGGGGTTTCATTCTGTGACCAGTGAAGAGAGGAAGGGAAAATAATCGCGTGTGTTGACCTCAAACAAAAAAAAGAAATGATGGCTGAGGAAAGTGACAGAGAAGAGATATACAGTATATGTTTATATATACAGGATATTTCACACTGTGTATATATAACATTTACTGATATAAACTGGTAATGAATTACAAAGTGAAAGATAAAAATACACTATAATATATCACTTATACTGATACAGATACTAATACTGATACGACAGCCTTCACTATTTACTGTTACCTAGTTCAATACCAATATTATAATCTTTGAATATCTACCAATACTGATCTCACTTCTTCTAATCTGATACAATCCCAATACTACAGCCTTGAATTTTGACTAAAATCGATATTTTTCAGCCTTGAACGTCTACCGTCATATCAGAGGTATTGAGTGTCTGCCAGTATCAATTGGGAATCTGTCTGATACAGATACGATATTACTGCCTTCCTTTGATATCTGCTAATACCGATACTAGAGCCTTGAATATCCACAAAGACTGATATTATGGCCTTGAATATTCACTGATAATCAATTAGTAAACAGACGTTTTTCTTTGAATATCTACCAATACTGATACCACTTCTTTGAATCTGATACAGTACCAATACTACAGCCTTGAATTTTGACTAACACTGATATTTCAGCTTCTTTATATCTATCGATATTGATTAGGAATGTCTCGATACCACTAGTTCAAATCTGATACCAATATCACAGCCTTGAAGATACCACTTTTGTGCCTGATACAGATACTGATATCAATGCCTTTAATATTTAGCGATACCAATATCACAGCCTTTAATATTTATTGATACCCGATAAGGGATGGGTTGTACCAATTTTTCATGACCAATACTAATATCGATATCCTCATTTTGAATATCTGTTGATATCTCTAATATCACAGCCTTGGATGGCTACCAAAGGGGCAGAACATTTCCAGTAAATTTCCAGAAACCTTCGATGGAAACCTTAGTTTTAGGAATTTTGGAAATATTCCAAATTGGAAACTTTCCATGGGAATTTGGGGAATTAATGAGAATTAACTGGAAATTTGGGATAATTTAAAGAAACTAAGTCAGATACCGACATAAATATTGACATTGTGTTTCGTCATAAGCAGACTTGTTGCAAAAGGATAAAATGTCTTTGCACAATATTTACACATAAACAGAGACTTTCCAACAAAGCATTTAATTGTATGGTATAGAACTGTATGGAGTAATATCACAGCAAATTGTCTGGTATGGAGTTGTATGACATGTTATTGTATCACAACGTATTAAAATCTAATTGTTCCATAATAAATACGCAAGTCAATACATATCAAATCTTCTTTTATATGGAAAGATACACACTTCTAACAGGTTGTGTCTCTGTATTCATGTTTCAGTGTCTCATTTCATGAGTAAGATTGGTTGCTCGATGTCCGCCTGTGACATTGGGTCGAATTATTTCCCTCGTCTGCCTGTTTCACTTGAGGTTGCCTCCTTGGACACGTTAATGCAGTATTGATTGTTTATCTGTAATAACACCACGCCGTTGACAACGTGTGGTGGGGGGGGGGGAGAAACACGAGAGGGGGATTGTGGGTAGAGAGAGAGTGTGGAGGGTGCAGTAGGTGCTAAAAGAAGCGATAGATAACATGCTATACCCTTTCTTTTGAATTGCGATGGTGAATCTCGGGGGTTAAAACGAGGCGGCGGGAACATATCGTATCTGGCGATAGTCCAGGTGTGAAATGGGAAATAGAAACCGGGGTGAAAACGTCAACGCGGCAATGTGGCTTCTGTTCGATAAGGCCCCTTCTCTAATTCAATCTCCCGCTCTGACCATATCTGGTGACTTCACAGTGCCAACGCCGGCGTCCACCCTCTCTCTGCCCTCGGGGCCTTGAGCCCATATGGCGGGGTACAGTGTCTCTCCGTGACCTACGGCCGCGCCCGTTGTTGAGCCAACTCTCCCGAGGAGCTCAGTAATTACAAATAGGCTGGAAGTCACTGCAGCAACTAGGAAAAGGTGAGTGTGATTAAAGATGTGTGTACAGCAAAGTTCAAGGGGTGCTCCACGGGCAGGCTGGCATATTGAATCGCGCGGCACCAGAATCAAATGCTAACTCGGATCAATCGGGGCTTTGTTGTTCGTTAGAGTCATTCGCTCCCAGGAGTGGCCATAAAAAGAAAAACCAACCCATCACAACAGCCATTTCAGTGATGAGGCAGCTGTCCCTCAGGGATAACTAGCCGCTGAGGTAAATAAACATGAGTCACAGTTAAGGTCAGAGGAGATCACAGCCGTCAGTTGTTTGTCTCGGAGGACGACGACACCTGAATCTCTTTTTTGAAGTGACAGGATTGAGAACTGTGCAGAATGTTTTCTTTTTGCGTCCCGACTCCAATGTACGCATAACACTTTTCATTCACTCTGAATGGAGTGGCGTCAAAAGATTGACAAACAGCAATGTGTCTCCAGTGCTTTATGAGTCGGCAGCATAAGTGAATCTGTAGGTTTGTTGTCTCTTAACCAGAGGAGGAAAATGCATATGCTGCTTTTTACCTTCAAGGCCTTGTTAGGTAAACTTCCAATGCCTCGTAACCGCATCAGCAACTACAGCACCACGTCTACCACTCAAATTTTTTTTTAAATGTTCCCAGAACAAACTCAGAATTTGGTAAAACTGCTTTTCTCGCTCTACACACGCATGGACAGGGAATGAGCTGCAAAACAATTTCACTACAGACACTGTCTTGTGTTTTACGGACCGTCATGAAAGAAGCATGTTTACCTCTTTGAGGGGTTCGGATTAAGGATCTTGTTGGTATCGCGTGTTTACTTCTGCACTTTACTTTGTTACATCTCTCTTTTTGAGATTTCAATTAATTACCTGTGAGTTTTATATCTGAAATCTGAAATCTAATTTTCTGCGAAACAAACTCCTGTTGTGAAGCCTCTAGATGTGGCATTTGTCAGCGTTGTCATTTTCAAAATGACATAGCACCCCCGCTACCAGGTTGTTAGTTGTCAATCATATTTTCCTATTTCCCTCTCATCTGGAACATTATATACAACATCAGCAAATGAGACTGTTAACTGAGTTGCTGAGTAACCAGCGGTTACTCAGCAACTCAGTTAACAGTCCCTTCACAGACAATAAAAACAAACTGTCCGACAAACTGATGTTTTTTGTCAGACAACGTTCACCCAATGACGTCAACCAGAACGTCAGAATTTCAGTATTCATTGAAAACGCACCTCCAAAAATTTCATTCCACCTTTAATTTCTCCGGGAATAGAATATGTATTTATTCAAGACTTTTGGATTCAGAAGCCATTACAAATCATGTGAACTTAATTCATACATTTTTTTTTTCCCAATTGTTATTTTCATTTGTTTGTGGGTTTTTTCTTATTTTTTATCCCAAGGCTCGGCTGAGACCCTGGCACAAGTCCTGCCTGTGACAAATGGCTTTCTTAACACTTCAGTGGATTTGGTTTTAGAGGTTTTTGGGAGTTTTTTTTGTCCAATTTGAGAACAGTCAGAAAGTGCGAGTATCAGTGCCCGTCTCTAGCTCTGGAGTACGTGCAAAGCCTCCTCTATTAATAATGTAAAAACAGGTGCTCCTAAGTGTCGCTGTGTTGTTTTATGGTGGGCTTCCAGGAAAGGTCATTACTCTCTGTCAAGGTAGGGGGAAACACATTTTCTCCTCGCAGCCTTTTATTAGGGCCATATTTTTTGGTGTTGCAACGTCTTTGTTTTTAGCCCCATGTATTATTTAGTGTTGTGTGACAATAGTGTTTGTGGCCGCCTCGCCGCTGACCCGCTGCTACTGTCGATACACGCCCGGATGGAAATGTGCCTCCGCGTCTCACTCCCTCTCTCGTGTAATTGTCGCGGCGGGGAGGCCCGAGACGAACGTGGGAACACAACTCCCTCACTGATTTTCAATTCACTGTGCAAAGTTTGACCTTTGTGTGCGGCCCCCAATCAATGCATCTGCT